>NW_006399853.1:2190907-2211467 GCF_000299155.1 Elephantulus edwardii
AAAAACAAAGTTGAATTCTCTAACCACTGTACCATCAGGGCTCCCTGAATTGCACACATTCATAGACTAGTTGTTATTGGGTTGTTGTTATGCGCCCTTGAGTCAGAGCTGACTCTTGGCTGACCCCACAGCAGGTTTTCAGAGGCAGTAAATTGCCTGAGAGGAGATTGCACATCTTCCTCCCATGGAGCAGCTGGTGGATTTGAACCTCTTGCCTTTGGATTGGCAGTACCACTCCTTATTACTAGGCCATCGGAGCTCCCTCATATGGTAATCATTGTTCTTAGGTGACATCAAGTTGAGTATGACCCATAGTGACTCTTTGAACAACAGATCTGAGCCGTGTCCTATCCTGTGCCATCCTCACACTTCCTGACACTCCAGAGCCCACTGTGGCAGTCACTGAGTCAGTCCATCAGGTTGAGGGTCCTCCTCTCCACTGACCCTTTGTCTTTCTGAGCATCATTTCCCTCTCCAGGAAATAGCCTCTCCTTATACCTGGTAAGTGGTGTGGAAAGAACTCCACTGATCCCTTGATTTCCAAGCCAGTCCCCTTATCACAGCCTTGCCCTGTCTCCCTGAACCAAGTTTGGGGAAACAATTACCAGCTCACTGCACTGAGGACTTGACTACGTCAGTCAGGCCTCCACCAGACTTACTTGCCTGCTGTCATCAGGTTGAGGCCGACTCATGCTGAGGCCATGTGTTAGAGTGGGACAGTCGTCCTTAGCGTGTCCCTGGCTGTAGTCTCCATGGAAGCAAATCACCAGGCCTTTCTTCTGCAGTGCACTGGGCGGGTTTGAACCACCAGCCCTTAGGATAGTCTCTCACTCCTCATTGCTGTCGAGTTGGAACCAACTTATAGCTGACCCTTTACTGGGTTTCAGGAGCTGTAAATTGCACAGATTATTCCTCTTTCTCCCAATCGGAGCTGCTAGTGGCTCCAGACCTCCAGGGAGGCATGGCCTTTGCTTAGCAGCTCACCCTTTCTGCAGAGCAATTGAAAACAAATCATTTGTACCACCCAGGGGCCAACTACAGGAAGAGACGTTCAGACCAGTGGCAGGCTGTATGCGGGAAGGTCATTTAAAGGAATGATGCCTTCTTACCTTGGCCTGTGATGGCCATTCAAACCTAGCACTGCTCAGCATTCTGCTTATTGAATGTCCCTGTTCATCCTGTGCATTTTTAAAGTCACATCTGGCACTGTTGTTACGGCCCACCCTCCTGCACTGAATGAAAAATGCCATGGCGTGAGCCGGGGGTTCAGACTTCTCTGAGAAGCACTCCCAGCTCTCCCAAATGGGCACAGGATGTCCGGCCACGGTTGGCTTCCTCCACTACGGCCGAGAATGCCAATCGAAACATGGCACCCTGCCCAGCCTCTGGGACCACACTGGGATCCCGGCCAGGGGCAAAAGACAGAGCTGTGCCAAGTTCTCTACGGCCCTGCTCCTGCCGAGCTCACATCCTGGAATTGCCCTGGCCTCCTCTTCGGAAAGGGGACATCAATCTTCTGCAAGTCCTGACACTGATCAGGGCCTTGAAGCCTTGGATCCTTCTTCCTCGGTCCCCTCGCCTGCCTCTGGCTCTCCAGCCCAGAAAGGGTGGTTTGCAGAATCTGGAAAAAGCATTCAAGGGCTTTTTTTGTGGTCTCCAAGTGCCACGTTGTGTCCACTGCTGCAGGCCAAAGGCACTTAGGAAAGACACAGGGAGGCCCCCTCACATGCTTGCCTAGGGCTTTCTTCCCTCCACTCCTCAGAACCCCAAAAATGTTTGCACTGGTGCCATGAGAGAGTGGAAGAAAAGCAGGGACAAGGGTCCCCCAGTTCTCCAGAATGCTGCCTCCAGTAGTCTTATTGCAAAGCTTGACAGAAGGAAGAATATTAGTGCCAATGAAATTTCCCTTGCATGTATTTCACAGGCTGGTGCCAGCTTAGTCGGGCTGGTAATGCCATTTATCTTCACTACCTTTCTAGAACTCTGGTGGCCTAGTGGGTGAGGAGTTGCCAACCCAAAGGCAAGTGGTTCAAATCCACTAGCTGCTCCTACGGAAAATGATGGACATTCTCCTAATGTGCGATTTGCAGCCTCGAACAACCCACTGGAGAGTCAGCTATGAGTCCATTCCAAGTTGGTGGCAGTGACAGTGAGACTTCCTTAGAAAGGTGCAGGAAACCAGATTAGACCGCCTTTCTGGGTTTTGTTTCCTGGGAAACTGAGGCCCAAGAAAGCCGAAGAGACTCGGGAGTATGAGGGAAGGAGGGAGGAAGAGCAGCCAGACTTTACAGAACAGAAATAGAGCGAGCACATCCCCCTCTGCTAAGCTGACTCACAGCTGTCCTCCCTCAGGTTGCTATGGCTGCAGAGTCCAGGAGGATGTGACCCACATCCACAGGATTGCTGGTGGATTCGAACTGCCGGAGAGGTGTGGCCTTTAGCTTAGCAGAGCACTTCCCTGCCGACCATCCACCAGAGCTACTTTTCCGAGGCTGTTGCCACTGTTGCTGTGACTGACCATCACATCAGAACCAGCCCATAGCCGACGCTCCAGTGAGTTTTCAAAAGCAGTAAATCATACGGGAGACCACCACCTCTCCCCGATTTCAGGGATTCCTGCAATTCTTGAGTATCAAAGAAACTATGGTTGGGCAATTGGAAAGTAGTGAACTGGAGAAGGATCCCTTTGCAGCATTCATTTCAGTGACAGCAGGTTGACGGTGCATCACAGCCTCCATGTCTCTACTTGTATCAGTGCCCCAAAACCTAGTTCAGGTGGCCCCAACTCTCAGAGTTCCTCCAAGTGCTCTGAGGGGCAGGAGCGTTCTCTAGGCTGCAGCCAAGCCTCGTTCTCCTGGGCACGGCCAAGCCTCGCCCTCGCTCGGCACTGTCCTGGTCTCCATTTCACTCCCCTTGGTCTTTTCTCACTCAACCTGATTACCTGCAGCTTGGCCAGGGCAGAGACTGTGCCCTAGATTTTTAAAATCCCAGCCCTGCTGGCTCTTCTCATTGTTTGCCAAATGATGGTGTCATGAGCATTACAGCCCCAGGGGCAGGATCAAAGAAAGCAGTCATCTGGGACTTGGGAGAAAGTAATTTTGTTTTTCAAAAGAACTGACCAGGGGGAAATATCAATGTCTGAAATGACCTCTGGCACACACGTGTGCTTCCTTCTCGGGTCACGGAAGGTGGCTCTGGTGGTAGCTACACACACACACACACACACACACACACACACACACACACACAGAGAGAGAGAGAGAGAGAGAGAGTCCTGGCACCTGCAGGGAGATGACCAGGCTATGGTGGATGTGAAGTTGGTGATGCATATTATTTCTTCCAGTACTAGAATCTCCCTGCAGGAACCCACTAAGAAAATTCTCTGTGATTACCTGGAACTGGGAAAAACCCCCTTCACTTTCATCTCCGACCCTCACTGCTCCACAGTTGCCACCTCTCTGGCATAATCCATTTTAGGAGGTGCAGAAAGGCAGAGGCATAATCTGCGCCCCGAACAAGTGAGTTCCTTTCCCCAGGTCTCAGGGTCTATATTTGTAAAATAAAGAGACAACATGAGTTGATCTCTAGGGACCTGATCCCTGATCCCAAAAAACCATGTGATTCCGGAAGGGCAGGTGGTGGGTGGATTTGGTTTTCATTTGCTTGTTTTCTAATCTTTGTCTCTGACTCATTAAAGGCCATTTTTACCTGAAAAAGATGACACAACTATTTACATCAAGTTCCCCTCAAGTGGAGAGTGACTCCTTACAAGCCTGGGGTGGGAGTGGGTTGCCCAAAACAAGTGTGAACTGTCTTTGACATCTTTCATTCCCCTTAAAAATTCATGTAAGTTTCAGGGAGCTCTAGCAGCCTAGTGGCAAAGAAGCTGCATTGTAATTCTGAAGGTGTGCAGTTCAAATCCATCAGATGCTCTGTTGGAGAAGGAGGGTCAATCTCCTCCCGTGCCAGTTGCATCCAATTTGATGGTACACGAAAAGAAAAAGAAATAATTTTTTAAAATTCCTCTAAGTTTCACATTCCATTCTATTTAGTAAAACAGAAAACCTGGTGCTATAGCATTGCTTCTGACTCGACTACTCTGTCTGACAGAGAAGTGTCCCATCGGGTTCCCAAGTGGCTGAAACAATGGGCCGGCACAGCAGAGACTGTGAGGTTGGCACAGGTTGCACATAGGGTCACTGTAGGTTGGGGCCAATTTGATGACACCCGAAAACAATCTTTATGAAAGCAGATAGCCCTATCTTTTTCCCAAGGAGCAACTGTTAGCTTTGAACCACTGATCTTTTGATTAACAGCTGGGCTCTTTACACACTGCGCTACTGGGGCTCATTCTGTATTATTACTGAGTAATAATTTCTATTTCCGTGTGATATGTACAAGAACAATGTAGGTACATAGGTATCCTTGGTCTAAAACCTTCTGTGACGGCCAATGTCACCAGCTTCAATAAAGGACTTTGTGATCCTGTATCAGTCAGCTCTCAGGGGCTCTCGGGAAGTGGAATCATCCATTTCTTCCAGACATAGTCTTTGCCTGTCTCCAGAGGACTTGAATTTTTCAAACTGATCCTGGAGACAAGGACACGCATGAGCCTGACTTGTCCCTAAGCCAGAGCTCACAGGTACTGTCCAACACCTGGGCCACTGGAGTGTCCACCAGGCAGGGAGAGTGCCCATGCCCATTGTGGGGAAAGGTCAAGGGCTGGGCGTGGCTTCAGATGCTGCCTTCCTGTTTCCAGGGTTGGATGAACACGCCTGACCATGCAGCCCCCACAGTCCCTTTTGGGTGGGTTTGCTTTCTCCTTGCTGAATCCTCCAAGGCTTTCTCTAGTGCCTACCCTCCAGCATGATTCCCGGGCCCTGTCTGTGGGTGCCCTCTGCTGGCCACAGGCTGCAAAAAAAACTGGGAAGGTTTGGTGTCAGTGAAGCAGGCCCGAGCAGGAAGAAGCTGGGAGGACCAGGAAGGCATGAAGTTCAGACTTTGTTCTCTCAACTCCTCCTTCGCCAAAACAAACTCTAACCTGCCCTGAGAGATTCTGGAATGCTCTCAGATGTCTGCAGAACAACCACTTTCATTTCTAATCTGATAACCCTTCCTTCTCTCAATTCTAATGGTTCACAAGATCAAACCGCACAAGAGGCTTGGCATTCAGCACCTGAGGCAGTCCCCAAGGCACTGGCAGCCTTCTGAAGCTGAGTGTGGAGCAAGGGAGGACCAGATAAAGGGGCCACTTTGAGTTTTGTTTTGGGGAGTCATTTCTTCTTTACATCTATCTCCTCTAGTCTTTGAGGTGCACCCTCTGTTCCTGTTTCTCCAGTGTCTCCAACAGCTCAGTTCTCCAAAGAAATGACCAATGTGCTTTCTTGATGACATCCAAAAATATGTGTGAAATGCACTAAACCTCATGACCGTGTAGGACAGAATAGCACTGGCTCATAGGGTGTCTAAGGAATCTTGATGGGATAGTACTACTGTGTAGGGCTGCTAATCAAAAGGTCAAGGGTTTGAATCCACTAGCTGCCACTCCTTGGGATAAAGAGCATTCTTTTTTCTTTTTTTTTTTTAAATATATGTATTGAGTCCAAAATTAATGTTGCATAGTGGAGTGTACACGGGGCGGGGCGGGGAGATTCTATACCTATGAAATAATTTTTCTTTTACTTTTCAAGGAGAAGAGTGAACTGGGGTGAGGGGTGGGCAAGGAGAAAAATGCAACAATGAATGTATGGAAATCCAAAATCTCTGTAAACGTTCATTAAAATTAATTTTAAAATATAAAAATATATATCGCATTCTTCTCCTGTTAAAATTTTCAGTCCTGGAAACTTAATAAATTGGAGTCACTTCCGTGGAAGTGTGTTTGGCTTTTCTGTAACCTCCTCTGTAACCAGCCAACTGCCACATCATTCTCCTATGGGATAGCTGGTAGATTCAAACCATAGACCTTTCAGTTAGCACTTAACCACTGCAAAACCAGGGTTTCTTTAAACATACTAAAGGGAACCATTTCTGTGAAGCATGTTCATTTAGATGGAATTGTCCTTCTAGCTGAAGTGGTTTTCTACTCATGTGCTCTTTCTTTCTCACCCCGGGGGTTGGGGGGGTCTGTGACCTGCCTGTAAACTCTGCTGCTGGCACTAGCAACTGGAGCAGGGCCCACCCACCTGGGGCCAAGCTGTGATGGGACGCTTTCTGTCCTAAACCCTCAATCTTCATTTCCTATGGAGTTTCCTGGACATCTTGCTCACTCTCCTCCCTTCACCCCATTTTCAGGGTGTTCTTCCTGGTGGTGTAGGCTGTAAGGAGATGGGCTGCTGGCTCAAAGATAGCCCCTTAACAGTTCAAATCCACCAGCTTCTCTGCAGGAGGATGAGGAGCAATCACTTTTCATGCAATTTCTAGACTCAGAGAGCCTGAGGGACCATCCACTGTCCAGTGTGGGTCAGTTCCTGCTTGACGTCTCTATTTTCTAAATGTGCTCAAGAAACTCTCACCCAGGGAGATTTGCATTGTCCTTCTTGTTTCCCTTTTGAATCTAGGTTTTCATTCCAGCCCTGCATTGATAGACATGATTTTGGATGAACCTCCTTCCCTTCCTGCAACTCCGGGTCAGTGATTCTCAGCTCAGCTGCACGTTAGAATCACCCAGGAACATTTTTTTGAAAGTACTGTTTGTTGCCTGGGATGAACCAGCTCCACAAAGTCTGATTCCTTTGGTGTGGGTGGGACCCTATCCATCTGTGGTTTTTATAAACTCTAGAGATGATGCCAGTGTACGTTCAGAGTTGAGGTTCTGTTAGAAGGATCATCCAGGAGGATGTCAGAGGTCTGGGTGGGTAGAGAAGGGGTCGTCGCTGAGATTTCTGCCGATGCATGAAGCCGGCTTGGGATTCTGGGCATGCGTACAAAAGGCCAGGAGTACAGCCTGGCCCTGCAGAGCCTGCATACTTAAGGACAGCTGTTTTATAAGTCACTTGCTCAGAGTCATTCTGGTTTCTGATGATAGGAATGATTCTGTAAGGCCTGGATGACGGGGCAGCAGTACACCTCGTTCATTAATGGGTCCACCTCCCAATTAACGACAGTGTTTACAGGGAAGGTTCAGGAGCCGGAGTCCAGGCAAGTCCGGAGCTGGCGCGCCTCTCCCCAATCACCTCCCCACGTGTCCAGAAGACGTTACCCAGAACCTCTTGCATGTTGGTTAAGAGCACAGACTCCTGCGCTAGGCTGTGCAGTTGTTAGGTACCACTGCGTGGTTCTGACCCACAGTGACGCTGTGGACAGCACGACGGGACATTGCCAGGTCCTGTGTCACTCTCACAGTCATTGCCATGCAGAGCCCATTGTTGTAACCACTTAATCTACCTGATTAAGAGTCTTTTCTCTTTGAAGTCTCTACTTTACCACGCATATCTTTTTCTCCAAGCTCTGGTCCCTCCTTACAATGTGCCCAAGTTCTAGAAGACTAAGTCTCACCACCTTCAATTCTGCTTGTTCATCGTCCAAGACATATTTGTTTGTGCTTCTGTCTATTCATGTTATATTAACTTTATGTTGTCATCAAAGCAGAAGCAGCTCATACCTGACGCTCCAGTGGGTTTTCAGAGGCTGTAAATCGCAAAGGAGGAGATTGCCCTTCTTTCTCCCAGAGCGGCTGGTGGATTCCAGCTGCATCCATTTAGGTTGGCGGCACAACTTCTTTCTACTAAACCACCAGTGCTCCCCTCGGCAGCACACAAGATGCTTCATCGTCTTCATTAACACATTAATCAAAGGCATCAGTTCTCCCGAGGTCTTCCTTAGTTATTGTCCAGCTTGTGTGCGAACGTGATCCTATGGAAATATCGCCGTTCCCTGCGTTCAAAGTCTGGCTCTACACTTACTAGCCAAGGGAGAACCAGGGGGTAAAGCTCAGAAGGCGGGAAGGGATAGAAGAGTGGACACAAATGGGAACAGCAGGATGAAGAGGGAAGTATGCTGTTACAGTGTGAGGTCACAAAACACAGGGCACGAGTCGTAGACCTCCAACGTGCTGTTATAATGTGAGGTGTTTAATCAGTGTCACAAAACACAGCGCACAAGTCGTAGACCTCCAAAGTGCTGTTATAATGTAAGGTCACAAAACACTGTGCACAAGACATAGACCCCCCCCCCCAACGTGCTGTTACAATGTAAGGTTACAAAACACAGCATATTAGACATAGATAGACCTCCAACTTGCTGTTACAATGTGAGCTCCCAAAACACAGCGCACGAGACATAGATCCCCAGCGTTCTGCTGCAATGTGAGGTCACAAAACACAGTGCACAAGACATAGACCCCAAACGTGCTCTTGCAATGTGAGGTCACAAAACACAGTATAGGAGACGTAGACCTCCAATGTGCTGTTACAATGTGAGTTGTTCAATCAGTGTTACAAAACACAGTGCCGCTACAATACACAAGATGTAGACCACCAACGTTCTGTCATAATATGAGGTCACAAAACACAGAATATGAGACGTAGACCTCCAATGTGCTGTTACAATGTGAGGTCACAAAACACAATGCACAAGACGTAGACTCCCAACCTGCTGTTACAATATGAGATCACAAAACACAGTGCATGAGATGTAGACCACAAACGTGCTGTTACAATGTGAGGTGTTTAATCAGTGTCACAAAACACAATGGGTAAGACATAGACCACCAACGTGTCCTGCAACCTGTTACTCAAATCACAATTAAATGTTTGATAAAAAACAAAAGACCGAAAGACTCATGGAACACAGTTCTGCTTTGCTACCCAGAGGGACACCACGGGTTTGAGTCCAGTCAGTGACAATGAGAGTGGACGGAATCACACAGGCCAGGTGGTCAGCCACTGCTCTCTCTTCCTGAGGGTAGGAGCACCCCTTCTCATGTATTTCTGGGTTGTGTTACCTGAGCACTTGCTGGTTTCCAAGATGGATCTTCAGGGTTCCACGGTCAATCTCTGGGGGAAACGCTGCACTTTCAGTATTCTCATGCCTATCTTGAAAATACTGTTGTTGTTGTTGTTGTGTACCACTGAGTCGGAACGGACCCATAGCTGACCCTCTGGTGGGTTTTCAGAGGCGGTCATTTGCAGGAGGCAAGTTTGCCCATCTTTTTCATGTGGAGCAGCTGGTGAATTTGAGTTGCATGCCTTCAGGGTTGCAGCACAGCTTCTTGCCATTAGGCCCTTCTGAAAATAAGAGTTTTTTAATTCAAAGCTGAATTCAGCTAATTTTCCCAGTATAAATGAATAATATAAAGCTAATATGTACTCTCTCGAAGGCTGCTGATGACAGCTCTCCCCTGCTCTGTTTAAAGAACACTTTCCAGGTCCAAGTTCAGCTCTTAAAAAAAAAAACTATCAAGAAGTCCCCACCCCCAGGAACTGTATTTTCCTTGAGTACATCATGCCCTAGGGAGGGGCATCGAAGGGCGCTGATCCTTCCAGCCTCCCAGAGTTTGTTCTTTGTCCAGTCACCAGCACCAGGCTAGCCTTTGGGGACGCAAGAGAAGCCATGGTCCACAAAGAGAGAAGGAGCTTATGTTCCCAGCAAGTGAGCAAGGAACACACACGTGAACCAGCAAAGCAAGACAGGAAGGAATTACACAATCACAACACAAACAGTTAACTTGATACGTGGGAGGGCTGTGAAAGTTTCAGACACAAAAAGGGGGCTCTGGTAGCTTCTAAAACCAATCCAAAGCTCACTTCTGTGCAGCTGGAGATGTTTTGACAGTTCTTACTGCAGTAACCGCCTGCACCTCTAGGGGGAAGTACTGAGCCCTCGCCGCCTTCTCTCCTGGTTCTTTAAGTCCAGGTGGAGAACCTTCCCAGGGAAGGTTATTCTGTCCTAGGCTTGGTAGGGTGCAGCCCCCACTCCCTGAGCGTCCTTCCATGGTGCCACCAGCCATGGTGGCGTGGAATCAACTGCCGTGAGTCTGTTTCTCTCACTTGGACACCACGCTGCTCTGAGTCATTGCTATACAGCTAGATTGGATCTCAATCAATATTTGCTCAATGAAAGTGAACCTCTTCACTAGACTGCAAGGCAATGCTTCCTACATCTTTGTACTCCATCTCTCCCTGTCACAGTGGTGACTGTTGCGAGATCCCGTGAAGTCAGCTACATCTCACAGCGATGCTCTGAACATCGTATCTGAACCTTGCCCTATCCTGTGCCACCCCCGGCATCTCTGATGGGCTTGCGCCCATTGTTAACATCACTGTGTCGATCCATCTTGTAGAGAGACTCCCTCTCTTTCTCCCACTCCTCACCTTTCCCAGCATGATGCCTTTTGTCCAGGACTGGCCCCTTATGACAACATGCCCCAAGTATGTGAAAGGGTTCCCTACCCATTTGAAGAACACCTTGGTTGTGCTTCTTCTCAGTGGAAGCGCTCTGTAACTACTTGCTCGTAAAAGTAGTGAATGAAAGGAAGAATTCATAGCAGAGGGATTCGAGTTGGACCTTTGAGAATGAGACAGCCCAGAAGTTCCCAGAAGGAGGGGCTGTGGTTAAGACTCCAGCCACTCCTTACTGCAATCCATCTCCCCTGGTGAAGGTTCTCCTGTTAGACCCTTTGGGCCATGGCCAAGGCCATGCTGTGACATAGCAGGAGCCTACCTAACAGAAGCCTCCACTGTGGTTCAGGCACCAGCTAGATACAGGGATCATCTTTATATTCTCAAAGCCCAGCACATGATGATGATGTTGTTGTTGTTGTTGTTGTGTGCCATCGAATCAAGTATGGCGCATAGAGACCCTATGAGCAAAAGATCTGAAACCAATCCTGTCCTGTGCCATCCTCACACTTCCTGATACACAAGAGCCCATTGCAGTAGTCACATTGTCTATCCACCTGGTTGAGAGTCTTCCTCTCCTTCACTGACCCTCCACCCTTCCTGACAACATGTCCTTCTCCAAGGAATAGCACTTCCTAGTAATATGTCCAAAGTATGTTAGGTGAAGCCTCATCATTCTTGCCTCCAAAGAGCACTCTGACTGCCTCCTCTCCAAGATATATCTGTTCATTCTCTTGACCGTACATGGAATGTTCAGTGTTCTTCTCCAACATCATAGCTCAAAGGCATCAATTCTTTTACTGTCATCCTTATTCATTGTCCAGCTCTCAGATGCATTGCTAGTAATTGGAAAGACCGTGGCTTGAATCAGACACACCTTAGTCCTCAAACTGACATCACTACTCCTCAATAATTTGGAAAGGTCCCCACATGCAGATTTTCCCATTGCCGTGTGTCTCCTTATTTCCTGGCTGCTTGTACCAAGGGTGTTAATTGTGGAACCAAGCAAGATGAAGCTGTTGACAATTCAATCTCCTCTCCATCCATCATGGCACTGCCTATTGGTCCAGTGGTATCTTTGTTTTCTTGATATTGAGACACAATCCATATAGAAGGCTGCATTCCTTGATCTTCTGCAACAAGTGCTTCAAATCCTCACTTTCAGCAAGCAAGGTTGTGTCATCTGCGTAATGCAGGTTATTGATGAGTCTCCTTCCGATCCTGATGCCACATTCCTCTTTATGGAGTCCAGTTTCTCGGATAATTTGCTCAGCATATAGATTGAACAGGTATGGAGACAGAATACAACCCTGACACACTCCCTTCCCAATTCCAAACCATGCAGTGCTCCCCTGCTCTGTTCGCACAGCAGCCTCCTGGTCCAGGTATAGGTTCTCAGGAGCACAATTAAATGCTTTGGGGTTCCCATCCTTCTCAATGTCAGCCACAGCATAGTCAATAAAGCACAAATAGACATTCTTCTGCTCTTCCCTACTTTCAGCAAAGATTCCTCTGACATCAGCAGTGATAGCCCTGGTGCCACAGCCTCTTCTAAATCCCACTTGAACTTCTGGCAATTCCCTCAATGTACTGTTCCAGCCGTTTTGAATGATCTTCAACAGTTATTTTGCTAGCATGTAATATCTACCATGTGGGGCACATAATAACCTTCCCATAAATATGTTTGGGTAGAATCTTAAGTCCATTGCTTACATTTTGAAGCTCATATGCCACATCCGTGACCTGAGCTTGAGGGAGCTGTACACAGGAGTGGGGGATCCCAGCAAAAATATCTCCAAATGCTAGGCGGGAGCCTTCAGAAATAAAATTCCAAGACTGATACCACCACCCAGTCTTATAAGATACAAGCAATAACATATGATCTGAACAACACGTTCAAGACCTAGAAGTGGGAACTATCGCATGTGGCTGAGCTGAAATATGACCCAGACAAGGACAGGTGGGCAGCGGGGAGTCTGAGAGGAGCCCACATAGTAAAGAAAGGAGGGCGAGTAAGTCAGAACATGGGGAAGGGGATGCCGAAGACCCCATAGAACTCATCCATTTGGAGTTCTCCGGGATCTTGGTGAGCAGTAGGAATCCCTGTTCCCAGAATCAGAAAATCTCATTTCTCTCCAGATAATTGGATCTGTGACTGGTTTGACCTGGGGAGACCCCAAAGCCAGGACAGTGACTACAAAGAGGGTGTTGTCCTTCCCTCCTGCCTGCAGCCTCCACCCCTCCCACATCCCAATCTGCAAATAAGATAAAACAAGAAGAAAGAGAGAGAGAGAATGGGGAGAGTAAGAAAGCTGGAAGAGCAGTTCAGGTTTGTGTGTCACCTCACTCTGCAGGCAGCAACACCCCCTTTGGTTTATCAGAGCGTGTAGGGGCTGCTGGCAGGGGACTGCTTCCTGGGAACGTGTCTCCAGGTTCTTGGAGCCTAGAGAGCGGCTGCGGGCTGGGCTGGAGCATTCATGTCCTGTGTTCTGTGAGTTTCGATGGGGACTAAGTGTAACGTCTGGGTGGGCCTTCGCCTCAGTACCTTCCTTTCTGCCCTACTCCTTTGTCCCTGCCACTCCTCCTTCCAGAGCAGTTGCCAGGATCTGCTGGAAGTCCTTCCTACCTTGCAGTCCAGGGACCCAACACTCAGCCCAGGAAATCTCTGCACCCACAACGCTCATCTCTGATGGGTGGCCTCAGGCTATAGCTCTGTCCCTTCATTACCTGCTTGGAGCCTCACGTCCTTGGGATTTGCAATAGGAATAACTGCACTGACCGCTCCACCCCAGCTACCCAGGGGCCCTTAGCACAATCCAGGCAAGCCACCAAGGACCTCCAGGTTAATGATTATGATTACCTCTGCTCCCCTGGGGAGGGCAGGGAGCAAGGGACACCTCATGCTCAGACAGGCCTGGCTGATCCGGGCGGGCAAGGCCTGCTGGGAGCTGCTCCTCCTGGATTAGCAGACCTGCAAGCTGGGACACAGGAAGCATTAGCAGGCATAGCCCTTTGCACAGAAGGGTTGGCATGGGGGCCAGAGGGCAAGGCGGGGACTGGTTCCTTCACTGGGGATGGCCTTGGGCTCTGGGTCATGCTCACAGGCTGGCTATGGCAGGAAGCCTTTAGGGGTCAGGAAGGTGGGGTGAAGAGGTCTCTAGGGAGCCTTGAAGCTTGTTCTCAGACCATCCCTGGGATGACAGTGTCCCTTGAAATGCTACCGAAGTTGAACTCCAACAGCACAAGCTCCCCTGAAGACCTGTGTCCTTGGAGGTCCAAACACTTCTCCATTTCTGCTAAACTTCCGTTAGAGAGCATCTGGGATCCTCCAAAGGACAGAAAAGGTGTCCCACTGAACTGAAATGCTTATTGAGGCCCATTGGGGGCTGGCACTGAGCCTGGCGCTGCCAGGAAGGCACAAGAGAATCAAAGTTCTCCTCTCTCCAGGCACTTTCAAGTCAGTGTGAATAGTTGGCAAGAAGGGGAGCCTGAGCCGGGAAGCTGCACACACCTTAGCGGTTGCCTGAGGACAGAAAGCAAGGTTAGAGCACTCAGAGGGTTGCCTGAGGATGGAATGCAAGGTTAGAGCACTCAGAGGGCTCCCGAGGGGCCAGGGGCATGTAACTTTCCCCATCAGTTTATGGGATACTGGGAGTCAGGAAAGGGGTGAGCAGGAGGGACTAGTAGTTTATGGGCGATGACTAACTTAAAGTTTAGTGACTCAAATCTAACCAGTCATGCTGTGGAAGAAAGGCCTGGCATTCTGCTTCCCTAAAGACTGTTGTACTATCAAGTCGGAACTGACTCATAGCTGACCCTCCAGAGAGTTTTCAGAGGCACCTAATGCCTGGGAGGAGATTGCCCACCTTTTTCTTGTGGAGCAGCTAGTGGATTCGAATCGCTCACCTTTGGGATCCCAGCACAGCTCCTTATTATGGAGCCAGCTGAGCCAGGAAACCCTGCTCCTCTGTAAGACACGGCATCACTGTGATCTGGAACCAATGGCAGCAATGGTTTTGTTTGCTGGAGTCAGGATCGCCTGAGGTGGAGGAGCCAGCTATGCCTCAGAGACTTGACCGAGGCCTTGGGCTTGACTTTGGGTTTGGGCTCTGCCTCTCCATCAAGCATGTCATTTTGAACTCTCCAAGCCTGTAATGTCTCACCTGTAAAATGGGAAAATGTTGATGTTTGGTGCCATCGAGTCAAGTATGACTCATAGCCGCTCTGAGAACAACAGATCTGAGCCCTCATCATCTCTGGCATACTTGACCCACCTGGTGGAAGTTCTTCCTCTCCTTCACCATTCCTCCACCTTTCAGTCTTGATGTTCCTCTCCAGGGAATAACCTCTTCTAGCACCATGCCAACGTATGTGCAGTAAAGCCTTATCATCTTTGCCTCCAAGGAGCACTCTGGCTGCACCTTCTTCAAGATGTATTTATTTGTTATTTTGGCAGTCTATGGCATATTTGGTACCCTTCTCCAACATCAGAGCTCAATTCTTAATTCTTCTGTCATTCTTATTCATTGTCCAGCACTCAGACGCATAGCAAGTGACTGAAAAGACCATGACCTGAGTCAGATGCACCTTAGTCCTCAAACTGACGTCACTGCTCCTCTGTAATTTGAGGAGGTCCCTGATTGAAGACTTTCCCAGTGCAATACATCTCCTGATCTCCTAACTGCTAGTACCAAGTGTATTGAATGTGGATACAAAGATGAAGTCACTGACAATTTCCGTTTTTTTCTCTCTGTATCTTGAAGTTGGCTGCAAGTCCAGTGATGAGTATTTTTCTTTTCCTGACAATGAAATGCAATCCATGTTGAGGGCTACAGTGTTTGGCTTCTTCAACAAGTACTTCAAGTCCTCCTCACTTTAAGCATGCAAAGTTGTGTCATCTGCATAACAAAGGTTATTGAAGAGTCTTCCTCCAATCCTCATGCCACAGTCTTTTCCCTTGAGTCCAGTTTCTCAGATCATTTACTTAGCATACAGGTTAAAGAGATGTGGAGAAAGGATACAACACTGACACACACCTTTCATTTTAAACCATGTAGTTAGTGTTCCCTTGCTCTGTAGCCTCTTGGCTTAGGTGTAAGTTCTGCACAAGTAAGTGTTCTGGGATTGCCATTCTTCTCGATATTGGCCATAATTTGTTATGATTGACCCAGCCAAATGTTGTTGTTGTTAGGTGCCGTCAAGTATGACTCATAGTAACCTTATGAACAACAGATCTGAACCCTGGCCTTTCCTGTGCCATCCTCACAATCTCTGACACACTCAAGCCATTGCCATAGAAAACAGTAATCATCATCATCATCATCATCCCTGGTCCCAAAGTGGCCGTGATGATCCAATGAGATCAGCTTCGCTGCACTGAACAGGATGTGTGTTGCACTGCCAATCTTGACAAGCATTCAGTGTTATAGTGGGTAGATGGGATTCGGGTTTACAGAGACTGAAGGAAGGCTAGATAAACCTAATTTTTGCCAATCAGCTGAGGTTTCAAGCTACTCAAATTAAAATTTCATTTTAAATAACCAAGGAAGCCTCTACTTACTTAAATGGCTTCAGTGGGGAAATGGTCTGTAAAATGAAAATTGCTTTTGCCTTCCTGTGTTCATGTCTGAATTCCATAGGCGTATTTCCACGTCTATTGAGTACTTCCTATTCCAGACGTTGTATTATGGAATATGGAGATTCATAACACTTGAACGCGGTCAGATCCTGTGAGGGAGGAGACGATGCTTGGAGATTCCTTGGACACCTGGCCCGGCCGCCCACTCACACCTCAAAGACACTTTTGTGGATGAGTTCACTCACCTCCTACCCCAGATTCCATGCGGTTTAACAGACCTGCATCTCCTGCCATAATCCTGGGCTCTAACCCTCATCTCCTCTAACCACGGACCAGAGCCTCAGAAGGTATTAGTAACTATCCGTCTGCTGAGCTGCTTCTCAGCAAACAGTATCCAGCACCAGGGACTCAGCTGAGAAGATGTCATGTTGTTGTTATTGTTGCTGTTATTAGTTGCCATGGTAATCTCACACACAGTGGAAAGTAATGCTGCCAGGTCCTTCACCATCCTGTAAACACCAGAGGATCAAATCCCTGTGATCCATGGGGCTTCCATTGGCTCATATCCAAGGGTAAATTGCCAGGCCTTTCTTCCGAGTCCATACTGGTCAGGAAGTACCATTGGGATCTGTTGAGCTTTATGGCAACACTTGAGACACTGCCAACAGATGGATGGTGACGACGCTTGAGATGCACTGGCCTTGTTCACATACAGAAGATGCAAAATTGGTGTGGGGGGCAGTGCCTGGCCTCCTCTGCCGTCATTTGGGGACAAAGAATCATCATCAGGATCAACAGCTAAAGACTGATTCCCACTATGAGGCAGAGGGTCAGACATGCTTCTATCCTCCAATCTTTCTACCAATTCTAACATCACTGTTCTTCTTCCCACAGCACTTAGTACCTCTCTGCTGGGTTGGAGAATTCATTTAAAAACCACACAGAACTCACCCACAAGCAATACTCACGATCACGGCGTTTACTAAGGAAGTAACTCATTATCCTTTAGGATCATAAACAACTCAGGACAGACACCCCCCTGAGGACAGACGCCCCCCAGGACAGACTCCCCTCAGTGGAGTCCTTTGGCCAGTGGCCTGTTCCAGAAGGTATTACAAAGCTCTGCCAATTCTCTTAGGTTCCCAGAGGCACCCTGCTCCACCAGTAAGCCTCAGCTCAAAGGGGCTCAGCTGGAGCTCTGAGGGTCTGTAAGCTGACCTCCATCAAGTGTCCAGAGCCACTCCACTCCGCCTGCACCCCTCCGGCCTGAAAGCACTGAGCTTTCTCCTCTGTGGACCAGGAACCACACTGCCCCATTTCCTGGCTCCCTCTGCCACTACTTTTTTGACTGCCTCTCACCGTCTCTCGTATCACATCTCTCCCTCCATCTCCGAGGTTGAGGAGCTTGAGTGCAGCACTGGTTCTTCTTTCTGGTCCTTCTTTCTCTGTGATAGGGAAACTTCCCTTTCCACCTCTGGGATACCTCATTCTAAGTCTGGCTAAATGACCAAATTGGCCAATCTCCTTGTTAAGGTTCCATACACATTATTGACATGATTCTAGCCCATGAACAAGGGTGCCATGTTAAACACTTACATTATTAGCAAGCTGTCCAATCCCCTTAGTGGGCCAGAAGCTCCTCAATTGTGTAGTCCAATTGTAAAGGGAGCTTTGGTGGCCTAGTGGTAAGAAGCTGCACTATAATCCCAAAGACACGTGGTTCAAATCCACCAGCTCCACAGGAGAAGGATGGCCACTCTCCTCCACGTGATTTACTGCTACGGAGTAAATCCATTGGAGGATCAGCTACGGGTTGGTTCCGGCTTGATAGCACACAACAACCACCCTATCCTTTAGGGAGCTCTGGTGGCTTAGTGGTGGGGAACTGTGCTGCCAACCCAAAGGCACACAGTTCAAATCCACCAGCTGCTTTGTGAGAAAAAGACGGGCAGTCTCTTCCTGTGCTATTAGCTGCCTTTGAAAACCCACTGGAGAGACTTGATGGTACACAGCCACCACCCTGTCGTTTGGTGTAAATTACAAAGATCTTTCCTGAAGAGTTACATGAAGTAATTCAGGGCACCAAAGAAGGTAGGAATTCTACTACTGAGCCGTCACTGCCCCCTTAGTATACAATCGTCAACATCACTGTTTTGAATGCTATTTAACTCTGTGAGATGGTTCATTGCATTGCGAGCAATTCTCCCATAATCCCTATTTCACCAATGAAGAAACTGAGACAAGGTTAAGTAGCCTATCCAGGCATCACACAGCTGAAGAGGGAAAGGTGAGATAGTTTTCAGAATTACGGTAAAAAAGCCCATGTTTGTAACCAATAGTTTCCACAACACACAAGCCAGTACTTAGTTTTAAGGCCCATAAGGGATTTTTTTTTAATGAATTTCTTTATGACTCTCCTCTATCAGACGTAGGGACTATATATGACATGGCCAACACCTCAGGGACTGTATCTGAGCAGAAGACCTTTTTTTTTTAATTTGGCTACAAAAAAAAAAAATGTTTTTTAAATGAATATTTTTAATTTGACCGTTTAGTCTGACTTGCATCCCGTCCTATATGTTCTATTTGGCCTCTTTCTGTGTTTAATTACCTCCTGGCCCAGGAAGCTTTCAGATCTCATCCCTCACTGTAGCGTCAGATTTGATGGCTTGGACCCTCTGTGTTAAAAGTGTTCTACCTTCTCTCATGAACTTTCTGCCATAAAAATTTAAATCAAAAGACCACAGAAACAGTTCTAACTCTTCTCTTTCTTCTCCTATGTCATCACCTTTACCTCCTCTGCCCACCTTGTGAAAGACTATGCCATCCCATGGAGAATGGAAAGCCTGTGTTCCCAGGCCACAAGTCCACCGAGTGTGGGCAGTCCAGAGGAGAGCCAGGCTGCCAGCCCAAACCCCATGGTCTTTGGGGACCCTGCATTTCACAAGGCCTGGCATTGACCAAAGCCACTGAGGTCCAGCTTGGGCTGCTGCCACGTGGTCCAGAGCCCTGCAAGCCCACCGCAGCCACCACCAGCATGGCCCCCTTCAAGGGGGTGGCGCCAACAGCAGCCTGAGGGGAGGCCCCCTGGATGGAGGCAGGAGGCTGACTGGCTTTGTTTACTTGTTATTGGACCAAATCCCATAAAACCAGGAGATGGCTTCTTGATGAGGGTGTGTGTGTGTGTGTGTGTGTGTGTGTGTGTGTGTGTGTAAACCAAAGAAGAGGAGGAGGAAAAGAAAGGAGAAGGAAAAAAATAAAAAGAGAGAGAACAAACCAATTAAAAAGACATGTGGTTTTTGTCTTGTGGTTTGATGCAAGGGCTTGGTGATTTAAGTAAAGCCCTGAACCCAGATTGTGGGCCAGTTAAAGACTGGGTGGGGCTGGGAAGTGTTCTGAGAACAAAGAGTCCCTTTAGGGTGCCCGGCCCAGAGGGAGAGGCGGCCCCAGAGGGCGTTGTCTCAGCTCACCTGTGGAAAGTACAGGCTTCAGGTCACCCTAAAAACCTTCCCCAGCTTGGTGCACTCCAGAGTCAATTGCAGAGAAAGCATGACCCCATCATGAGATCCGGACTCAGGCTCAGAAGATGAGAAAGACCTGGAACGAGGAGGCAGGTCCTCATTCGGCTGCCAGGCCCCTAATCTTTTGCCTTCAGGGCTTGGGCTGGGTCCCTTGTAGCTCTTACTCTCTAAGTTCCTATACCCCATTTTCAATGCACAGCGTTTCTTCTCACTTCCTGAGCTCAGTGAGGGCCAGGAGCCCAAGACCTGGCATTAACATCTACAGTTACGAGCCTTTGTTCAATTTCACCAAGTTAATTCAAACTCTCACTACATCATGGGACAGAGTAAATGACCCCTGGGTTTTCTTGGTCGTTTTTCCAGGAGAGATTGCCAACTCTTTCTCCTGTAGAATGGCTGGGATAGTTCAAACTGCCAACCTTTCAGTCACAATAAAAAAAAAAAATTAAAATGTAAATTCACTCTGTAGAGTGAACCTGGATTCCTGACCAATCCACTTTGGGCACATATATCACCTGTCTTTCAGGAAAGGCTGTGTGTGTGGCCCACTAGGGAGCACCTGTATATTTGGAACTGTTGATCACCAGTTAGCAACAAGCCCACTCTGCATTTGCTGTCCAGTCTCTCTCCTCAGATATCTCAGTCATTGTTCAGTGTGTCTGCGGACAGAGTGGTCAAGGTGACCTGGAGGTAAGTTATGCAGAAGTTCAAACACAGGGGCTCCCTCCCCGCTGTCATCAGGGCTGATGTATGTCCTGCAGTGTCTGAGGGGCCAGCCTGCCACAAGCGATGGCTGATTCCGAGTCTGTGAAATGGCATCGCACATCAAGTAGACCAGGGGGCCACCTGGGGGTGGCCGGTTACATCACAGGGCCTTGGTGCCAGCGGCCATTCATCCTCACTCAAATTAGTGCCAAAGTCCAGAGCAGGACTTTCTCCAGTGTAAGCCTTACACGTAACACACACCCACACACACACACACATGAACGTATGTCAATGTGCATATGCCTCAACACATGGCCCCATACCCAGGACACTGTACTAACATGTGGCACAGACAAATAAATGACTACATGAAGGGACACTGGAAATAAGTATGCCAGCCAGAGAGTGGAAAAATT
>NW_006399853.1:2215022-2222951 GCF_000299155.1 Elephantulus edwardii
AGGAAAATTAGAAATTGTTAAGAAAGAAATGGAATGCATAAATATTGACATATTAGGCATTGGAGAGATGAGATGGACTGGCATGGGGCATTTTGAGTCAGATGACCATATGAAATATTACTCTGGAGATGAAGAATATAGTATAGTTAATGGAAAATCGTTGGATTAAACACATATAAGGATTGATCGAGATTCGAGATGGGATTAACAGGTTGACTCTCTTGGCTTCATGCTACCCCAAGAAAGTAAGAGAAAGGGCCAGTTCTTGTTGGGGGAAGGGGACAGTCCAAGAAAGAGAGGAAGACCCTTAACAAATGGATTGACCCCGTGACTGTAACAATGGCTCGAGCGTGTGAGAGATTGAGGGAGGAAGGTGCAGGACAGGGCAAGGCTCAGGTCTGTTTTTCTTTAGGGTCATGGTGAGACATCGTCAACTCAATGGCACATAGCAACAACTACGTTTAGAATAAACCTGATGAAAAATTCACAAATTATAACCGCTGTGCAATGTTTAGACTCAAACCTTGATTATTTCCAAGACTGTAAGCTGGTTATGAATAAAGCATGATTGTATGACACACAATGTGAATGAAGGATAGTGTGAAACAAAGTATATGGACTTTGTATGCAAACCAAAATAAAAATGTAAGAAAAATGAAAAGAAATGCATGCCTTAAGTTGGCATTCAACATCCTTAGTTGCTATGAGGGGTCAGTGTGCCCTCTAGTGGCTGTGAAGTTACTCAGGTGTGTGAGGGATGATGGGAAGACTTGCTAGCACCTGGGACCCTCACACCCTGTGAGTAACTAACTATACCCACCCTCACCAATGCATTTCTCCTCCTTAATGCAAAGTATATCTTTTCTTTTAAAAAAGACTCTATTTTATTTTTGTTGTTGGAAATACACATAGAAGCATATCTACCAATTCAACAATTTCTGCATGTACAATTCAGTGACGTTGATACATTCTTCAAGTTGACGAAGATCAACGAACATCAGGATAGAGTATGTGCAGGCTGGTAGCAGAGACCCGAGTCAGGACCATCTGTCCAAAGGTCCCTGGAAGCTGATGAATGTTTGCTGGAGAGAGGTGAGCAGGAATGAGCACGCATTCCAGGCAAGATAGCTGTGGACTTTGGAAGTGGGCCTGAGGGAGAAAGAGAAAGGAAGGAGGGAGCGAAGGAGGGAAGGCTATAAAAGTTAACAGTTTAAAAGCGATATATGATAGGGTATTATAGTTACCACAAGAGTCCAGAATTAAGGGTGCATAGTGGAGTGTAATAGCTCGGCTCCACGGTCAACACTCTTGGCACTAGCAGCCAGGAAATAAAAAACCATATTGCAATGGGAAAGTCTGCTGTTAGGGACTTCTCTAAAGTACTCAAGAGCAACAGTGTGTCTCTGGAGACTAAAGTGCGTCTGATACAGACCGTGGTCTTTGCAATCACTTGTTATGCATCAGAGTTGGACAATGACTAGGGATGATAGAAGGAGAATTGATGCCTTTGAGCTGTGGTGCTGGAGAAGAGTATTGAATGTACCATGGACTGCCAAGAAAACAAGCAGATTCATCCTGGAGAGGGTTAAACCAGGCTACTCATTGGAGGCTAAGATCTGGGGCTTTGTCTGACATGCTTTGGACACGTTGTAAGGAGAGACAGGTCCTTGGAGAGGGACATCACGCTTGGGAGGGTGGAGGGACAGTGCAGGAGGGGAAGACCCCCTAGGAGGTGGATTGATTCAGTGACTGGGGTAATCGGGATGGGTGTGTCAGAGGCAGTGTGATTGGCACAGGATAGAGCAGGATTTAGGGCTGTTGTACATAGGGTTGCTATGAGTCGCAAACAACTCGACAACACATAACAACAACAACAGTGGAGTGTACCTGGGGCGGTAGGAGGGGTGCGGGGGGACTGTATACCAAAGAAAGAATTTTTCTTTTACTTTTTCAAAGAGAGGAGCAAACTGGGGGCGGGGAGCTGGGCAGGCAAAGTGCAACAATGAATGAATGGAAATCCAAAATCTCTGTAAATGTTCATTAAAATTATTAAAATAAAAAAAAAGTTAAGCTAGGAAGTTGTTGCCGGTTCCAGACCACCAGCCACATGCAGACCACTCCTCTCCCAGAAGGATGCAAAAAGTTCAAATCTCCATCAGGTGAGAGCTCCCCACTCCTGTTCTTGTCAGGTGCCCTCAAGTCTCTTCCAACTCATAGGAATCCAAAGACAAGAAAACAGAACACTTCCTTGCCGCGCGCCATCCTCACCAGCACTGCCATGTGGGAGCCTTTTGGGGGAAAACTGTGCCAGTCCAACTCATTGAGGGTCTTCCTCTCTTTGGCCGACCCTTTCCCTTACCCAGTGTGTAATCCTTCTCAGATTGACTGCCCACCTGATAACCTGCCCAGAGTACATAGGATAGCGCCTCTCCACCCTCGCATTCTGGTTGAACCTCCTCCAAGACAGACTGTTTATTCTTGGGCAGTCCGTAGCATTTCAATACTATTCCTAGATATCATAATTCAAAGGCCTTGACTCTTCTTTGGTCTTCTTTGTTACTTGTCCACTCCTTTCCACCATGCTGCTCCCCTTCACCCACTTCTGTCTCCTTCTTTGTCACCTGCATGGGCAGCTGACTGAATAACTCCCAAGTAAAAGAGATGGCACTGGTGACACTACTTAACACCTCTCATTACATAGTAGCTGGGTCTTCTCTGTAGATATTCATGCCTCGAAGGAAACCTTTTCAAAATAAGAAGTTAAATAGACCTAGAGAAAATAGCATATTTTTCCCAAAAATTGTTTGAAAAATTGAAATATTGGGAAAACTGAATTCAGCAAAAATAGTTTATGGTGGGACATCTCAGAGTCTTCAGCATACTAAAATACACTCACTGTGAGAGTCAGCTATGTGGGCCTATGAGATCGATTCCAAAATCTTTGCATTGTGCTCCCTTTTTCAAAGAGCATCTTGCAAGATGCTCCCCAGAATCCAGTTAAGAAAATATTTACTTTCATGATGAGCAAGACAGATTCCTAGTGTGTGGTCACGGCTGTCAAAAGGTAGGGTCTAGGAATGAAAAGAGCACCATGCTGAAAGTCAAGATACCAGTGTTCCTTCCTCAAGTCTCCCACCTATGGTTTGGAGGGGTTCCCTTCATTTCTCTGGGCTCTGATTCCTCATCTGCAGGAAGGACCTTTGTCGGCTCTCATCTGTAAGAAGATACTTCACTGACTCCAGAAAGGAACTTCATTGGCTCTACAACAGTCATATAATTTCTGTAAATTAAAGCAATATGGATTCATCTATTTCATGGGTTGAAGATTTACCACATATTTTTTTTAACAAAGGGATGTGTTTAATTAAACTGGTTAGACACCTCAGGAGTACTTCATCACTGAGGAAAATTCCAAAGTCCTTGGATGGGTAAACAGTTAACACGATTGGCTGCTGACCAAAAAAGTCAATGTTCAGGTCCACAGAGACACCATGGGGAAAAAAAACCTGGCAGTCTACTTCTGAAAAAATCAGACATTGGAAACCCAATGGGTCACCATTCTACTCTGACACATACAAGGTCACCATGAGTTGGAAATGATTCAACAGCAACTGGTTTAAGGTTCTGGGCATACACAGACAACTCCACAAGCGTGTGGACCAGAGCTCAAACACAGTAGCCTGGAATTGTTTATTAGTGTAGATTCTTCCAAGCTGTGTGTCTCGATCAACTCACAAGACTTTAGGGGAAATCTCTGAACCTGAGTTATTAAACTAGTGGGAATAATGAAAGCAAGAATGAGCACAACCATAATGGAAATCGTTACAGGGACTACACTAAGGAAGGGAAAGTTTTGCCTTGGCATCGCCCATGGTGGGAAGAAAGCCTTAATCCCCGCAATGCCTGGTGAGGGGGACACAGCCTGTGGGATTCAGTGATTCACAGGTAATGCTAATGAAAGACCTAGCGTTGCTGGGCCTGAGGACAGGAGGAAGTAGGGATCCCCTGGAGGACTATGTGGGTGCAGTTGCCTCTCTTTGGGTTTCTGCAACCACCTCTTTCTTTCCTACCTCCCAGCTTGGACCTCCTGCCCAGTCGACAGTGTTGTCAAACACTTTCTCAAACAGCCTCTTCACTTGCTTCTTCGTTATTAAAAACCCTCCAAGAATGCACTGTAATGGGGTGAATTTGGTGACGTGCCACACTCAGGCTGCTGCTGTTTCCCCAACTAGTTCTTGGGGGAGGTGGGGGGAGAAATGCAAGGTAAGGAAATTTAAATATTTTTTGTATTCTCCCACAAGTTTCCTGTGCTGTGGTTATCTTTTTCCATCCCCTTAACCACTAATGGCCAAGCCTCAACCCAGATCAATTAAATCAGAACCTCTTAGGGGATGCCTGAGGACTAGTATATTTTAAGAGTCCTTCCAAAGGAGTCTAATGGGAATCCAGGGTTAAGGAACACTTTTAGACCCTCTAGTTCCTGAAGTCAGCCCTCTTGAGCTGCAAAGCTACCCTTGAAAAAAAACCAATAAAAAATATTTTTTTCCAAGTATCTAAACTTCCATCCCTTCAGTAAAATTAATTTTAGCTTTTTTAAAAAGAGGCACCCTTTCTGTTTTCCTGTTACTGCTATGCTAGGAGCCCTGTGCAGCCAGTCTCCTGAGACACCTTCATGAGGCAGTACGAGAAGTCCTACGTGGGAACCAGCATGAACATATAAAATTCTTGGAAACATTGGAGCTGCAGGTCATTCTGAAGAACTATACCCCTCAGAAGGACAAGTGCTTCTTGGGGACTATCAAGCTTAAGTTCACCCCACACCTCAAGTGTTCTTGGGGATCTGTGATGAAGCCAAGGCTGTTCATGTCCCCCCACTCAGTCACTGAAGTGCTGAAGAAACTCAGCAAGAATAAGCAGCTAGTCAAAATCTGGCCAAGAAGTACGGTGTGTTTTTAACCTCTGAGTCTCTGATTGAGCAGATCCCAAGAATCCTGGGTCCAGACCTGAACAAGGCTATCAGGTTCCCTTCTCTGTTTACTCACAAGGAGAACATGGTAGCAAAAGTAAATGATGTCAAGTCCACTATCAAATTCCAGGAGGAGAATGGACAAATGCCTCATAGTTTAGTTACAGAGTGGAGTAACGTAGAGGGATGAATACAGACAATGTCTGCACATACCAACAAGAGCATCTCAGAGAGCTTGCGCCAAGTGGAAACACTAGTCCCCAAAGGATACCTGTGCTTGTGGTGGTGGTTGTTGTTAGGTGCTTTTGAGTAGGGTATGACTCATAGCAGTCTATAAATAACAGACGTGAACCCTGTCCTGTCCTGTGCCATCCTCTTCATCTCTGCCACACTGAGACCACTGCTGCAGGCACCGGGTCAGTGTATCTCATTGAGAGTCTTCCTCTCTTTCTCTGACCCTCCACGTCTCCGAGCATGACGCCCCTCTCCAAGGAATAACCTCTCTTAGCAACATGCCTAAATATGTGAGACAAAGCTGTGCCATCTTTGCCGTGAAGGAGCATTCTGGCTGCATTTTACGGTAGGAAGGATACATACGCGATGACATATTTATGTAAAGTTTAAAAATATGCAATTCTACCATCTGTTGTTTAGGAATACATGCATATGCAGTAATAGTAGAAATGCATGCCTGAGGTGAATAAATACCAAACTTAGGGTAGTGGTTTCGTCTGTAGGATAGACTATGTGGGACGATGCGGGGGTGGGGGGGTAGAGAACCAGAGAAACTCTGTGTGTGTGTGTGTGTGTGTGTGTGTGTGTGTGCGTATACACATACAATGTACACACACGTATGTGTTGCTTTTTGCTGCCGAGTCGATTCCAACTCACAGCAACCCTATAAGGCAGAGTCTCATTTCCCAGGAGGAATTTCTGGGCTACCAAGGAGCCCTGAAGGTACAGTAATTAAGCTCTTGTCTACTAACCACAAGTTCAGGGATTTGAACCCACCAGCCACTAACTGGGATATTCCAACTATATGACATCCAGTTGGAATCCCAGAAAAGAGAAATCTGAACATCTGCTCTTGGAAAGAGTTCAGCCCAGGGAAGCCTATGAGAGTGGCTCTGTTCGGTCATATAGGATTTACTCGGAGTCAGAATTGACCCAGCAGCACGTGATGGCAGCCTCACGGTACAATACGAGCCGTGGAGCAGACTGCCAAGGTGTTTTCTCTCAAGGAATCCAGAGCTTCCAACCTTTCTGTTACCAGCCAATACTTAACCATTGCACCACCAGCACTCCATATATGTACACATATCTGTACATGTATGTGTGTGTGTGATACATGAGAAAGAGAGAGAGCCTCTGTGGGCTTTTATGAATAACCCTGACTTCCTCCTGGTCCAGCAGTGTGGATTTGTGCTCTCATCATTTCATCCATTCATCGACCACAAATAAATAATAAAACAGCATTTTTCAGTTCTCTGCATGCCAACGCTGTACTAAACTTACTGCTGTTGTTTTGTACTGTCAGCCAGAACTGACCCACAGCTGACCCTCTGGTGGGTTTTCAAAGGCAGTTAATTGGAGATTACCCATCCTTCTCCCACTGTGTGGTGGGTAGCCTTGAACTGCTTGCCTTCGGAATTGCAGTGCAGCTTCTTGCCACTAGGTGACCAGAGCTTAAGCCACCCTCTCTACAAGTCAGGTGTTCCTAACTCTCATTTTGCAGAACCTCACAGGGAAAAAATGCTAAAGGCAGGGACTTGGTTTGGTTTTTGTTTTTCTATTTCCTGTTGTGACCTGAGGCTGTGTCCAGTCATTCTGATGAGGCAGAGGAACCCGCGGTGAAAATGAACAGAATCCTTCAGATTGCTGCATCTCACAGCGTGGGCCTGGGGACCACAGATGTGTAACATCCACCAGGTCTCGTCCTGTCAGACTCCGACTTGCACAAGCACTTGCTCCCAGATCCCACTAGGTGTCTCTGTTACTTTATTTTTCTGGTGCCTGAAGGCAACCCAAAGCCATTCATTGACATAAAAACCTTTTTTTTCTTTCTTTCTTTTTTTTTAAGTTGTAATTTTTAAAATTTCTTAGAGATAGGCAGTAAGTTAACCTGATTAAAGAAAATGAATACCACCCTGGCTGGGTGATTCCAGAGAATTTTAATTTGGTTTTAGGTACATTTTCCTTTATCTTGGGTAATTCAATAGATTATCTAAGTCATAACAAATAGCTAAAAAAATTAAAGTTATTCTGTACAGCTTCAAATTCTGCTTGTCTGCTTGGTCAGTTTTACAGAAGAGCTTTCTTCAGCTGAAGAACTTTGGTGATTGGCAGGACTCATGTCTCTTAATGAAAAAACATGTGCTTTTTTCTCACTGGTATGTTGACATTAAAACCTTTCAAAGTCATGTAACTGGGCTGACTTGAAACCTGGGGCCAAGTCAGGGAAACCAGACTTCTGTGACTTACTGCCTCTGAAAACCCGCTGGAGGATGAGCTGTGGAGAGATTCCAACTTGATGGCAAGCAACAGTAGCAACCAAGAAGAGGATTCATGAGCCATGGGGTCCCTGCGTGATGCCAGGTTTTTATGTGTTCAGCCGCTCACCAATAAGGCTGTGCAGAGGTACCTGGGAAGACAGGCCTGATGTCCTCCTTGCACACCAGATGGAGCCCACCTCTACTCCCACACGCAGAGCCACCGTGAGTTCAAGTTAACTCAGTGGCAACATCGCTGCCTGTCTGATGCCTTTGAGTAGTGCTGTTGGACATTACCGAATATCCCATGGGTCGTAGAGAAGCCACACATGCATCTCGAGAGACCACTCGGGTCTGTCTTGGAGAAAGTGAAACCAACGTGTTGCTTGGTTTCTCAAACTTCTCACAAACTTTGAGCATGTTGTCAGGAGGGCCCAGTCCTTGGAGAAGGACATTGTTGTTGTTGTTGTTGTT
>NW_006399853.1:2224131-2252957 GCF_000299155.1 Elephantulus edwardii
CACGACCCCTTCTAAACCCAGCCTGGACTTCTGGCAGTTCTCTGTTGTTGTTGTTGTTATGTGCTGTTGAGTCATCTGCAACTTACAGTGACCCTATGTACCACACTCTGAAGTCTGACCTTTCCTGAGCCACTGTAACTGACCCCAACACACCTGCCCCCATTGCTCCAGTTACTGTATCAATACATCTTATCTGAGGTCTTCCTCTCCTCTGCTGTCGCTCCACCCTTCTAAGCGAGATGTCCTTCTCTAAGGACTGGTCTCTCCTGGCCACGTGCCTGAAGTATGTGAGACGGAGCTTCAAAATCCTTGCCTCCAAGGAGAAACGTGATTTCAACCCATTCCAAAACAGACCTGTTTGTTCTCTTGGCGGTTCATGGTGTGTTCAGTACTCTTCTTCAGCACCACAACTCAAAGGCATAGATTTTTCTTCTGTCATCCTTATTTACTGTCCAACTCTCTGCTCCATAACAAGTAATTGTGAAGACCACGGCCTGAATCAGGCATATCTTAGTCTCTATACTGACATCTTTGCTTCTCAGTACTCTGGAGATGTCTCTGATAGTAGATTTTCCCAGTGCAATTCATCTTTGAATTTCCTGACTGCTGGTGCCAAGAGTGTTGATTGTGGAGCTGAGCAAGTTGTAATTATTAACAACTTCAATCTCTTCTCCATTCATCATGGTGCTGCCAGTTGGCCTAGTAGTGAGAATTTTTGTCTTCTTGATGTTGAACTTTGATTCCTATTAAAGACTACAGACCTTGACATTCTGCAGCAAGCCCTTTAAGTCCTCCTCAGTTTCAGCAAGCAAGGTTGTGTCATCTGCATATCACAGGTAGTTGACAAGTCTTCCTCCAAGCCTGATGCCACATTCCTCCTCATAAAGCCCAGCCTCTTAAATGATATGTTCTTCATATATATTGAAAAGGTATGGAGACATGACACACTCTTTTCCTGATTTTGAACCATGCAATATTTCCTTGCTCTGTTAAGAGGACTGCTGCCCAGTCTGAGTATAGGTTTCACGTGAACACAATCAAGTGTTCTAGGATTGCCATTCTCCTCGAGGTGAGCCACGATTTGTTGTGATTCACACAGTTAAATGTCTTTACACAGTCAAGGAAAC
Source organism: Elephantulus edwardii (assembly GCF_000299155.1). Lineage (NCBI taxonomy): Eukaryota > Metazoa > Chordata > Mammalia > Macroscelidea > Macroscelididae > Elephantulus > Elephantulus edwardii. Next base: position 2,225,259 of record NW_006399853.1, read on the forward strand.
GCAGATAGACATTTCTCTGGCACTCTTTGCTTTCTGACAGTACCCATCTGACACTGGCGATAATGTCTCTAGTGCCACGACTTCTTCTAAACCCAGCCTATATGTCAATTGACATATATAAAAGCAACCCTATAAGTAACAGATCTGAACCTTGTCATATCCTGTGCCGTTCTCATGATTTCTGATATACATGAGTCCCTTGTTACCGTCAATATGCCAATCCTTCTTGTTGAGTGTCTTCCTTGCTTTCTTTTGTTGCAAGGACTAGTCTCTCCTGACAACATATGCAAAGTAAGTGAGATGAAGTTTCACCATTCTTCCCTAAGGAACAGCCTTCTTCCAAGGTAGACTTGTTTGTTCTTTTGGGATATTCCATGGGATGTTTACCACTCCTCTCTAGCTAGCTTCACAACTCAAAGGCATTGATCCTTCTGGCATCCCTACTGATTGTCTGACTTTCAGATGCTCAGTAAGTAATTGAAAAGATCATCACTTGTATCAGGTGCAACGTCAACATCTGCAAGGGCCTGTAAGGTAGACGCTGCTGTCTCTATTTTGGAACTGAGGAAACCAGCCTTGGAAAAATGAGAAGGCCCCAAACAGCCCACACTGATGATAACAGAAACAGAATGCAAACCTAGGCCAACTGGCTCTAGAGAAAATGTAAGATGTAGCCCCTTCCCTGAGGAGAAAGACTAGTTCACAGGGAGGACCATGTGCCATGGCCCTGGGGGCCATGACGACAGGTTTGCAGACCCCAAAAAGCATTGTCAGGTCTGCCCTCAAGTATGGACAAGGTGGATCTGCTCGGAATGTCTTCTAAGGAGACTAGTGATCAAATCTGTCATCCTTGCGTGCCAAAGCTCCCTCCAGGTGCTTATCAGGGAAAACGACTCCTGCCCTTCTCTCTACCAAGAAGCAGGGTGGATGGGCAAGGCCTGAGAGGTGGGCTCTTGGTCAACAGAGGCTGCTGTTAGGGAGATCTGAGGGAATCTATGGAAGACCTCAAAGCTGTTCTCTCTGAACAATTGCTTGAAATCCCAACTTGACAGATGTGTTTATTGGACTGAAGGCATCATCCTCTTAAAACACAAATGCCACCCACTGTGGTCTTATGCCATTCACCAGATATGTCTAGTTGTGCGTCCAGGTCCAGGGTACATCCTGTCCCCTGGAGTTAGGTGTGGCCACGCGACTCACTGTGGACAATGAGCTGTGAGTAGGAGGGTGTGAGTCACTTCCAGGGGAAGCGAGTCTCTCTTCCTCTGTCCCAGGGATCAGCGAGGCTGCGGAGAGTGTAAAGTCTGTCAACCTGAATGTGGTAAAGAGCTCAGAACTGAGAAATAGATCTATGGTACGAAACCCGCAAGATTTTGGCATGGCATGTTGTCATTACTGTTAGGTCTTGTGGAGTCTACTATGACTCATAGCGAACTATGAATAATGACAGTGAACCTTACCTTGTCCTGTGCCGTCCTCATTATCTGTAATATACTTCACCCCATTGTTGCAGTCACTGTGTCAATCCAGCGTGTTGACAATCTTCTTCTCTTTCACTAACCCTCTACCTTTCCAAGCATCATGTCCTTCTTCAAGTCCTGGCTCCTAATAACATACATAAAGCACGTGAGGTGAAGTTTCACCATCCGCGCCTCTAAGGAGGACCCTGGCTGTACTCCTCCCAGACAAATTTGTTTATTCTTTTGACAGTCTGTGAGATATTCCGTACTCCCCTCTAACAATACACTTCAAAGGCATCAATTCTCCTTCTGCCATTCTGATTCATTTAAAACACAAACAAAAGACAACAGGCTTCAGAGCTGTTGTACATAGGGTTGCAATGAGTTGCAAGGCAACTCAACAGCTCATAACAACAACAACAACATCACAACAAATTGTGGCTGACATTGAGGGGGAAAAAAATAGGAATCATAGATCACAGAAACATACTTTCTAATATAGTAAGAGGATACTGCAAGGGTTAAAATCAAGAAAGGTGTATATAGAGTTGTATTCTGTCTCCTACCTATTCTGTACGTATGGTAAGCAAATGATTTGAGAAGGTGGACTATATGAAAAAAGAAAGTGGCATCAGAATTAGAGAACAACCCATCAATAATCTGTGTTATGCAAATGAAACAATCTTGCTTGCCAAAAGTGAAGAATACTTGAGGAACTTACTGAAGATGATCAAAGATTGTTGTTGTTATGTGCCATCGACACACCCGTGACTCATAGCAACCCTAGGTACAACAGCCTAAACCCTGATCTATGCTGAGCCAATCTTATTGTCTCTGACACACCTACCCCCATTACCCCAGTCACTGAATCCATCTCATAGAGGGTCTTCCTCTCCTGTGCTGTCCCTCCACCCTCCCAAGCATGACGTCCCTCTCCAAGGACTGATCCCGTCTTACAACATGTCCAAAGTATGTCAGATGAAGCTTCAGAATCCTTGCCTCCAAGGAGCAGCCTGGCCTCAGTCTCTTTAGGATGAACTTGTTTGTTCTCCTAGCAGTCCATGGTATAGCGAATACTCTTACCACCTTTCATATTACATCTCAAAATCAAGCAGACAGGATCCTCACAACTGGATCAATAAGCAATATCATGCTATATGGAGACAAGATTGAAGTCGTCCAACATTTCTTTTTATTTGGACCTACAATCAACATCTATGGTAGCAGAAGTCAAGAAATCCAAAGACATGTTGCACTGGGCATATCTGCTGTCCAAGGACCTCTCCAAAGTTCTGAAGAGCAAGAGTGTCAGTTTAAAGACTAAGGTGCATCTGACACAAGTCATAGTGTTTTCAGTTGCTTCATATGCATGTGAAAGTCGGACAATGAGTGAGGAAGGCTGAAGATGTCTTTGAATTGTGGTGTTGGTGAAGGAGAATCCATAGACATTAAAACATAACTCAGACAAATCTATCTTGGTAGAAATGCAACCAGGTACTCCTTAGAAGCTGATATATGAGACTTTGTCTCACATATTTTGGATCTGTTTTTAGGGCTAGTCCTAGAGAAAAAGACATCATGTTGGGAAAAGTAGAGGAAGAGTCAACAAAAGAGAGGAAGATCCCCACTGAGATGGACTGACACAGTGCCTATGACAGTGGACTTGAGCGCAGTGGAGATTATGAGGATAACACAGGACAGGGCAAGGTTCATGTGTGCCATCGTAGGGTCAGTATGAGTCATAACTTGATGACATCTAACAACAGCTACAACATGGCATATTTTAATTAGCTCTTCAGACAAAATTTTCTTTACATTTTTATGTAACAAATATTAGTCTAATTGCTGTAGTAAGAGAATTGTGATAAATTCCTCAGCTATCCAGGAGATAACTACCCTTGGAGCTGAAAGGTAGCCAGAAAGCCATGAAGGGCCCCTAAGGGCAAATATGGAAAACTTCCATACCTCAGTTCCTAACTATCCCACCAGTACCAGAATATTATAGAGACTGTGGTAATTAGGCCTGAGTATTCTTTTTTGGAAGTTCTCAGACACATGCCCAGCCTTTCAGAAGCCCAAGTCAGCTGAATGAGCAGATACGCAACATTTTTGGAACATTACTCTTAACTCTTTGCTGAATTTACTCTAAGCTTTTAGGTGAAAATGGAAACTTACGCTTTCCAGCAAATGTGGAGGAGGAAGACTGGTTTAACAACAAGCAAACAGAGGAGGCTAAAAAGAGGAAAGAACATTCTTAGTGTCCCTAAAAATAGCTTGCGTCAAGACACCTCATTCAAAATTGTTTAACTAGAATAATGAAATATAAAACTTGTGCTGACATTATTCCAAGAAGGTGGAGCACAACACTTGTTTTGTGTGATAACACAAAATTCAGATGATCTCTTTCTAAGTTATGCAAAAACATTGTTTAGGTCAGTAGAGCCTGGCTTTGTCTGGAACAAATTCATTTGGGGATTGAGTTTTACCTGCAAGGGAGGGATTAGAATAAAGTCATCTCCAGAATCAAGATGCAGACCTTTGCCAACTGCTTTTGGGGTTGGTTTGTTCTTCTATTTTCCATGGGTGACCTCTAACTTTACAACTCTTTTCCAGAGAACGTGGACGTTTATCTCAGTTTTCCACTAACAGTTGGAAATCTTGGATAATCACTTTGTGTCTCAACCTCCTTATCAAGTGGGAATATCCTAACAGGCCTGGCCACTTCATGAGTTGTGTACATCACATGGGATTATGATCAAAAAGATCAAGTGCTTTACAAACATACAGGGTTACCAATTCTTGACCCATCATCCCTTCTCTGAATTGAGTTTATTCTCTAGTCTCTCCTTTAAACACAATTCATTCATTCATTTTACAATATTTTTGTCAAATATGTATTACCTGCTAGTCATTAAACCCTAGTGTCACAGTGGTAAAGAACTTTGCTGCTAACCAAAAAATCATGGTTCAAATCTACCAGTTGCTCTGTAGGAGAAAGAGGTAATATGCTGCTTCCAAAAATATTGAAGCTTTGGAAACCCTATGGGGTGGTTCTTTTCCATCCTGTAGTGTCGCTTTGAGTTGAAATCAACTCAACAGCAAAGGTTTGCTTTTGTTTCGGTTTTCTTTTTTTTTTTGTGATTATTGTTTTTCTATTGTAGGCACTATTAGGAGTGCACTTGGGGCTATACCAAAAACAAAATACCATCTCAGAGTTTATACTGTACTAAGAGAAGATGTAACAAACAAACATAAATAAATAGAAAATATGTCAAGTAGTGATCATATAGAGAAAAATGTTGTTGTTAAATGCCGTCGAGTCGTAGGCAACTCATAGTGACCCTATGAACGAAAGTCTTCAATACTTGTGTGCCTTTCATCCTCACTCCAGGTTCATAGGGTTTCTGGAGGCAAGCTATTAAGGAAGTGGATGCCACTCCTGATTCCAAGCTTGTTTTAATCGGGAAGCTCCACCAAACACTGTTCGCCATGGGTAACCATTAATGCCTTTGATACATCAGTGTCACAGTGTTCAGCTTCACAGCGACCACATATTATCACTGTACAACAACTTGTACACCAGGCCATATAACCTAGAGGAATGTCTGAACAAAAACAATGAAAGACAGGCCTGAGGGTCACGGTGTAAAAGGAGAAAAATGTACACAGTTGAAAAAATCTCACAGTGTAAATACAAAATTCTTGAATGGGATCAGTGGGAGTAAGAGTATGTAAGTTGGTGGGACATTCAGAGGGCAAAAGAGAGAGGGTGCTAAGAATTGGTAGAAATATCATGTAAATATACGTACCTAAGTATAAAGTTGGCACTAAGACATAGGGGGGAAATGGTCCAACTTTTGAAAGAACACAGAGTCCAAGATCTATTTATTTTATGATTCATTGTTCTGGCTTTGTGCAGGGAGAGTCTAGACAAGGTGTCCTCTGGGTTGGTGGCAGATGACCCAGTTGTGGAAAATGGAATGAGAAAGTGACCAGGGAAGTGAACCTGTCAAGGTCTCTTTCCTCTCAGCTCTGGGTAAAAGTGGAAATGAGAGCCAAGTGGCACCTCTCTGGAATCTTATTGAGTCAATTACTCTTTTGTTCTCAGACCCAGCTTCTCCAAACAGAACATTGATCTGGAAATTTTCTCCAGGTCCAGGAGTCACCGGTTAACCCTGAGAAGTAAAGGAGTGAGTTCTTCCTATCTGGGTTGTCTTGTATTTATATACCTTCTAGCCAACTATGGAAGATGTAGATTCTAAAAGTCTCAAAACACAGTGGGTCCTTGAGGGTAAAGGAAATTTGTATTCAACTACCAACCAAAAGGTAGATGGTTTCAGCGCATGGAAATAACACCATGTCGATCTGTTAAAGATTACGACCTAGAAATACCTATGGAGCTCAGTTTTACTCTATTGTATGTGTGTGTGTGGGTGGGTGTCTCCCTCCATGAATTGGAATCAAGTCAGTGACAATGAGTTTGGTTCGGGCTTGTTGTGTTTTGTTTTTTTAAATCAAGTTAGACTTCCAAATGTCAGCTTCCTCACCTATAAAATGGTGCTTCCTTATAAATGAGGATCTTACACATTCTTCATGGTAATAACAGATGCTATACACAGAGATTCATTGAATGATGGGCATTGCTGTGTGTGTGTGTGTGTGTGTGTGTGTATTTGTCTGTCTGCCTCTGTGTGTGTGTGTGTTTTGGTCTCTTCCCTCCTCTAAAAAATAGTTTTGTTGTTGGTATAGGAATCCAACAATTCTCACAAACAAATCAGTGATACTCATTATATTCTTTGAGCTGGGCAACCATTCTCATCCTCTTTTCCTGAATAGTTCCTTCTGTGCGATTCCCATCTAATCCTCTGAGTTTTTGTTTTCATTTTAATCCTGTACAGGTACATCTGGAGAGATCATAATGTTCAAGACAAACATTCCTTACTATTTAAGCTAATAGATTGTTTGGTTTTAAGATGATGTCAGAGATATTTTTGGCTTAAGGTTTAAGATTACGTCTATGCAATAGTTTAACTGATCCTCAACCAGACTTGTGGCTCCGGAATGTTTGGATTCCAGGAGAATTTGAAATTTTGGCCTGTAGTTTTTAGGGGCCATTTAGTCCACTGTAATTCATAACAAGCCAGCAATCCAGCAGATCAACGCTTGGCTGATCATGTGCCGTCCTCACAATCTCAAGTTCATTGTTGCAGTCACTGTCAATTCATCTTGTTGAGGGTCTTCCCCTCTGTCTCTGACCCTCCAGCTTTCCTGATATCTTTTTCCAAGGACTCGCCCCTCCTAATATCATGTCCAAAGTACTTGAGACGAAGTTTCACCACCCATGCCTCTAAGAAGGACCCTGCTTGTACTTCCTCAAAACAGATTTGTTTGTTCTTTTGGCAATCCAGGAAATATCTGGCCCTCTTCTCTAACACCACAAATCAAGGGCATCAGTTCATCTTCTATCATCGTTATTCACTGTCCAACTTCCAGATGCATAGGAAGCAATTGAAACGACTGTGAGTTGGATTAAATTTACCTTTGTATTTAAACGGATATCCTCACACTTTAGCACTTGGAGAGATCCTTGATAGGAGATTTCCCCAATGCAGCACGTCTTTTGATGTCTTGACTTCTACTACCAGCAGTCTTGATTGTGATCCAAGTAAAATGAAATCATGACTACTTCAATCTTTTCTCCATCTATCAAGATGTTACCTGCTGGTCCAGGGATAACGATTTTTGTTATCTTGATGTGGCAATGTAACTCATATTGAAGGCTGCAGTCTTTGACCTTCTGCAGCAAATACTCCCTTTCTCTAAACAAGTCTCATTTTTTTGTAAACAAGGCTCTGGAAGTTACCAGTTGTGACTCGCACAACATTACATCATTAATCTTAGCACTGTTCCATGTGTCAGGTACTATTACTATTACCTGTTTTACAGAAGATAAATCTGAAGACAGTTGTTGAATGAATAGGTCCCCCTGTTAGTAAGTTATGATGTTGTTGTTATGTACCATCAAGTTGGAACCAACCCATTGTGGACTCTCTGGCAGGTTTTCAGAGGCAGTTAATCACGTGTGAGGAGATTGCCCTTCCTTTTCCCACGGAGCAGCTGGTAGATTCAAACCATGAGCCTTCAGGATTGCAGCACAGCTTCTTAACACTAGGCCACCAGAGCTCACTTATTAAGTTACAGAGTCAGTATTAAAAATTAGGTCTGTCTCCAAAGCTAATGTTCTTAATTATGGTTTAGAAAGTATCTTAGTCATAATAAGAGCATCAGTTAACAAACTGTTGGAATGCTGATCAACCCAAAAGCTAATGGCTTGAAACAACCACCTTTTTGTTAGACCGCAGTTCTGTAGGCCATTAATTTAGGCTAGGTCCAGAGAGGCGGTTCTTCAGGTTCCTCTCAGACATCTGTGGTCAGCAATGTCAGACGAGGTGGCTTTGCTTCTGTGGGTTGACCGGCTGTGGCCTGGATGTCCTTGGTTCATCTCCATGTGATCTTTTCCTCTACAGAAAACCAATCTGGGCTGTACCCATGATAGTGACCTAGGCTCAGAACGGGCACACCGTCATTTCTGATATATTCTCCTGTTCAGGCAGCTGAGACATAAGAAGTGTTTAAAAAAATAAACTCCATCTTTTATTATGTGCAAAAATCACATTCTGAGGGTGAGATATTGTAAGATCCTTAATAAAATCCAGCATTGCAAGCAATCTACCTTAATAGACTTCAACAAACAGCAAATAGTGTTACTATTAGATTATTTTGGACACTATCCATTAGACAAACTCATATAATTGTTCTAAAGTCACTAAGGTCCCGCAAGAATTCCATAGAGTACTTAGAACTATTTTGACCACAGAGGACAGATACATTATTTACCTCTACTTTAGATGCAAAGAGATATATACTAGATTATATGATTTAAAAGTCTAGATATGGTGTTGCTATTTAAAAAAAAAACACATCTATATTATCAGGGATTTTCCCCTCTAGTTTCCTCTGGGCTAGTTCCCATCCTGAAGTGATAAATATTCTCAATGGGAGCTCCAACCTTGCACTCTCCCCACGTACCTTAGGGACTCCCATTGGCGCAGCTGGTATCTCCAAGTCCATCTCAGAAGTCCTCACAGTAATGTACTGAATAGATCTGGATAGTAGTTCAATTCCTAGTAAACAAGAATCACAAAGGAATAACCAAGAGGCATGTGGGGGGAGAAGGGAGCCCTGGGAAAGTGACTCAATAGATGTGAATTCGTCTCTACCTCCCTCAAGTCTCTGCAGTGATATATGTTAAAATGCAATTAAATACAGAATAACATGGGAACAAATGCAGAGCATTATCCTGAATGAACTAACTCAGTCTGATAAGGACAAATACTGCATAAGACCATTATTGTAGAACTAGAAAGGTACCTGATTAAACATATATGAGGATCCAAGGGGGGAGGATAGGAGAAGAGGGGTGAGGATGGGCAGGGGGATAAGGATAGGGTTTCACAATGCAGTGGATGAAGGGAAGGGTGGGTAAGGTAAAATAGGAAAAATCCAGCTGGGTTCTGGAAAGACAAGGCAGTGGTGGGCATAGTTCAGGGTTAATAGATTTTATAAAATATAATGAAACAGAAGGATTGTATGAAACGCAATGTGAATGAGGGATAGTGTAAAACCCAGTGTATACAAACTTTGTAAGCAAACCAATATAGAACAAAAATCTTTTAAAAAATGCAATTAGTAGAGTTTACTTTTTTAAAATATACATCACAGAGTCCAAAGGAACGTCCTTGAACTGGAACATTATTGCCTTTAAACGCTAATTGTAAAATCTTAAATAGACAATAAAAGAATCAAAATGGAAAATAGCCAGATTAGAGAGTGCAAGAATAAAAAGACAAAACAAAAGGGGAAATAAAACAAGAATGACAGGAAACTGACAAGAGAGCAAGGCCATCTGCACACAGAACCCACTGGATGCTTTATTCCTGGTCTGCGGAAGAACCTGGAATGAAGCCTGTGCAAAGAGCTGGAGAGAAACGAGGATCCTTGGCTTCCACCCAAGAGCTGCTTCTTACTTTTAACCTTGTGATTCCTATAATGAAGTACTCAAGATTTTAAGCTCTGACTCAGAGTGACCTGCCTTCAAATTCCTGTTCCCTCTCCACCCCTCACTAACTGTGCAATCTTTGCAGGGCGATACAGAATTTATTGTGCAAACCAGGACATTTTTGAAAATGAAAGGATAATATCATTTTACCAGGGCAAAGGGCAATGGATCTTGAGAATCTCATTCCAACCAGCCCTCAATTATTCAAGTGCTTAAGTTCCAAAGACTAGTCACTATGCAATAGTTTGAAAAGATGGAGGATGACCACATTGGATTACAAAACAGAGAGTGACTACATCATTACATAATTGCCGACCCACTAAGAATCATGGCCCAGCCAGGTTGACAACTTTAACCATCACAGCAAACATTATACTTATTAATCTCAAGCCTTGGCATTATAAGCTCTGAGACACATGCCATTAATGTAAAAAAATTTTTAGTAGATATTCCACTCTTCTTCTAAATATGAGATGTTGGGTAATGGAATAGTCAATAGTGAGGCATAGATGTATTTTTCAGTTATGCATAATTACAATATTTATTCAGTTCTTACTATTAGGCAGTATGCCCGGGTCTCTTTTTAAAAGGATCTGTGTTTGTATTTTTTAATTTTACCTTTCTTTTTAAACGTGTGACTTAAATGGAAATTTACAATGAAATGACTTTCATTCACTCACTTATACAGATTGATTCTCCTTCCCTCTCCCTTGATCTCCTAATGATTATTACACTCCTTATTACCAGGTGTTACTATTCTCCATTTAAATGAGAAAACTCAATGTGTGGATTGTGATTAAGGTCATAAACGTAAACAGGTTGGAAGGATTGAGTGGAAAACCCATTTGTTTTGTAAAGTTTTATTCAAATCTCAATCAAACACACAGATAAGCATAAGACAGACAAAGAAACAGCTTTAATGAAACATTCATTTTGCCAAGAATTAATTTGCTCCCTCTCTACTTTACCAAGCCTGGTATTCTCCCCCAGGGAGTGGCCCCTCTTGGTCATATGCTGGCGACACTTCTTCACCCAGTCAGGTGGACTGACACAGGGACTACAATAACAGAATTAAACACATCTGATATTGTAGAGCTAGCCAAGGGCCAGCCAACATTGTTTCCTGCTGCATAGAAGATCACCATTTCCATGAAAGTAGGTATGTTTCTGGAGTCTTTGTTCCGATCCATGGGTTCTATTTGCCTCTCCTACTGCCAAGAGGAAAGGTCTTTTCTCATGCTGTTTACAGCCTTGGAAACCCACTGGAGGGTCAGCTTTGAGTGAGTTCCAACTCAGCAATGATGACTTCTGAGCTGAGCCTTTACCATTCTTTCTTTTCAGTATTGAAGCTTGATAAGTAAAGCTTATTTTAAAAATACAGCTCTTTAATTATGCTGAGTGAACTAACTCAGTCCCATAAGGATAAATACTATATAATACTGTTTTTGTAGAATGCATATAAGGATCCAGGAAGGTGGGAGAGGCTGGAAGCAAAGAGATATGGATGTGCAGGAGGCAAGGGGGTATTAATCATCGGGTTGTACAATTTGGTGGGGGGCATGAGGGAAATTGAAAGAATTTGTCCAAATTTGTATTTGAATTTTGTAAATAAACTAGTAGAGGGGAAAAGATTCATAGACTAAAAAAAAAAAAAAAAAAAAAAAAAAAAAACCACCACCAAAACACAACCAAACAACAAAACAGCTCTTTAAACCAAGCAGATTAAATCTTTTTCTAAAACACAGATTAATCTTCAAGATTATCATGGCTCTCTGGGTTCTTTGTATTTCCATAGAACTGGAGAGTAAGTTTGTCGATCTCTATGAAAAGTCTCGTTGGGATTTTGATTGTGATAATGTTAACTCTATACATTAGTTTGGGGGAAATGGAAGTCATACTCAACAATGGTGAGTTCCTTAATCCACTTATTTTAGGTCTTCTTTCGTATCTCTCCACAATCTATCATAGTTTTTAGGCTAGAAAGTTTGCATGTATTTCATTTAAACAGTTTAAGAAAACTGGAATGATATTTTTATTATTTTTATTTTACTAGAAATAGGATCCAAATGAAGTCAACTTGTTATTGTTGTTATGTGCCATCGAGTTGCGTGTGACTCATAGTGACCCTCTATACAATAGCTCTAAACCCTGCCCTATCCTGAGCCAGTCTCGTTGACACCTACCCATAATTGTTGTTGATTGCCATCAAGTTGAGTATGACTCGTAGCAACCCTATGAACAGCCTATATGAACCCTAAAGAAAGGCCTGAAGCCTTTCAATAATTATCATCATTTATCAAAGTTCATAGAGTTTCCAGAGGCATGTTGTTTAGGAAGTGGATGCCACTCTTGCTTCCATTAGAGTGTCCTTAATTAATTTTATCAATAAATGGTCAAATAAGCACAAAAAGTAAGGTCTGTGTAGGAGCTAATTATCCAATAGGCTGATTAGATGATTAGCTCCATGTATTTTCAAATACTTCAAAACAAGTCACCTATCATACCCAGCTGGGACTCTCATAGATACATGTTCAAATACTCACTGATATTCCTTGGCCAAATTCTACTTCTCTTTCAAAACTCAGGGCACCTGGCACTTTTTGAGAAAATCTTCTCTGATGACAACATGACGCCCATGCGGAGTTAGGACTGTTTACTGTACTTCCCCTTGCCCCCTGTGTGTCCATCCCCTCGAACCCTGTGTTTGTTGTTGTTGTTGTTATGTTCCGTCAAGTCGCTTGTGACTCATAGTGACCCTATGTACAACAGCCCTAAACTCTGCTCTGTCCTGTGCCAATCGCACTGTCTCCGACACTCCCATCCCAATTATCCCAGTCACTGAATCAATCCACCTCATAGAGGGCCTTCCCCTCCTGCGCCGTCCCTCCACCCTCCCAAGCATGATGTCCTTCTCCAAGGACTGGTCCCTCCTTGCAACATGCCCAAAGTATGTTAGATGGAGCCTCAAAATCCTTGCCTCCAAGGAGCCACCCGGTTTAACCCTCTCCAGGACAAATCTGTTTGTTTTCCTAGCAGTCCATGGCATTCTTAATACTCTTCTCCAGCACCACAGCTCAAAGGCATCAATTCTCCTCCTATCCTCTTTGGTCATTGTCCAGCGCTCTGATGCATAACAAGTGATCGCAAAGACCATGGCCAGTATCAAATGCACCCTGTGTTTACCTTTACTTAATATGTGATTAGCTAAGGCTGTAAGCAGAGTGATGGAGACCTAGCATCCGGGAGTTATCATCCAAGAGTCAAAACTAAGTCTGGAGTCAGGTGGTCTGAGGTCGGCATGACAGGTCCATAAACTCATCAGATGCCCATTGAATTTACTTGCCAGGGGAGCTCTTTCTGTGCCAGCATCTTAGCTGCATGCATTTCCTCATCAAAGCCTCCTCATGATCCAACATGGCAGCTGGAAAATCACCTTCTGGCTTGTGATTCAGACACAGGGAATGGCAAAAGGCAAGGAAGTGCCCTCCTCTTAAACCTCACACAGATGTCTCATACAGCACTCGGCCCGCATGGCCTTGGACAGAAGAACTAATCAGTGACCGCACCTAGTGAGGTCTGGCAGAGATTATCTTTTCCTGGGTAGCAATGTTCCCAGTGAAGAATCTGGATTCTGTTACTAAGTGAAGAAGGAGAAAATGAACATTTACAGGCAACCAGTAGTTGCAATCAGACTGTCTTTGTTGTCATTTTAATTAACTGCTCTCGAAGGTGCCAATTCAGAGCAACTCCATGTGCTCAGAGTGGAACTGCTCCGTAAGATGTTCAGGGCTGTGATCTTTTAGAAGCAGATCACCAGGCCTGTCTTCCAAGGCACTCCTGGGTCGATTTGAGCCACCAGCCTTTTGGCTAGTAGTTGAGCACTTAGCCATTCAGACCACCCAAGGACTCCTAAATGACCCTTCATCTATTACATTATAATTGCTTGGTTGCCTATTTCTTACACAGTCAATGTACACTCTGAGGGCTGAGTGCTGTCCCTGGCACATGGGAGACACTAAAAACCCCTAACTTTTGTCTTGAGGTTTACCAGGCATCCTAATCTTAAATGTGTATCATCAGGTCAAGAGGGCGACCGTGCCCCTCTTTCTGGAATTCCTTTTAAATCTCATGCCGTCAGTTCTCCTTAAAGAGAACCACTTCTGGACACATCTCAATTAGTTTTGCTTGTTCTTAAATGTCATATAAATAAAAGCATCTTTTAACAAAAACAACTAATTATTCTAGAAACAAAGACCACTCATTTCAGATTTTCTGAGTTAGCCTTGATTTCCCTTAGATTATTGTTCTAAAACTACTCTTCAACTGCCTAGAATGCTGGGTTCTAAAGTCATACACAAACATGCCAATTCAAATATTCCTCTTTCTCTTTGTCTGAGACACTTTCCACAATAAGGTCCTCTGTCCCCCCCGCACCCCTTCCAGGCTTCCTATTCCCCAAATCTGAAATTCCTCTTTGGAAAACCAACACACTTCTTTCAAGAATGCCTCAAAACACCACCTGCATCAGACGCTCTCTGCTGCAGATCCAGCTATGCAAGGACGCGCGTCATGCATTTGATAAGGATTGTGATGACAGTGGGACTTAAATAAAACCTGGCAGAGGAGACAAACAGATTCAAGGCGAGCCATCTGGAACACCTGCAGCTGGCCAATGGGGTGCTGTGTGCCAGTCCAAACTGCCCAGCTGGAGGACTCTCTGCCTCTGCTGCCCCCCACCACTGGCAAGGAACCATCACCCTCTTTGCCCGCAGTCAGCTCTTTCTCCATTGGCCAGAAACAGGACAGTGGGCCCCAGACTTGTTAATCAGGCCCAGCAGGACATGGCAAACGGCTTGGCAGAAAATGTTAGCAGCAGACAAAAGGCTGGCAGAGCTGGGTCTGATGGGGAGTCAGCCGTTCTTTGTAGCAGAAGCAGAACATCTCCCTCAGATCTGAAATGACCCTGTCCTTCCTGGAAGCCCACCCTGGAAAGTTTTGTTCTGCCACACGTGTCGGTCATTAGCTGTAACCAGGAAGTTGACAGGAACAAGGAGACAGAGAGAAGGGCCGTTCCGTTTTGCTGATGGGAAGCACCTGCCATCATTCATATTAAAGCGGGGAAAATTTGGACACACGAGAGTCCCAACTTTGTAAGCAGGGTGCCATCACCCTTTTCCCATTCAGCTCAAGGTCATCGACATACCCAGATTGATCCTCAATTTCCCAATACCATTGACTCATGATGCGACACCATCCTTTGAGCCATTCTTTACTATAGATTTCCAATGACTGCCTGGGCTTTGTTCCTGATGACTTCAAATGCAAGTCTTATTATATAGGGTATGCATAAAAATTTGAGCAATAATCCATTTTTTGGACATAGTAATTTTGCTCTTTGGGATTTTACAATTGGAATATAAAACAACATATCTCCCAACCTCGACTCCAACATCAACTTTGTCCCTGTCTTCTGCACACAGCGACCAGTAGGAAGGATAGGTAAGACATCTGTGGCATAGCAAAGAGGGCGGGACCATTATTGATAACCAAGACAATTCAGGAATCAAAGCGAGTAAGAATCCTCTTTAATGAAAATCTTAGAAATGATCAGATTTGGAATTCTCAACCCTGGGTTGTTAAAAGTACTGTCTGCCTGCCATGGAGCTTGAACACCGGTATATTTATAACAATACACCCAGGTGGTCCCAGTGTATGGTCAAGGTGAAGAACAACTGGTCTAGTCTACTCCTGTGGCCACATTCACAAGGAGATAAGAACCAGATATGAGGGACATGACTCGACCAAGGTCACAAAACCAGTTGGTATAAATATGTAAGCAACACCCTTGACTCCAGTTGAGAATTCTTCTACTCTACAGCTGTAAATGCCGCATGCCAGAACTTTTCCTGAGGGTAGCTTCTGAGAGAAGGGATGAGAGTAAATAGATTCTCAGAGAAGGAATGAGAGTAAAGACCAAAGGCCCAGGATGTCTTGGGAAGGAGAGAAAGGAGAAAGTGGCCAGGGTAGAGAAGCCATGGTGAAGTCTGTCCCACTTCACAGGAGTAGAAGGCAGTGTAAGCTGTCCATAGAATCTGTAATGGAATATTAACTCTTTGTACAAAATGATACCACTTCCCCCTACACTTACAAAGAAAATCAGTAACGGAGCGTTAACTCTTTAGACAGGCTCCCCTGGAGGAAGAAGACAGTCATTTAGTTCCAACATTATACTCAGTGGTCATTGACCCAGCCTCTGTTTGTACCAGTTTTGTGTCACAGTGAATATTACTACAGTCTACAAACCCAGACAAGATTCCCAGCTCTGGAAAGGCAGCACTCGGTCCAATCTGCTCCTTTCACCTGCCAGGGAAAAGTGCAGTCGACACAAATATGGCTGCTCCCAGGAGACGGTGGCGCTGAAAGGGGCCTGTGTCTTAGAGGCTGCACATAATACCCAATTATCCCCTGGCTCCCTCAGGGAGAGAATGGAGAGGTGAGGGCTTTCAAAAGCCAGCGGCCCTCAAGGCTCCATTATGGGGAGACTCACACAGCTGCCTTTCTCCAAACGGCACAGAAGGTCACGGGGACACGGGGCAACAGAGGCAGTTCTTTGGGACCGGGAGAAGACTCCCTCCCAGTCTCAATCCAATCAGAGAAACTCCACTTGCATTTTAGCCATGGGGAAAAAATGGCAAACTACTGAGGAAAGGCAGTAAAGAGAGGTGCCAACCCTTTTTTAAAGGGTTGAAGAGCAAGGCGGTCGGTCACTTTAAAGATTAAAAACTGAGGCGTGCCTGAACCAAGCCATGGTACCTTTAATGGCCTAATATACATGGAAATTGGAAGCAGGAGTGGCATCCACTTCCTAAACCACATGCCTCTGGAAACTATGAACTTGGAGAAATGACGATAGTTTTGGAAAGGCATTAGGTCTTTTGTTCATAGAGTTGATATGAGTCGTGCTTGACTCGATGGCAATCAACAACAATATACATGTGAAGGTTGGACAATGCATAATCAAGACCAAAGAAGATTTGATGTGTTGAAATAGTAGTGTTGGGGAAGAGTATGGGATACACCATTAATTACCAAAAGAACAAACAAATTGTTCTTGGAGGAAGTTCAGCCATCATGGTTCTTTGAGGCCAAGATGATAAAACTTCATTTCACATATTTTGGATGTGTCAGGAAATGTAGTCCTTGGAAAAAGATATCATGCTTGGGAACAGTGGAGGGTCAATGAAAGAGAGGAAGGCTCTTGGTGAGATGGATTGGCAGTGACAGCAACAATGGATTTGTGATTGTGAAGTTGACACAGGCTAGGGCGTCGATCTGCTATTTATAGATTCAGGGAGCTCTGGTGGTCTAGGGTAAGAATCTGTGCTGCAGTCCTGAAGGCATGTGGTTCAAATCCTCCAGCTGCTCTACAGAGGATGGGCAATCTCCTCTCATGCAATCACTGCCTCTAAATACCTGCTGGAGGGTCAGCTGTGGGTTGATTCTTTGAGTTGTAGTTGACTAGATGGCATCTAACAACAAAAAGCATAGGCAACATACTTCTATTCTTCTACACTAGTTCTCTATAGCTATTAATATAGTGCTGAGCACACACTCCCATACCAAAAATATCTGTAGCATTTACTAATGGAAATTGGGATTGCTGTGCTTGCTGCCTTTTTTCCTTTCTATCCTCTCCTCAGAAGCATTTACATTTTAACAATTGTTATGCAAGTCATGACAAAGATTTAAATAGCACAGGATTTAGAGAAGGGAGTATCTTGCAGTATTTACAAATATAAATAAAGTCTTAAAGCCTGGACTTATTTTAAGTTCTACTACTTCACTAAATGTGTTACTTTGGGCAAGCAACTTAACCTTTCCTAGCCTCCATTTCCTTATCTGTAAATTGGGGATAATATTAGTGCCTCACTCTATGACAATTACATGGCATTATGTTCCCAGCATTCTGCCTGGTACTTAGTAAGTGGCAGAGAGTACAAGCTAACATTCTTTATTGAGCACCTACAGATTTTAAGTGTGCAGTTAGGGACCTCTCCAAATTACTAAGGATCAGTGATGTTAGTCTGAGGACTACGGTGTGTCTGATTCAGGCCATGGTCTTTCCTATCACTTACTATGCATCTGGGAGCTGGAGAATGAATAATAAGGATGACAGAAGAAGAACTGATGCCTTTGAACTGTGGTGATGGAGAAGAGTACTAAACATCGCATAGACTGCCAAAAGGACAAACAAATATGCCTTGGAGAAAGTGAAGCGAAAGTGCTCTTTGGAACCAAAGGGGATAAAACTTCATCTCACATACTTAGGGTATCATGTGAGGAGAGGCTATTACTTGAAGAAGGACATCATGCTTGGGAAGGAGGAGGGTCAGCAAAAGAGAGGAAGGCCCTCACCAAGTGGATTGATACAGTGACTGCAGCAATGGGCTCTAGTGTGTCAGAAATTGTGAAGATGGCACAGGATAGGACAGGATTCAGGTCTGTTGTTCATAGGGTCACTATGAATCATACTCAACTAGATGGCACATAATATATTTTGGCCAGCATGGTGCAAAGTCCTGGGCAGATGGAATCTAGAGCAAATACATGGTTTTAAAGAGTTACAGAAGTGGTCAAGGTTTTGCTTGATAGGATTAAAACTTCCAAACATATACAGAAAAGTCAAAACTAGTATAATGAACCTTCCCATAGCATTCCCATTATCAGAATTGTTTTCTCATTATTTTATTTATCCTTTCATTTTTTAATATTTTCTTTCTTTTGTTGATTGTTTTAAAGCAAAGAGTTGTTGTTGCTATGTGCCATCAAGTTACTTGAGACTCAGAGTGACCCTATGTACAAGAGCCCTAAACCCTGCTCTATCCTGTGCCAACCTCGCTGTCTTTGACACGCCTACTCCCATTACCCTGATCTATGCATCTCATCGAGGGTCTTTCTCTCCTATGCTGTCCCTCTACTCTCTCAAACATGATGTCCCTCTCCAAGAACTGGTCCCTCCCTGCAACATGCCAAAAGTATGTCAGACGAAGCTTCAGAGTCCTTGACTCCAAGGAACATTCCAGCTTCACCTTCTTCAGGACAAACCTATTTGTTGTGCTAGCAGTCCATGGTATATTCAACACTCTTCTCCAGCACTACAGCTCAAAGGCATCAATTCTCTTATCATCCAGCTCTCCGAAGCATAGCATGCAATTGGGAAGACTATGGCCCAGATCAGGTACACCTTAGTCTCCAGCTGGACATTGTTGCTCTTCAGTACTCTGGAGAGGTCCCTGATACCTGACTTTCCCAATGCAATTACTCTCTTGATTTTCTGACTGCTGGTACCAAGAGTGTTGACTGTGGAGCCAGGCAAACTAAAACTGTTAACTACTTCAATCTCTTCACCATCCATCCTGATGCTACCAATTGGCCCAGTGGTGAGAATCTTTGTTTTCTTGATGTTGAGCTTAAATCCATATTGAAGGCTGCAGTCCTTGACCCTCTGCAGCAAGAGCTTCAGGTCCTCCTCAGTTTCAGCAAGCAGGGTTGTGTCATATGCTTAATGCATGTTGTTGATGAATCTTTCACCAATTCTGAGGTCACATTCCTCCTTGTACAGCCCAGTATCCCAGATGATCTGTTCTGCATACAGATTGAAAAGATATGGAGACAGACTACATCCCTGGTGGACACCCTTCCCTATTTTGAACCATGCAGTGTCTCCTTGCTCTGTTCTGATGACTGCCTCTTGGTTCAAGTATAGGTTTCTCATAAGCACAATCAAATGTTCTAGGATTCCTATTCTTCTCAGAGTCAGCCACAGCTTGTTGTGATCCACACAGTCAAAAGCCTTTGCATAGTCAATGAAGCACAGATAGACATTCTTCTGGTACTCTCTGCTTTTTGCTAAGATCCATCTAACATTAGCTATAATATCCCTAGTACCATGGCCTCTTTTAAACCCAGCCTGTACATCTGGCAGTTCTCTGTTGACATGTTGCTCCAGTCATTTTTGGATAATTTTCAGCAGAATCTTGCTTGCATGTGATATTAATGATATTGTTCAATAATTTCCTTACTCTGTTGGATCACCTTTCTTTGGAATGGGAACAAATATCGATCTTTTCCAGTCAGTTGGCCAGCTGGCTGTCCTCCCGATTTCCTGGCCCAACTTAGCGAGCACATCCAGGGCAGTGTCTGTTTGTTGAAATATGTCAATTGGTATGCCATCAATTCGACATTATATTTTTTACTCGTATACTTTAGTATATCTCTGTTAAGAGGTAAGAACTTTTTTAAAAAAAGAAAACTTTTTATTTTAATTGTCATTTTAACAATAGTTTAATAAGTTACATTTTCATTCATTCATTGTTGCACATGGTAAGAGCTCTTTTTATTTTCCCATAACCACAGTATTACTATGATGCCAAACAAAATTAGCAATTCCTTCATTGCTTCTAAATGCAGTCTGCATTCAGTTGGGAAAATGCTTTACAGGTACTGACTTGGTAGAAACCCAGGGGTCGCTTTCTCCTTTCCTCTTTTATGTTCTGACAGTCAGAAGATCAACACTCAAGAAACCAGTCTCTGACTGTGAGCCAGCCTTGCTGGGGGTGTAGTGTGTAGCCTGATGCACTGTTAACCAAGAAGGTGCAGAGTCTCTGGTGATTTGAACCAATAGGGGGGTTGCTGTGAATCAGAATTAACTCAATGGCAGGGAAATTTGAGCTTTAGAGCCAAGCTTGAGGCTGGTAGCCACGCACCAGGGAGCATCATGAAGCAGTTGCTCTCCTGATAACTCTGCAACCATCAAACCAGCATGAGACTGCCTACCTCTTTACAATTTTTTTTTAATGTGAGAGAAAATCCCTAACATTTGATGCTTGATGTTGTTGTTGTTATGAGCTGTCAAATCTCTTGCGACTCATAGCGACCCTATGTACAACAGCCCTAAACCCTGCTCTATGCCCTGCCAGTCTCACTGGTTCTGACATGCCTATTCCCATTACCACAGTGACAGAATCAATCCATCTCATTGAGGGTCTTCCCCTTCTGCGCTGTCCCTCCACCCTCCCAAGCATGATGTCTCTCTCCAATGACTGATTCCACTTTGCAACATGTCCAAAGTATATCAGATGAAGCTTCAGAATCCTTGCCTCTAAGGTAATTTGGAGTTCTGTAATGAGGAGTCACATGCAACTCCCAGTCAATATTGTGAATGTATAGCTGTTGAGCACTGATTTAACTGGACAGAAAGCTAACACTACACTCCTCATCCTCTTAACCCCAAAGCTGGATGTGATTGTTCATCTGTTTTGCTTAGTCATCATCGAGTCAGTTCCAACGCATGGCAACCCCATCTTCTCAGAGCAAGGCTGCTCTGTAGAGTGTTCAAGGGTGTGGTGACCAGATCTCCAGGCCTGTCTGCCAAGGCACAGTTGAATTGGTTTGAACTGTCAACCTTTTATCCAGCACTCACACACACACACATCATCACCTATTTGATGAAGTTCACATCTGGGGACTCTTTATTGTTCATCTAACCAGCTGACATTTCTTCTTGCTTTTCATGAGAAGGTCAAGAAAGACTATAAATGCATAACAGATCTCTGACTCTCTTTTATTCTGGCTCTAACAGCAATACCATAAAGGAAAAGATTTCCATTTCATTCATCGTGTTATTCATGAACCAATGGAGTCGTCAAGTGATTTCTTCCTTTATTAAACACTTAGAAACCATTTGTTTAGTAATATATTCCACATGTCTTTTGGCATTCCTCGATCCTTTGTTACTTTATCAAGATTCAGGACAATAGTTTGATAGTGAACTCCACAACTCTTTTCAGAGTTGAAATTCTCAAATGCTGAAGGGAGCACATATTCCCCACTATCATTATCCAGTAATCAAAATCAATTCAGCAACTTGATTTGTCTTCATGCTGTGCAAGAGATGTGTTCTGGGGAATCTATATATACATCATATTGTTCTAAATTAATTCAGATTTTAAATGAATGGAGGCAACTCATCATAGGAAATGATAAGTCACTGAATTCCCTTATAAAGCAAATAATTCCATTATGTGAATAATCACCATCTAATTTAGTTTTATATGAATATGGAATGTTCAAATCGTGAGAGTATTTTTACTTACGGAGATTATAGATGAATGTTTGGTTACATTGAATTATTTTCTCCTTGCTTTATCATCATCATCATCAACATTGCCAAAAAAGACTAAATTTTAGAAACATAAGAAGGTATTACATTCCTAGAGGCCGTCTCACCCATATATCATAAGGCTTGTTTTGTGCTGAGGAATCCTGTATCCTCTGGATGGTTAAGGCTGTGTGTCAATTTGACTGAACCATGACTTTCAGTGGTTTGGCACTGATGATGTAATTTTTAAAAATTTTTTTTATTTTACTATTATTATTTTGTGTGTCTGCACAAATCAGATCTGACTGGTACAGGAGGAGAT
The DNA here is from genome assembly GCF_000299155.1 of Elephantulus edwardii. NCBI lineage: Eukaryota > Metazoa > Chordata > Mammalia > Macroscelidea > Macroscelididae > Elephantulus > Elephantulus edwardii. The sequence goes on from NW_006399853.1 coordinate 2,247,320, forward strand.
TGTCCCTCCTTTCCCGGCAGAGCATCTGGTGGATTCGAACCATGCACCTCTGGGATTGCAGTACAGCTTCTTGCCACTAGGCCACCAGAGCTCCCCCACTGATGATGTCATTTGACAGTTCTGTAACAATGTCATTCTCCGTTTTATGATCTGAGGTAATGTAATAATCTCCATGATAAGATCTGCTAAGAACAGCCAATCAGTTGAAAGAGAGTTTCCTTGGACATGTGGCCTGTGTCCAGTAAGGGTGGACATCCTGGAAAGGTCTCTGCCTTTGTCACTTGCCCTGGACCCTGCATCTGGCTTGTTACTGTCTGACTTCCAGGTGGGACTTGAGCCAGGAACCTGCTGGATTGTCTGCAGATCTTGCCGGCTCCTAAAGTCTATGACTCAGTAACCAGTTCCCTGCTGTCTTATCTAGATATCTCTAGCATCTCTTGGCCTCTGTTGCTACATGAGTCAGAAGAAGCCTCTTGCCTAACATCTGATCCACGGACTTGGGACTTACCTGTTGCTCCAACTGTGGGAGCCATTTTCTTGGGGCAAATCTCTCTCTCTCTTTCTCTCTCTACACACTTTACTGGTTTTGTTTCTTCAGAGAACTCAGCCTAAGACAGCCTCCTTCCACTCCTCGGCGTCCACCTTGAGTGTATACAAAGGTTACTCTCGGTCATGCACATACCAAGAAGGTATTGACCATGCCATGAACTGCCCAAAGAACAAAGCAAAGGGTCTTAGAAACAATACGACCAGAATGCTGTTTGAAAGTGAGGACAGAAATCATTTGCTTAGTTTGGACCTATCATCAGCAAAAGACAAACACTCAGAAGAGACAGCATGTTCAGCCAAGCAGAATACCCATGTGAAGATATACCTCCCAATAAGGTGAAATGACACAGAAGCTGCAGGAGAAGATGCAGATGGATTACCCATCACAAAAAAGGTGCAGGACCAGACGACGTTACGCTCTCTCATACCTAAAGGTGTCACGAGTTGGGCCCACTCTGGTGCCTCATGACAGTTCTCAAGTGGGGAGTGGGGAGCTAGACAAGCCCTCCCCTGAAACCAACTAGGACTCCGTGATTGGGGTGTTGTTGTTGTTTTTTACCCAGCAAATGGTAGCATGTAGGAAACAACAGTCTGTAGGGGGTGAAGAAATGACAGAGAAGAAGCTGGGCTGTTCGTTGGTGGAAAGGAATGCCTGCCACAACTGACAGGTCAACCACGCAGAACACACTTGCACTTCTCGACTCTGCCTGGGGCTAATTCCACAGCAGAGTAGCTTTACAAAGCCCAGTGGAGGTTCAGACCTGCGGCTGGATAAGTATAACTTCCAGAGATAGGCCATGCCCGAGAAGCTGGTATTTGAAGATTACAACCCAATCACTAGCACAAGAGGAGTTCACTGGTGCAGACTTAGTAATTAAATTACAAGGTGATTATTAGTCTGCTCAGGCAAAAAGATTACATTTTGAGTTCTTTAAGTAGACTAAGACTAAAACTCCTCCTAGTGAAAAAAAACCACTGTAACTAAATTAATGCCATTTCCTACCAATTATAGATGCCCTTCCGTGACTATAAGGTTGTCATGGCAACGTGTCCGCTGAAAGGGTAAGTTTGATAAGGCCTGGAATAAAGTACAGTACAAAGAGAATGTTTAGCATCTTATCTCCGTGTCCCACATAGGTTTCTGAAGTGGGGACAGGTGGACCGTCAGCTGCCTTCCCCTTTCCCTCTGTGGTTTGTACAGGTTCTAGAATGAGGGGTGATTTTGAGCACTGCCTGGCAGGTAACATAGACACACTTTATATGGAGTTGTGCTGCTAAACGGAAAGTGGTATCTCTACAGTGGTTCGATTCACCAGTGGCTCTGAGAAAGATGGGCAGTTTTCTTCCATGTGATTTACATGAAAAACCACTGGAGGGTCAGCTGTGAGTTGCTTCCAACTCAACTTGACAGGAATGCAAAGAGGAGTGCCCTTGACCTCCAGTCAGGCTTCCGTCACCTCTGAGCGCTCGGTGGTCACTAGACAGGATTCCATTTACAGACTTAGCTCAGCACATCTCTAATTTTACAGGAATTCATTACAAAGCCCAGCAGAGCTCCTGTGTTAAGATGACACAGAGTAAATCCAGTGCCTCTCACACCCGTTAATGAAGGACCAAACACTGTCAAAGTCAGTCAGCTCCCATGGATATGATAATGGAGAATGATGCTGTGAGTCACGATGGAGCCATCGCTGAGGTCCAGAAAAGTCGCTGGTGAATCAAACTTGTGTCAGTCTGGCACCAAACTTGTGTGAATCTGGTAGTCAGTACACCAGACGAGCGGCTTCCTAAAGAAGCAATGGACAGTCTTTTTGTAAAGGGGATAATCCTCGAAAGTGCTTTTGTAGGAAGCTCTGGTGGCCTAGTGGCAAGAAGCTGCGCTGCAGTCCTGAAGGCTCGAGGTTCGAATCCACCAGCTGCTCTGAGGGAGAGGGATGGGCAGTCTCCTCCCATGCGATTAAATGCCTCTGAAAACCTGCTGGAAGGTCAACTGTGGGTTGCTCCTAACAACAACAAAGTGCTTCTGTGTGAACTTTTCTTTTCATATATTAGGTATGTTTTAGAATGTAAGATGCTGTCTCAAGTCCTTTTTGGAAAGAACAGTGCATAAACACGGAACTTTGGTGTTATAGACAGTAGGAAGTTGCACTGGTAAACCCAAAGGTGACCCCTCTTTGTCAGTTCGAACCCACCAACAGCCCTGCAGTAGAAAGATGGACAGTCTCCTCCCATGGGATTAAGAGTCTTAATGCAAGGTCTGCTATGGGTTGGTTCTGACTTGATGGCTATAAGTTTGAAGTATTTTTTAGTATATAAACAAGTTTGATAATCAGTATTACCAAAAGAGAAAAGAAAGGTTTACTTCTGTACGTGAAGAGAAGGAAGGACAAAGGGCCAGCCCCTGGAGGCTTGAAGGATCTCCTTATTCTCCAAAGTCAACCTCAGAGGCCATGCTGAAAGCTAGGATGAGGGTTCTCAACACAGGGCCTCAGGATGGGAGTGGACCCTACGTTTCTCTGAATTACTGCTCAGAGGCAGAAATCTAAAGTCCAAATTGGTCACATTTTCACCCAAAGTTCACACAGTCTATTCTCAATAAATTTTTTTACTGATTACCTTCGAGTTGAGCACATCTCATAGCGACCTTCTGAACAAAAGGCCTGAAACCCCTTTACAGCTGTTGACCTTTGTCAAAGTTCATAGAGTTTCTGGAGGCATGTTGTTTAGGAAGCGGGTGCCACTTCTGCTTCCAAATAGCCAATAATAACCCAAAATGAAAATCCAATCTTCATTGAAACTGTACTACATGCTAAGTACTGTACATGGATTATCCTATTTAATCCTTATAATAACTTACTCAGATCTGGTCTGTATTTTACTGTTTATTGAGAAAAGAGGCTTAGAAAGCTCAAGTTGTCAAGGTCACATGGTTATATATATAAAAAAAAAGACAAAATTCAACTCCTAGTCTGTCTGTCTGCCTCCTACACCTTTTCTTCCATTGGTTACCACGTTGTCGACTCTTTACCTTCCATGTCACATGGAGACCAAGTTTGATTCCTATCCAATGCACTTTCTGTGAAGTTACTACCCATCTGTCAGTGGAAGTTTTGCATGTTGTTTCGATGCTGAACAGGGGAGTTACTAGATTATGAGAGACTAGGAAGAAAAGCCTGGCAATCTGCTCCCCCAAATTATCCATTAAAAACTATAGGGATGACAACAGTCCAGTTCACATCTGATGATGAGAGTGACAGAGAACTAGGACCAACTTTGTGACAGCTAAAAGTGACGCCTCACCTCACCCATCCCTCCAATACACACATACACCCATACACCCCTGCTGGTTCCTCCCACTGGGACAGCCCTCTTCCCACCCCTCGAATGGTCCACCTCACACTCAGGCCTCAGAGCCCGGCATGGATCCCATATTCCTGCGACCCTTCCCTTTCCCCTATCACTCCAGCTTTCAAGGTTTTCTCTTTCTCTAAACAATCACTTTGTCTGTATTATACATCTGGCCATTTGAGATTTTAATCTTACACTGTTTAACATGAATATCTGCTTTTCTGAGCTTAACTATGAGGTCATTAGACTAGATGACTCAGATCTCTGTGTGTATTTGTCATTCATGATATTGTAGCACATATTATGTGTATTTCATCAATAGCAGGGTAATGAGTAGGAGGCCTGGTGGTGCGAGCGGTTAGCCACTCACTAGCTAAGAGGAACACCCTTTACACTAGGGGGGAAAGGCCTGGTAATTGGTTCCCATAAAGATTACAGCCAAGAAAACCTTGTGGGGCAGTTAGATTCTGTCACTTGGGTCACTGAGTGAAAATTGACTTGAGGGGACCCCACAACAATAGGGTAACAAATCAATCAATAAAGGGACAAAACCTCACTCAGATTTAGCCGACAGCATCTTCACTCTTCCCTGTAATCACTTTATTATGAATGAAGGAGAAAACACGACGAGTATTTAAAATTCAGGGTGTGGGCCAAGTGCCCCAAGAAGAACAGAAATTAGCCACAGGGACGCCAGAAGAAAACATGGTAAAATGTACTGATATTCATTTTGTGTGAAATATGGAGGCCAACCAAAAACTTCATTGGAAACAAAAGGATTTTTTGATCATGAGTTTTCACATGATCATAAGAAATTTTTCATAAGAAATGTTTTCAAATGTTTATTTCATCTTTACACCAAAGTTTATAATTACTACTTCGGTGAATAGATTAATACACATATGAGGGTAGTTATACATAGATTTTTTTAATAATCATGTTATAGATGTGAGACCAAATAATGTCCTTGATTGATGACATGTATACATCATTGTTCTATGGCATAAACTCATCTCAAACATTAGACTTACCCTCAGAAATGCACACATTTGAAGAATGCTCCATTTAAAGAGAAAACGCTTCATTCTAAACACACCAGAGAGGGAGGATAAAGCGTCCTGCTGTTGTATCAGTGATGCTTGCTGAGGGCTTCAAGGAGGTGAACCCTGATGCTTCAAAATGTACTGAAGTTCTCTAAAAACCTGCATAAACCATCACCTACCTGATGGCCATGTGTCTTTGATCAGGTTACTCCACTGCTCCTAAATTCTGTTTTGTTCACTATAGAAGCTGCAGTTTCAATTAAAGGAGACAGAGCACAAAGTGGTTTTCTTGTTGGTGGCAAACAGTAATTGTTCAATGAGCATATTGTTGTAAGGTGCCTTGAAGTCAACCGTGACTCACAGCGACCCTATGAACAGCATGTCTAAGCCCTGCCCTGTCCTGTGCCGTCCCATCATTTCTGCCACACTTGAGCCCATTGATCCAGTCACTGTGTCAGTCCATCTTGTTGAGGATCTTCCTCTTTCACTGACCTTTCCAAGCATGATGTCCTTTTCCAAGGACTGACCTCTCCTAACAACATACCCAAAGTATGTGAGAAAAAGTTTTGCCATCCTTCCAAGAAGTACCATTGTTGCACATGGTGATACATATTTGTTTGTTTTCTAAGCAGTCTTTAGGATAATGAGTATACGTTGTTGTTGTTGTTATGTGCCGTCGAGTCACTTGCGACTCATAG
>NW_006399853.1:2268085-2303877 GCF_000299155.1 Elephantulus edwardii
AATATCAGTTCTGGTTTTGTGGTAATATCTTGTTTATCAGAAAAAGCAACTAAATATGTTATAAAACATTATTTATTAGAAATTTCTAAAATAATCTAGACTAATAATGCTCATGCCTATACCAGCAGGAGTTTTCAAAATTTTTGTAAATATTTTACTATTTGTCATAAAACTGAGTTTTCTTACAATCCTCAAAAACAAGGTATTATAGAATGTACTCTTTCTACTATCAAAAATTATTTAAATAAAAAAAGGGGGAATTATTGGAATACTATATCCCCTAAATTCAAATAATTATATTTCTCACTTACAATTTATTTTAAATTTTTAATTTCTGATGACTATAAAAGGCCTGCCGCAGACAGATAATGGTGAAACATACAGTAAAGGTATACTGAAGGTAATAGAAGGATGCATTAACAAAGCAATGAAAAAGACCCGACCCTGTGTTAATATGGGGTTGAGGCTATGTTTGTGTTTTTCCACAGAATTCTGAAAGTGCAAAGTGCCTTCCCGAAAAGTTTGGTACGCGCTGCAGAAGATGTCTTGCCTGACAGAAATAACGATGGTGATATTGCTGACTCTGACACCGAGGATTCAAGCTGAGTCTTAAAGGACATATGTTCCAGATCTACCTTTACTTCACCCTCTCAGCTGGAGAAAAATGGTACTGCAGATTTGAATTTTTTTTTTTTAATTTGAATTTGTATGATTGGGCTCCATCAAATAAAATCGAAGCTAAGGATCAGCAGAAGAAATTTGGACTATTGATACAAAGAATTTTCAAACTGAATTATGAAAATTAGTTGCTAGTATGGGATCTAGAAATATTTTCTGTATACCAAAAGATAAATGTAAGGGAGATAATGTCACAAATGCCAAAGTCCTGAACCATATGTCTTATTAATTGGTAATAATGTAATCACTGGTGATTATCCAAAATTTAATGTAAGTTATTCCAGTAAAATTTCTAACTATATTAGCTCTGTTACAAAGGATGATTCAGTTGTTATTCTAAAGAATCCTCCTCTTGTTATGACATTGGTAAAATTAAATGATATTTGGTATGATAATAATGCTTGCAAATTTTAAAAGAGATATATAAGTTATCACTAAGAACCAAGAGAGCTGTAGGACTTGTTATTGTAGAAATTGTTTCTCTTATCCCTATGATTGCTGCCGTCTCTACTTCTGCTGTAGCTTCAACACTAGAAGTCCACACGGCTAAGTTTTTAATTGGGTTAGTGCATATTGTGACAAAATTTAAAGCAAAAGAACGTATAATCAATCAATTATGGCCTAAAAGTTAAGGGGACGTGGTCAAAGACCAGTCATTCCTTTTGGAGGTCCTTAATAGGCTTTCTTTTGCTTATTTCTTTTGGCCCCTGGGCAATTAAGAGGCTTACATGCTTTATCAAGATGTATTAGAAATCAATGAGGGGCGCAGCAGAGGACCTTGTGACTGAGAGAGAACTAGAATGTGAGAGACCAAGGCTTCTTAATTCCTTTGAATTATGGCATTGGAGAAGAGTCAAACAAAGAAAAAGAAAAAAGATCAAACAAGATGGACTGATACTGTGACTGTAGAAATCGTCTCAAGCATATCAGAGATTGTGATGGTGCAAGGTACACACACACACCCAATCTTTCCTCTGCTTACCCTGGTCCACCATACCCAGCAGTCCTAACCTGAAAGGCTATCACCAACGAGCACACCCCCTCATGTTCTTGAAAGAGGGCATCTGATTGGCATCTGAATGACCTGTAAGTTCTAACCTTGAACCCAGAGGAACTTGAGGAAGCTCCGACTCCTGACGACCTTCACATACTGCCTTTGACTCTTGCAAGATAGCATGTGCTGGTCCCAAGTTTCCTTATAAACTTCATTGTTTAGTGAATATTACAAACCTTTCCTGAAACAGAACTCATCCTTTTTGCTGTGTAATTTTCACATCCTTCTTTGCCAGCTAAAATGTAAGCTTCTTGAAGGGGAAACGTAAGATTTTAGAATTCTCTTGGAGGTCTTAGAAATATAGGGGAGGGAAATGGAGACAGGGACACTACTATTGCCTTCCATTGGCTGGGGGTCAGCAGTGGCCTCCAGGCTTGTATTATACCATTGGCTGGGGACACACTGCAGTAGTGACCTTAGCAGAAATTAGAGAGAGTTCATCGTGTGGCTTATGGCTACTGACCCACAGAAGCATGGGAGTTGCCAGCCTGGACGCTTATTTAACCCCGTTATGTTACAGGTGTGGAAATTGAGACCCAGAGAGAGGAAAGATTGGGGTCAGAGAGGCAGATTGGGATCAAGCAGGACTTTGGACTGAGCTTCATACGCTTTGTTCCTCACGATGCCTTGTGATGCCTCACGTCATTGCCTCAGGCCCCAGGAGTCTGTGGATAGTGCAAATGATTCATACGCTGGCTACTGACTGAAAGGACAGAAGCTGAGTTCACCCAGAGGTACCTCGGAACAAAGTCCTGGTGCTCTGCTTCTAAAAACCAACCACTGAAAATCCAGCGGAGCACAGCTGAACTCTGACACATACACTGGTTCTGAATGAGCTGGTGTTGACTGGACGGCAACTGTCTCAAAGATAATACAAAGAATTATTCGTTGATTTCTTCTCTTATTCAGCTTTTGCTCTTTTCCACGCTCATCCTCCTTCCTTCACCTCCAACTTCAACTGTAGAGGATCACTTTCCATCTGCCTTTTAGCCGCTGGTGTTTGGGGTTGTGCAGTGGAAGCTGAGATGAGGGGTGGGTGAAATTTAACCTCGCTCTATCAAGGCATTATCTCTTCAGGCCAACACCACGGTAACAGAGCGTAGACACCAGGCTGGCAACTCCCATGCTTCTGTGGGTCAGTAGCCATTAAGCTGCACGATGAACTCTCTCTAATTTCTACTAAGGCCACTACTTCTGCAGCGTGTCCCCGGCCAATGGTATAGTACAGGCCCAGGGGCCACTGCTGACCCCCAGCGAATGGGAAGGTAGTAGTGGCCCTGTCTCCATCTTCCTCCTCTATGTCCTCTCTGTCTTTCCAGCCTACCAAGAACCCTTGCTGAGTCTGACTCATGGCAACTATATTTAAATCAAGCTTCCCCACAGGATATCCTTGGCTGTAATCTTTAAGGGAGAAGATTGCACATAAAGCCATGTTCACACAGTTCAGTACTTGGTTATCTCTTATCCTGTAATGTCTGCATCTTCTCAGCTCCTGAGGGGGCAAGTAACTCCTCTCCCCTAGTGAGCTCGCAGCAGATCTTCAGTAAACACTGACTGGTGGGGGTGAATGGTAGCCCTTCAAAAGAGATGTAATAGGAGGGAAGGGGAAGGCTTTATTTTGTCAGAGATTTTGCTACGTGTACATTTAGGAGAATTAACTGTTTATAGTTAAGGAAGATCTAGTGGCAATTGCCCTTCTATAGCAAAAGTATGCGGTTCGAATCCACTGGCTGCTCTGTGGGAGAAGATGAGCAGTCTCCTCCTGTATCACTTACTGCCTCCGGAAACCTGCTCGAGGGCCAGCTATGAGTTTATCCTGACTCAACAGTAAACAACAACTATTTAAAGAAGAGGGAAACACTTTGACTTTTCATTTCTAGACTACGATGACAAAGCAGACACAGGCAATTCCTGTTGCTGTTATGTGCCATCAAGTTGCCTGCAACTCGTAGGGACCCTGTGTATAACTGCTCTGAAGACTGCCCTATCCTGAGCCAGTCTCACTGTCTCCGACACACCTACCCCCATTGTCCCAGTTACTGTGTCAGTCCATTCAAGCCTGATGCCTTTCTCCAAAGATGGGTCCCTCCTGGCAACATGCCAAAAGTATGTGAGACATAGCTTCAAAATCCTTGCCTCCAAGGAAAAACTTGGTTTCACTCTCTCTAGGAAAGACTTGTTTGCTCTCTTGGCAGCCCATGGTATGTTCAATACTGTTCTCCAGCAAAGTCTGCCATTTTTGATCATTGTCAAACTTTGGGATGCATAGCAAGTAATTTCGAAGACCATAGCCTGAATCAGGTATACCTTAATTTCCAGACTTAGATCGTTGCTCTTCAGCACTTCTGAGAAGCCTCTGACTGTGGCCTTCCTCAGATCAATTGATCTTTTGATTTCCTGACTACTGGTGCCTAGAGTATGGGGTTTTATTTTTTTGCATTTGTTGTTGTTGTTGTTGTTGTTTTGTGGAGCCAAGTAAGCAGAAATTGTTAAGAACCTCAATTTCTTCTCCATCTATTATGGTGCTGCCAGCTGGCCAATGGGTAAGAATTTTTGTTTTCTTAATGTTGAGTTCACTCCATACTGAAGACTGTAGTCTTTGACTTTCTGCAGCAAATGCTTCAGGCCCTCCTCAGTTTCTGCAAGGTTGTGTCATCTGCAATTCAAAATTTGCTCCGATTACACCAAATCCAGTGTCAGTTCTTGCAGGAACCTCCAGTTCATTCACAGTAGCTGCTCTGACCCATGTCTGGGGGTTGGGTTGGTCAAAAAAGAGAGAGAAGATGGCTCAGGTGAATGATAGGTGAATGATCAGGTGAGCTCTAGGCCTCCTACATAGGGCACCTGGCCCAAGAGACCGAGATCCTTCCTCCCAAAGATCCCCAAACCAGCCTGGAATCTTTTCCATCAGAGCCCATTCCAGAGGGCTCACTCTGGACAGGAAAAGACAAAATGTTGGAGTTGAAGGATATTCTGAAAAACCATCTAATCAGACATCGTTACTGGGTGCCATCAGGTTGTTTTTGGCGCATAGTGACCCCGTAGAACCGACTCTTGGGGTTCTCTAGGCTGTAAGCTGTGGAAGTACATCAAGTCTTTCCACTGTGGAGCTTCTGCGTGGATTCAAAGCATCAACCTTTTGGTTAGCAGTTGAGAGCTTAGCCCATTGCAAAACCAAGACTCCTTCATCAGGCATTAAGCGAAGTTTATCAGCTGAGAGGTTAAGCAGAAATCTGGGTGCTGAAGGTATCAGAAGCAGGTGGGCAGTTTTTGTGGACAGGGCACTGCAATGTGGGAGGGCAGGGCACTGCCCGGGGATGGCAGCCCTGTTGGGTAGGGTGTCATGATGGGGCTTGAGGCAGCAGGGAGGCGAGGGGGACAGTATAAAGAACGGTGAGCTGGAAGGGGTTAAGGGAGCTAGACCAGTTGGAAGTGAGGACTCAAACGAAGTAAAGGGTCCTTGTAGAGGATCCTAACCTCCTCTACACATTAAGGTGACTCGCTGTAGGAACCTTCTTGCAACATCAGCTCTGCAAGCTCACCTTGGAGAAGAGAAAAGAGAGGCTAAAAGAGAGGGTAAGGGAGCTTACTGTCCTGGGAATACTTTGTATGTGAGAACAACTTTAGCTACAGTAACACCATGTGTTCTCACAAGATCAAGACAGGCCGTTGGGAAGGCCATCCAAGGTCATTTTCCATTTGGAGGTTAAGATCCTCATCGTCATAGAAACAGGAAGTATCATGATTGGAATTCAGATCCAGACTCTGGCTGACTCGGGAGGCTGTGTCATCCCCACTCTACCTCCCTCCTCCAGGCATTCACCTCAAACAGAGGTGTGTACACTCCTCGGTATATTTTGCATTTTCGGCATTGCTCAGCCTCCTCTGCCGTCTGGGGGCAGATCCTCACTTCTGGAGGGTGTGATTTAAAGCAAAAGCAAAGCCAAGACCCAGATCATTCCATCACTGTTTCTTTTGCAGATAGCCTGTCTGGCTCAGAATGCACCAAAAATCAGCATTTGACAACAAAGGAGGTAAAAGGGAATTTGCTGAGTGGCTGAATTCAAGTACTGTTGTTCCATAATTTGTAAACCCTAAAAAATCATCCAGGTGTGAAAGCATAAAAATAACCCGCTGCTGAGCTGACGAGACATAAAGGCTAAGAGGAACAAACCATCTGGAGGGGTCAGGTGTGCTTCATCACGTTTCTGGGTGGGGCATGGGGGGAGCAAGGGTGATTCTAGAGCTCAGACACCTGTACATGCTTTGTCTCGTGACAATCTCAGGCGTGTTGAGGAGCCACTGAAGTCCCTACGCCTGCTGCCTCTCTTCGACCTGCCTATTGATCCAACAGGGCTTGAATGTGGATTGGTGGCTTTACTTCCCTGACTTGACCCAATCTGTATCTAAAACCTTGGAGTCCTGTTCTCCTTTCCCCTCCACACAAAACACAACCCCTCTGACCTTCAAGGCCAGGAGAGCTGAGGTAGCATAATTCGTGGGGAGTTGTGCATCTAAGTGGCCGACAAGTCACATGTCTCCAGCGGGGAAAAGATGGGTGGTCTCCTCCAATAAGGATTCACAGCCGCAGAAACCTGATCAATATGGGTGGGGATCCACTTGACTACAATGAGCTTGAGTTTTGAATTTCTGACCTTCAAGGCCCACTCTAAGCCCCACTCTTTGGGATCTTATTGCAAAGTCCTCCTGCCCTCCACACTTGTCCTCTAGCTCACCCCATCTACCCGTCCAAATGGAACAATAGGACATTTAGAATTGCTATCTTCTCATTTATCTGGAACCTTCAGACCCGAGGCTGCTATAGTCAGATGTCCACCCTTTCCTTTGCCTTTGTTAAAAATCTTAGTGATATCTTTTTCAAATTTTGCCAAATGTCTTGACAAAGTGCTCTATAGGACAAGAATCCAGTTTTAGAATCTCATATTGTGCTTAGTTGTCCTGTCTTTTTAGACTCATTTGATCAAGAAGAGTTTTTCCTTGACTTCGCAATCTTGACACTTTTGAAGGTTATAACCCAATTATTTTGTAAAATGTCTAACAATTTGGATTTTCTGATGTTTTATGATGTTACATCTAGATGGTGTGTCTTTGTCAAGTTTATATGATTTTGCGTTGTCTCAGGACAATCCTTTGATTGATTACTTGACCACAATGGTCATTAGTAAACGTTTTATTGAAAGGTACTTTAAAATTGTGTCCTCTCTGATCCTTTATTAAACTTTCTATATATTAATTTAAAAAAAAAGTCTTAGTGATTTTTACAAGCACCACTTCCCAGAAAGCCTTTCCACTTATGCCACCAGTTCCTTCTGCCATCTTGGACTGGCTGTCATCTGAGGCTGTGGTAGTGCCTGAAGACTGTCCTTTGGTCCTTGTATTGGATCCTGACCCCTTGGGGGTGAGGGCAAAGGATCTCACTTACTGGGACTCTCAAATGTGTCTTATTGGTGAAGAGTGCTCACCAGATCTCTGAATGAAGAAATGAAGACATGGATTTTGACAGGTTATGCAGTGACACACAATTCCTCCAATGAGTTCACACCCTCTTCTTCCCTGAAGGGGACACACAGCGTGGCATATTTCTCCTGAGTGTCTCTCCGTGCCAAATGCCTGGCACTTAGTAGGTATCCAGGACCCATTGTGATTGGTGAATTATCCACCACACTGAATTCTCCCAGACACCACCTCCCCAGCCCTTAGCATAGCCAATGGAAAATTAATTGGTTGCAAAGTGCATATCTAATTACAACATCCCCCCTCTGCCACCGAGATGCTCAAATGTTAATTATAACATATGCATCTCAATAACAGGCGTTAGCGTTTAATGCAGCATTAATAACGCCACTTGGTCCGCCCCGTGTATACACAAAGCTCTCTTTTATCTGCCATTAGGGCAGACTGTACTGGAAGCACGGGAGTCCTTTTAAGCTGAAATCAAATGTTTCTCTGCAAGCTCCGGGCGCACTTAAGCCCCCCGTTCTCCAAGCGCTAAGGTCCCCGGCCGAGGCCGCCCCAGCTGCTGCGATGCTGGGCGGTGGCTTTTGGCATCCCTGAGATGGGCTGTCCACGCTGCTCCGGCGACATCCCCGGCGCCTGGGCAGCGAGCCGCTCTCCAGGGCCCGCCATCCCGGGAAAGAAAGGGGAACTACAGTACCCAGCAGGCCTCCTGTAGCCCTCTTCCCTTTCAAGTCCTTGCACGTGGCCGGAGGAGAGGGCGGGGCCTGGACGTCACTCGCCACCCTTCGCTTTTCCCTGTGTCAGAGCCGGGATCGGGATTTTTTTTTCTTCCTCTATCCCCTCCCCCTACCCACCCCTCCCTCCCTTTTTCCCTTCCCTCCCTCCCTCCCCTCCGGTTAGGTCTGCGCGCTGGGACGCAGGTCCCCTTCACTGCCGGGACGCACAGAACTCGCGTCTGGAGTCCGCGCTCGCGCTTGGGAGCCACCTCCTTCTCTTCCCCTTCCCCCACTCTGACTCGGGCTAGAGCGGAGGCCTGCGGAGCCCGGAGGTGAGCATCCCCTCTTCTGTTCTCCCTTTCGTCTTCGCAGCTGGCCGATCGATCCCGGGACCCGGGATCTGGGCGGGCGGGTGACGTGCGCGTGCCTTTGGATAAATCCGGAAAACGCGCCAGAACAATTAGCCCCCTTCCCCGCCCCGGCGCTGTGTCCTCAGCCACCCGCCACCTTCCACCCTCGGCTGAGGACAGTAACCCGCAGCCTCGCCCCTTCCCGGGTTTGGCTGGGTCCTTTGCCCCGAAGGAGCCTCGGAGTGCAGGGGAACGCGCGCCTGGAGCCCGGCCGGCTGCGGGGCGGCGCGGTGTGTCCGCTGTCATGTGCCGGCCTGCGACCCCGCGGGAGGAAGGCAGCGGGCGTGATTCTGCTCGCTTTTGTTTTGAAGCCCGCTATTGCTGCATCGAGCAGTTGCAGTTTTAGGGCTGGCCAAACTTGCAGCTGCTAGAGACTGCGCTGAGCCGATGGGGAGTCGCAAGGTGGGGAGCGCGCCTCGGGGTGGCGGCTGGGGAACCCTGAGCGTGTGTCTCCGCGCCGCCCCTCCTTCCCCGGTGACTGATTGTGTCTGTGGCCGCCGCCGTGTGTATGTGTGCGCGCGGGCGCGTTCCTGTCCCCACGGACGTGGGGATGTCTGGATGGCTGTCGTCTAGACAGGCTGGGACCCCCTCCCAGTGTCCCGGGTGAGCCGGGGGATGGGAGACGAGGAGCAGCTGAATCCGTGGATCCATTGAGGTCTCCTTCTCTTTGCCCATTTCTCGAGACTGTGCTGATGATTCCTGGTGCCGTGGTGGCATCCGGCCTGGGGAATAGAGCAGCCTATGGAGCAGGGCTTAAGTTGACAGGCTCAGAGAAGAGGTAGCTCTCCGTGGCTCGTCTCCTGAACAGTTGGGGGGATGAGGAATGTGGGTGAGGGGCGCTTCAACTCAGGCTCATCAGCCCTGTGCTCAGGTGACTACCCTGGACCCATCTGAGAGGAGAGCGGGTGTGGGCGGAGGCTGGGCGGTGGCAGAGGGCTGGGGACTGACAATTCGAAGAAATGAGCCCCTTGCCTGGGCAGCTTGGGCTCCCTCTGGTTCCTCGGAGTTTTAAGGCTTGAGTTGTGTGTGTGTGTACGCAGCGCAGGGCACGCTTGTGCGTCCCCACCCTGGCGAGTGAGTCGTCGCCTCCCCCGCCCAGCTGTTTGTGTGTGTACACACACTACTCGAGTGTCTGGGGGGCGGGGACCGCTGACCACAGTGAGACGAAGATACACGCGGCGGGGAGCAGCCAAGCCGGGTGGGGGGTGGCCACTGGTCGCACCACCCTCCAGTTAGGATCGTTGACAGATGTGTGTCCACGCAGGAGTGTGCTTGGGCTGCTTGGGGTGTAGGTCTTGCAGCTGGAGAGAGAGAACCCTGGGGTCACATGAGACCTATATGGACCATAGCCCCCTCTGCGTTATGGACTGACTTCCTTCGCAGGGCAATGGAGACTGGTCAGGTTGGGCCCCCAGGAGTGATTGCCGTATGCGTGTCACCACCTCCACTACATTTTGGGCTAACCTTTGCAGTGAGGTGGTGTGTGGGTTACAGTGTGACTGTCTTCCAAAAGCTTGGCAAATAGGGGTCCCCTCGGAGGGTCCCCAACTCCAGTTTTCTATCTTATGGGCTGTGAGGACAGCGAAGGCCACAGCTTCCCCAAGTACGATTCCCACTGCGGTGGGTGTGCAGAGACCACATGCCTTGTGAACTGACCACCCCCAGCCCTGCCTTGTGGGGCCCCATCAACTAGGGACCATCCTGGAAGGGAGAAATCTCAGAGCTGCTGGTCAGTTGGTAACTTGCTGCAGTTCTTAGGGCCAAAGTGACACAGCATGTGCGCTTCCCTGGAGATGGAGCAGAGGAAGGAGCTGGCTGCCCAGCTGTCTGGCCCTGGCTCCTCCCTCACTGCCCTGCCTGGAAGGGACCTGGGAGAAACCCTCAGGAATCTTGACTCCCAGCACCTTGTTTGGTGTAAGAAAGCTGTCTGTCCAGTTCTAAAGACTCTATCCCAGCTTCCCAGGACAGAATGCACCAACCAGGCATTAGAAGATGTAGGGACTCTTGCAGGGAGCCCTCGGGATGCCTGAGAAAACTCTGAGTATTTAAAATGAGATTCTGCGTACAGGGAGACCATCTCACAGGGAGACCATCTCATCTGCTGTGTCAGCTGGCAGTCCCGGAAAAGGTGTGCTCAGAGGCAGTACCAGTGTAGGTGATCTGGATGGGTGTCATCCACGATTAACAAGTCCTGTGGCTTAGTCCTTAGAGTGCCTCTCAGGTAACCCAGAGGACGAGAGTTCCTCAGGAGAAAGATGGGCAGTTTCCTCCCATGCACTTTCTAGCCTCAGAAACCCACCAGAAGGTCAGTTGTGTGTTATTGTTGTTGGCAGGTACCATGGAGAGAGTTAATTGTGTCTATGTGAAACAGATTGAAACTGCTTTTTCCTGTGCCATCCTCACAATCCTGGTTTTGAGTCCATTTTTGCAACTATTTTGGTCCATTTCATTGAAAATCTTCCCTTTTTCCCCACTGACCTTCTGTCAAGCCTGATGTCCTTCTCCAGACACTGGCCACTCTTGATAATCCCATTTTATAGAGGAGCACACTGAGGCTTAAGAAGTGAAGTGACTTGCATAGGCCTCATTCGGTAGAGAGGGTTCTTTCCTCTGCAATTTCTCATTGCAGCCTGTAGGGTTTTTTTGTTTGTTTAAATGGTGACCACTCTTTTGGAGAGGGATCTCCTAGTAGTTAGGAAACACTGAACCTGACGAAGACAGTGAATTATGCTGGCGTTTATTCTGGGTAGAAATATTTCCGATTTAGTAACAGTTCTAATGCCAACATTCTTCTATTGAAGAAAAGTCTGCATTGATGTTGTTTGTTGTTGTAGGTGTGACTGAGGCAGAACAACTTAACTGCTGACCTTCCAGCAGGTTCTCAGAGGCTATAAATCCCATTGGAGGGAACAGGGACACTGTTTGACCATCTTTTTCCTGCAGAGCAGCTGATGGATTCAAACTGCCTGCATTTGGTTTGACAATGTGACTCTTGACCCACCCGATCACCAGAGCTCCCTCATTGATGTTACAAATACTCATTTAATAATTTGTGGTTAGTAAATGGATTCTGTTGTGATACATCCACTATATATACCAGAACCTTGCCGCAGGTAACAAATGCGTATGGTGTTTGCATATTGATGTATGGTACAAACATCCCCGTGCAACATGAGTGATTCAGTGTAACCAAAGATGGGCATTTGGAAACCAGACTGAAGTGCCTCAGAGCATAGACCCGATGATCGCTCCTCTGAAAAACCCCGTGGCGTAGTAGCTCTACTCTGTACACATGGGTTGCTGTGAGCCAGAATGATTTGACAGCAACTGACAGCAGTTATAACCCCGTATATGGTAAGTGTATATGGTCTGCTTCCATAAAGATTGTTGTTCTTGTTGTTATGTGCCATTGAGTCGCTTGTGATGCATAGCAACCCTATGTACAAGAGCTCTAAATGCTGTTCTATCCTGTGCCAACCTAGCCATCTCAAACGCACTTATTCCCACCACTCCAGTCACAGAATCGATCCATCTCACCGAAGGTCTTCCTCTCCTGCGTTGCCCCTCCACTCTCCCAAACATGATGTCCTTCTCCAAGGACCAGTCCCTCATTGCAACATGCCCAAAGTATGTCAGACAAAGCTTCAGAATCCTTGACTCCAAGGAGCATTCTAGCCTCACCCTCTCCAGGACAAACCTGTTTGTTCTCCTAGCAGTCCATGCTATATTCAACACTTCTCCAGCACCACAGCTCAAAGGCATCAATTGTCTTTCTATCATCCCTATTCACTGTACAACTCTCTGATACATAGTACGTAACTGTGAAGACTATAGCCCGGATCAGGTGCACCTTAGTCTCCAGCCTGACATCGTTGCTCTTCAGTACTCTTGAGAGGTCCTTCACAGCTGACTTGCCCAATGTAATTCGTTTCTTTATTTCCTGGCTGCTGTTACCAAGAAATCCATAAAGATTACGACCTTGGAAACTTTATGGGACACATCTACTCTCTTATGTAGACCTTCTGCTAAAAATGTGAACCCCTGAGAACTCTTCCAGATGATAAACGCTATCCTCCTCTATCTCCTGAGATGAGAAGTCCAGAAGAGAGCAAAGAGCTGGAAATTTCCAGCTGTAGATTGTTAGAGTTACAGTAACAGTAGATGTTGAACAACTACCATAGATTAGAGATATTTGACCGAGTTTGGGACTTCAAAGATAATACATTAGTTGTAGTGAAATAAACCTGGTGATTCAGGGCTTACAAGGGAAGGAACAAAACCATAAATATTTTAGGACATTCCTCCTGGGACTTAGTCTGTTTTACGTATGTTGGTGGCAAAGCTCGCATAATGCCAGTTCTTATCATCCAGTGAAGGCAGAAGGAGGCAACAGGGAAAGGAGATCCTGTGCCCTTTGGGGACAGCTCAGACTTCAGGCTGTTTGGTATTTTCCCCAGTAGGTTCAGAAGTGAGTCCTTTAACAGATGTTAGGTGGCTGACGGGAAGTTAGCCTGAAGCCACCCAACTGGTTGGTCCTACAGGTCCTGAGGAGCTGGGAAGGGAACTCTCCACGGTCCCTCCTCCCACCTCCTCTGAAGGGGTGATTGAGTGGTGGTGGTGGTGAAGTGCCTTCGTTCACTACAACTTATAACGGCCCTGTATGTCATAGGCTGGGGCTTTGGTCAATATCTCATTCAGTCCCTGACTAGATTTAGTTACTTCTATCTTACACGTTTGTGCAGGTGCTTTAAGAACTAGTTCCTATTACAGAACTATGCCCCATAGAGTTTTCAGTGGCTGATTTTTCCAGAGATCACCAGGCCTTTCTTCTGAGGTGCTTCTGGGTGTCCTCCAGCCTCTCTTTTAGCAGCAAAGCGATTAAACTGGGTTTCTACAGCCCAGGGACTAGGCAGTCTTAATATGCGTCTGGTTTATATTTATTTCCAAACTTACTTTCATGGTCCCTGGCATTCACCTCCAGTTACCTCTCAGTTTGGGGATCCTCTGCTCTTGTTTCTCCACAGTTATGTGGTTCAAATCCACCGGCTCTGTGGGGTAAGGACTGGCAGTCTTTTCCTGTGAGACTTACTGCTTCTGAAAACCCACCAGCAGGTCAGGTGTGGGTCGACTCCAGCCCAGTGACACACAGCAACACCACTGTAAGATGCCTTGCTGGGGGTCTGCTTTTTCTTTATTTCCAACCTAACGTCCATGGTCCCTGGCATTTGCCTCCAGTTGCTTCTCAACTTGGGGGGTCCACGGCCCTTGTTTTAAGGTTGTGTTGTTTGAAGTTCCTATCACTGAGGAGGAAGCAGAAGGTGGGTGGTTGAGATGGAGAGACAATCCCAAGCCCAGATCAAGAACAGGAGGTACAGACAGATGCACAAATTGCAGCCTTGGAGAAGTCGCCAAGCTTGATGGCGTTTCTGCGTCAGTTACCCGATAATGTGGCATTGCTGTCCGATGTTCATTTGTGGGAGGATCATGTTGGTCGAGGTGAGAGTGGGGACCCTCAGCCTCCTGGCCTCACTGCTGACTCACTGGTCACCCGGGCTCAGCTGCTCACGCTCGTTCTTGCTCCTCTTCCTCCCTCCCACCTCATCCTGCACATGATTCCATTTAAAACACTTCTGTGCTGCTGTCAGAGGGATGTTGGCCTTCTCCCTGCATCACCGTCATGCTGCCCACATCAGCCTCTTTATGAATTCAGGCCCGGCCAGAGCTGTGGCTTGGTACAAGGTGAGGAGGAAACATGCCAGGTAGTGCTGTTGTGAGGGTTGGTGTCACCCCCTCCCATCCCTGGGTGGAGGGCTGCCTCCTGCCCTGGTGGGAAAAGCAGCCAGGGCTCTCCCCCAGGGCGGGATGCAGTGCAGCCTCACCCCCCTGGCCCTGCCCTCTGTGGCTCCCTGTAGCTTTTCCATTCTTTTACTGACCCAAGGAGATACCCTCCCTCATCGAACCAAATTTTCAGTACAAAAAAGTCCTCATTGCTGTTGAGTTGCAGCAAGACTCCTAGCTGACCCTCTAGTACATTTTCAGAGGTGAGGGATAATAGAAGGAGAATTGATGCCTTTGAGCTGTGGTGTTGGTGAAGAGTATTGAATATCCCATGGACTGCTAAGAGAATGAACAGGTTCATCCTGGAGAGGGTTAAACCAGGCTGCTCCTTAGAGGCAAGGATTCTGAAGCTTCGTCTGACATACTTTGGGCATGTTGCAAGGAGGGATCAGTCATTGGAGAGGGACATCATACTTGGGAGGGTGGAGGGACAGCACAGGATAGGAAGACCCTTGATGAGATGGATTGATTCATTGACTTGGGTAATGGGAGTATAAGTGTCAGAGACAATAACATTGGCACAGGATAGAGCAGGGTTTAGGGCTGTTGTACATAGGATCGCTACGAGTTGCAGGCAACTTGACAGCACATAACAACAACAACAATAAATCACACCAGAAGAGACTTCCCATCTTTGTCCCCAAGCATCTGGATTTGAACTGCAGGCCTTTGGAATGGCAGCTCAATTCCCTACTCACCAGGCAGCCAGAGCTCTCTGCGCCCTCAGTAAGGGATAGAAGTTGGGAATAAGATGAGTTGCTGCACTGGGTGATGGGTGGATTTTGGTATCACCCTCTCTGACAGTGTCAGGTGGTGGGGTCTATCCTCCTTGATAACCCCTGGTGGTGCCATTGATTCTACCTAGGGTTGGGCCAGATGATTTCATCTCCATGCAAAGACACTGAAGTCATGGGAGGTGAAATGTTTGTCCAGGGCTCAGTGGGCTTCTGGAAGAGGTGGACAAGGAACCGGGGTTTCAGTCCTTGTGTTGTTCTCTTTCTCTCTGCGGTGATGCTTTCTGATAAAGAGCTGAGTTCTCACCTCTCAAGAGGTGAGGAATCATCTCCCTTCTTCTTTCCCTCTGATTCTGGGAAAGCCTCAGGAATTCATGATTTCAGTCTCGGATTGCATTTCTGCATGATGGTGAGATCTCTTTCTCTCTCTTTCTCACCCTGACCCTCACTCTCTCATCTTTTACCTTTGGCTTCCAGGGGTGGATGAGAGCTGCCTGGGCCCTGGGAGACTCCTGAGCCCCCTGGCATTGAGCCTCTGATAGTCCCTTTCTGCTGCAGGGGTCTCAGGAATTGCCTGAGAGTGTTTGCCAAGCTGTTAAGTATGTGTATTTTTCCAGGGAGAAAACTCAAAACTGTCAATTGATTCTCAGCTGACTCAAGTCAGGTTAAAAACTACCAGGAGTGGGGATGGGAAATGAAGATTGGATGGGGATAGTTGGCACTGGGGACTATTAAAATCCCCTATTGATATGGCTTGACAGTTTAACAAAAAGGTATTTGCATGCAAAATATCTCTGTAAGGGTGTTATCATTATCCCCATTTCGCAGATGAGGAAGCTGAGCCTCAGCAGTTAGTGACAGGGCCAGGTTACTCATAAAACAATAGAGCAGGGATCTGAACTCAGGCCTTCCAACTTCAAATCCAGTATCCAGGGCTTTGGTGGGTCACCTTCACTGGCATTGTTAAGCTTTTGTGGGTGGATAGCCTTGAACCTTCCAGAACTCCTGTACTTCTACCCTTGATAAGCCATCAATCTAGACTAAGTGCTAATTTACCTAGGGATCGAGATGGATGAAAGATAGGAGGCTGTTACCATAGCAACAATACATGGACTAGGACCAGTTTGAGATGGCTTCTTGGAAGAGGTGAATTTGAGAGCAGATCTGCATTGGAAAAACATTTGGCCTGGGACAGCGGCCATAGAGGCAGAGCACAAATTGGTGGCACAGCCCATGGGAGCTGCACTGCTAACCCCAAAGTGGTCCCTCTCTGGTGGTTCAAATCCACCAGTGGCTCCTTGGGAGAGAGATGGGCTGTCTGCTCCTGTGCATTTTACAACCTCAGAAACCCAATCGTGGGTCAGCTATGAGTTCGTTCTGATTCCACAGCAGTAAGTGTTGAGTTTGTGGTGGGCAGAGAGAAGACTGAAGAGAAATGGCTGATCATCCTGGGGTCAGAGGGAGCTTCTCAATAGAAACTGGGTTCTGTTTCTGTGTCTGTCTCTGCGCTAGGCTCTGCAGCTATTTCAGTGAAACAGCATGGCCCTGTGTCCTCAATGAGCCCATTGCCCCAAAACGGACTCTTTAACCAGTTCAATTCAGTGTGGTGTGACATATATAGTAACAGAGAAAAGGGTCTTGGTGTGGCACAGGCGAAGGTACCTGTTACAGCCTGAGAGATCAGGGAAGGCTCCTGAGGAGAGACAGAAGGACATCCGGGAGGAAGGAAGAGGACAGAGAGGTGTGGACATCGGAAGCTGCATGGATGCCAGGAGGGAGGGAGTCCTGCAGTATGGTCAGGTGAGGGTGACGGGCAGACAGGTTCCGCCCATTGGAGCTTTGTGAGCTGGGCTGGGACCTTGGCTTTGTAGGTAGGTAAAGGTAGAGGACGAGGTTTAAGCAGAGTCAAGGCGGTCAGCCATGGATGAGTCAGAAGGGAGTAAGATGAGGAGCTGGAAGACTGTTGGCTGATGGGGAAATAGCAGGCTCCAAATGAGATCTGAATCTTGGGTCTCAAACTAGGACTCTGGATCTAGAGGTGGAAGAAAGGTCTCACTTTAACTATCTCAGGGGGTAGGTAGTAACAATAGTGGCTGCTTAGATTTGAGGGGTAAGAGGAACTTGGAGTCACTCCAGGGTTTGCTTGTTGCTGATGTTTGTGGATGGTGGTCCTTACCCAGATGTGACATTCTGATTGCAAGAGCAGGTCTTCTGGGTTGGGAAGGGAGGGATGTGGACAGTTTATTGTTAGATGCATTGAGTTTAAACTGTCGGTTTCACAGACAACCCAGCATGCAAGGTAGGAGCCCGAGGAGGATGAGGAGGGTGTGCAGGCTGGGGCTGCGGCTTTGGGAGAAAGGAAGGCTCTGCTCTAGACAATAAGAGAAGACCCCTGTTTCCCATTGTCAGAGAATCCTTTGTCATGCCGGGCAGGCGCTGTCGTCAGGGAAGCCAGGCAGGATGCTGTGTCATGCTGGAGGCCCAGCTGGTGCAATCCAGCCACAGCCCAGAGCCTGCTTCAGCTGGAAGCCTTTGAGCCGGTGAGAGAGAGGGCTTTTCATTTTGTAGCATCCGCGAGAAGAGCCTGGTCCCCGGTCCTCTGGGCTTGAGCAAAGGGAACACAGAGGGGACCCTTTGAAGAGAAGCAGACAGCCTGGCTGCAGAGCTGATGGGGATACCTGCAGCCACTAAACACCGGATAGCAGAGTGTGAGTTCCACAGAACATTGCTGGAACCTCTGACCTGAGAACAGCATCACTGTGCAGCTCATGGGTTTTCAGCAGAGCCCTCGGCTTCTCCACTTCGTATCTCCAGGCACACAGTAGGTGTTTTGCTTGTGTTTATGGATCTGCAGAGATGTGGCCAGAAACGTGCTCAGGGTGGTAATAAGTCCGAAAGGGGTATCCCTGTATGGATTTAGAATATTTTTAGTACCACAGCAGAATCAAACTCTTGAAAACCTTCCAACTACTAAGCTTCTAGAAATACTGGAGAGAATATAACTAGCATCCTTTCTAAAAAGAGCCAAGCTCGAAAAAGAAGGAAATCCCTGGGGAGCTCAAACGCGAGAGTGTGGAGGGTGAGTTCACTCTGATGTGAGGCCGCTCCTTGGGCTGTGGGTCTGGCGAGAAGTGGGGTTGAGCTGTGGTCTCCAAGCCAAAGGGGGGTGGGTCTCGGACAAGGTTTCATCCAGGATCAGAGATTAGACCAGGACTTGGAATTGAGAGCAGTGCCCAGAAGAGTTCTGTTCTGTGCAGAGCTCTGCGCACTTGGAGAAAGGAGAGACTATGGAATCAGCCTGTTGGCCTGGCTCAGTGAGAGCTTAGCTGTCCTGTCCTGGGGCCAGCAAGAATCTTCCCTGGATATTCCCATAACCTCCAGGCAGTTACAGGTTTAAATGTCCACGAAGCATGTGGTCCCAGAGCTCCCAAGCAGAGAAATTAGCATATGAGGTGTCCTGGGCCAGAATCCTTCAAACTGTGGACATGAAGCCCTGCAGCACTCAGGGGAGTCTCTGGGACCCCCTCACCCTTAATGATTCAGATCTTCACTGCAGAGAAATACCGCAGGACCAGAGCAGCCCGAATGGGTGGATGAGTGAGTGCAGAACCCATAGAGCGCAGCCTTGGTGGAAACCTTTTAAGAGTACCTTAGAGCAGGGCATATCTGGCAGAGGTATGTGCAGGGCTTCCTACCAGGGCCTCAGGCGCTTAGGAGAAACCTGCAGATAAACACATCTGGAAGGTCAGAGTGTTCCTCCCTGCTGGGTACTTAGGTGAGGAACTTAGAGATAAGGCTTTGTTCCAGGATATCCTATAGAGGCCCCAGGTATGCATTCCACCCTCACCTAGACCATGTGCCATATTCCCAATGCCCAGTCTTAGATTCCTAGAAATTCCACCGTGGGCGAGGTTTGGAGTGGGAGCCCTGACTACAGCAGACTTAGCTCTGTTGCCTCCTGTCTCTGGAAGTTTACTGCCTTCTAAGGGCACACCTTTTCCTAGGAAAAGGGTTTTGTGGCTGGAGTGTGAGGCAAATGGTTAACTCACTTGACTGCTAACCAAAAGTTTGGAAGTTCAAGTCCACCCATAGTCATCTCAGAAGAAAGACAGATGTTCGACTTCTGAAAGGCTCAGCCACGTGATACAGCTGCTCTGTGCACGGGGGTCACCGCGAGTCAGGGTAGACTCAGGACAACTGTTTGTGTTTGTGTTTTTTTTGTAGCTGAAAGGCCTTCTAGTGAGTCTCAGCTGCCTTCTGGCCGTTTTCACACACTGTCCCTTCAGCTGTTGCCATGAGGAAGGGTTTCTAGGCTTCTCACCATCCTGCCTGCCTTCTGCTGGAAGGCCCGTTTGTCAAGCGAACATTCTGTGATATGCAGCCAACTTGCATCCCTATGTACTTAGCACAGAGGGAGCTCTCGAACATGAATGTCAGCTCGCGGAGCTGGCTGCCTATGTGCAGTCTGTGACGTTGCAAGTTTTGAGGTGCTCTGGCTGGCCCAGGGCCTTTCAGATCCCACAGGAGATACACACACGCTCCTTCTTTGAGCCTCCAGGATGCATTTCAGCTTATAAGCGAGTGACTCAGGAATCTAGTGCAGGAAGCTGATGTGCTCTCTCTCTCTCTGTCTCTCTCTCTCTCTCTGTCTCTTTGTGTGTCTCTCCCTCTGTGTGAACTACCTGGCTCTGTGCCGGACAATCAAGGGACATCTAGGGAGAGACAGAGGTAGCGTAGGAGATGGCTGGAACTGCCTGGCTGTAGTGATGACCAGTGAGCCCTGGGGGAGGCTCGTAGAGGAATGTCTGTGGTTCCCATCCTGAGGGGTGGAGCCATGCATTCCCCCGCTTGTTCCCTTATAGGGCCTTCCCTTGGGGTAGGCAATGCTCTGATCTCACCACTAACTGGAATATTCTTCACCCTACTCTTGGGACTTTTACTGAGATATTTATGAGTTTGAATACTGAGATTAAGGGGGTGGCCCACCAGAGAATTCCCATATTGATATATCTGCAAACGAGAAGATGGTCACACTCCAAGTGACTTTTAGAACTTGCACTCTATCTCATCCTGGTGCAGTGCCCAGGGTGGAGGGGACACAGTGGCTTCCTGTTTCTTCATCTCTTTGCATCTGATGATGCCTGGCTGCTGAGGGCCATGACTCACAGCTGTCACACAGGGCTTGGGGCCACATGCATCACTTGCCTGTGTCACGAGGTATGTCAGGCACCTGGATACTTACCTGTGTCCTTGGGACTTGGGAAGCTGAGCTGATGGCCAGTGCAGGGATGCCAGCGATTCCGGCAAAATACTCTTCTCCCTTCAAAACAGTTGCTTGTGTCTAGTTTCTAATGTTTTGCAGTAATCCTTTTAGTTTAAGACTCTTACCCCTTTTAACATCTGATTGAGTTCAGCAGATGTGGATCAGACATCTGCTTGGGACAGACTCTGGGAGAGAGACTGATGGATTCTGGTGAATGAGGGAGGTCCCTACCTGCTGGTCTTCTCACCTTGGTGAGCAAAATAGAATATAATAAATAAATAAATAAAATAGCCCATTAGCTTCAAGTTTGGTAAAATTTTGGTCCTTGGTAAGGAGAATGAAAAGCATTCCAAGGCAGGAGGGAGGAGGGGGTCTGAATAATTTTTTGTTAGAGTGTAAGCATTTTTGAGAGTGAAGGTGTTATAATCAGTAATCGTGCTGTGGCACAGTACAGCATGGGCTATGGTGAGGGTTTGGATAGCTCCAGCTCAGGTGGCCTATTGGATAAATAGCTGTATTACCAACCCAAAGGCTGGCAGTTCAAATCTGCCAGCAGCTTTCTTGGGAACAAGATGGGCAGTTTCTTCCTGTGTGATTTACAGCCTCCAAAAATCTGCAGAGGATCAGTTATGAGTCTATTCTGACTGTGGCAATGGGGGGCGTGGGGAGAAGGGAGGGAGAGAGAGAGAGCCTGGGGGGGTGAGGAGGAGAGAGGGGAGGTGAGTGGGGGGTGGAGGGAGAGAGAGAGGGAGGGAGATAGAGAGGGAGAGACGGAGAGGGAGGGAGAGAGAAGAGGAGAGAGAAGAGAGGAGAGGAGAGGAGAGGAGAAGAGAAGAGGCATTGTCCTCTGTTTGACAGAAAATGAACTCTGGTGGTGCAGTGGTCATGTACTGATTGCTAAAGAAAACATCAGTGGTTCGAACCCACTCTGAAGGAGAAGGATGTGGTGTTCTGGTTCCAGAAAGATCAGCTCTGGAGACCATGTGGAATAGTTCTGCTGTGCCCTTAAGTGTCCTTACGGATGGGAATTGACTCAGTGGCATTGGTGTTGGCCATGGATTTATTTGTTGTTTTTATTTCTTGAGAAGGATCCCTGCCAGGTGCTGAGAGCTTTGCTCCACATGGATATTTACCCGAGCCATACCCTGGGCATGGGGGAAGGAGGAGGCTGGCTGGCTGGCTCTGTAATGCTTCCACCAGTCTCGGAGAAAGGAAACACTTTGGAGCCCTTTTCTCTGTCCTTATTGATCGATAGGAGTCAGAATGGAGGTGATGATATTGCATTTGTTTGAGTTTGAACAGTCCTGGGCGTGGGAATCATTATCTTTTTGGACAGATGCTCCCTTGTCCCCTGTCCCCCGTGCCCAGAGGTTAACCTTGTCCCTGAGATCACACAGCTTTAACCCTGATGCAAACTCAGGCCTGTGGAGGTCTAAAACCTGGACTCCTTGAGCTGCTGTTTGGGACGTGGAGAGGCATCTGTAAACATAGGCCTGAACAAGAGGTATTTCTTATGAAAACCTGGGACAATCCATTATAACTGAAAACCTCACATTTGTAAGTGTGACAGTGTCAAAGTGCTCTGTGAACCCTTTACGCATGTTGTGTCCCAGTTAGGCTTCCCAGCTTCTGTGTTACAGATAAGATGACCAGGGCACAGAGAGGTTGAGAATGGTTGGTAGATCACACAGGTAGTTAGTGACAGAGCTAGTTTTGCCTCGTAATCAGCAACTGTAGTGATTAGTAGAGATCTTCATTTCCTGGGGCCTCTATAATAAAATAACGCAAGTGATTGAGTGACTATAAGAATAGAAATATATCTTTTCTGATTTATGGTGGCTGCATGTCCAAGTTCAGGGTGCTGGCCATGTGGATGATTTCCGGGGACCTTGTTGGAGGATGTTTGTGCGCCCTTCTAGCTTCTGGTGACAGTTGGCAATCCTGATGATCTTTTGCTGTTTATAGACTGACTGTCACATGCTGTCTTCCTCCCTCTGTGTGCCTGTTTCCATGTCCTGCCTTTTTAATGAAATACTGTGTAGAATTGCCATGGGAAAGTCTGCTGTTAGGGACCTTTCCAAAGTACCGAAGAGCAATGGTATCTCTCTGGAGACTAAGGTGCGTCTGATACAGGCCATGGTCTTTGCAATCACTTGTTATGCATCAGAGGGTTGGACAGTGACTAAGGAGGATAGAAGGAGAATTGATGCCTTTGAGCTGTGGTGCTGGAGAAGAGTATTGAGAATACCATGGACTGCTAGGAAAATAAACAGATTCATCCTGGAGAGGGTTAAACCAGGATGCTCCTTGGAGGCAAGGATTCTGAGGCTCCATCTAACATACTTTGGACATGTTGTGAGGAGAGACCGGTCCTTGGAGAGGGACATCATGCTTGGTAGGTTGGAGGGACAGCACAGGAGGGGAAGGCCCTCTATGAGGTGGATTGATTCAGTGAGTGGGATAATTGGGATGGGAGTGTCAGAGACAGTGCGATTGGCACAGGACAGAGTGGAGTTTAGGGCTGTTGTACATCGGGTCGCTATGAGTCACAAGCTAACAACAACAACTGTGTAGAAAGCGATTAGGACCCACACTCTGGTAGGAGTTAATTTAATGGACAAGAAGTGTCCTTTGCATCACTTTTCACAAAAATCAAAAGGGAAAAAGAATGGAAATGTCCCATACCAGAAGAATGGATATAGAGAAGGTGGTTTATCGATATAATGGAGTCTTTTGTTATGTTGCTCTTTGGTGGTGTCAAGTTGACTAAAGCTAATATGAACAATAGATAGAACCCCCACCCAATCCTATACCAGCCTCACAATCCTTGCTGTTCCTGCAGCCGTTGTTGGGGGTGTTGTGTCAGTTCAGCTGGTAGAAAGGCTTCCTCTCCTTCACTGACCTGTTACTTTATCAAGCATAATGCCCTTTCTAAGAACTACTCCCTCCTGACCACATGCTCAAAGTAACATGAGACGAAGTCTCCCACCTTTGCCTGAGGATCACTCTGGCTGCACCCCTTCCAAGGCAGATTTGTTTGTTCTTTTGGCAGTCCATGGGACTCTTCACTGACACCACGTTCAAAGACAAATTCTTCTTCATTCTTCCTTTTTTTCACTATCCAGTGCTCATACATGCATCTGAAGCAACTGAAAATACCATGATCAGTCACACCTTAGTCGTTAAACTAACATCCTTGCTCTTTAACACTGTACAGAAGTCCTTGATAGCAGATTTGCCCAATGCAGTCATCTTTGGATTTATTGACTGCTGCTACCGTGGGCCTTTGAGCTGCGGTGTTGGAGAAGAGTACTGGTCATCCGGTGCACTGCCACAAGTACAGACAGCTAGATCTTGGAGAAAGTACAGTCAGAGTGCTCCTTGCCTCAGAGCCTGAGCGAAAGACGACAGAGCTTAGTCTCACGCACCTTAGGCATGCTGTTAGGAGAAGCTGTTTTTTTGGAAGGGAACATCAAGTTTGGAAAGTTGGTGGGTCGATGAAAGAGAGGAAGACCCTCAATGAAGGGACGGTAGCAGTGGACTCAAGTGTGTCAGAGAAGATGATGGTGACACAGACTAGGACAGGGTTCACACCTGTTGTTCATAGGGTCGCTGTGGATAATACTAGACAGCACCTCACAACCAGCTGCCATGGGTGTTGATTGTGGATCCAAGGAAAAGGGAATCTTTGACAACTTTATTCAATCTTTCCTCCATTTATCATGATGCTGTCTGTTGGTCTAGGTGCGTGAATTTCTGTCTTCTTTATACTGAGGCGTAATCTATGGAGGGTCCATAGAGAGAATTAAAGTCCTGATGTCGGTTATGACATGGATAAGTTTTGAAAACATCATGAAACAGAATAAATGAGTCACAAAAGGATGTATATTGCCATGATCTCACTTATAGGAAATAAACAAATTCTAAGGAAACCAAAGATTCTTAGTGCTTCCTGGGGCGGGAGGGAGATAGAAAGGGAAGATTCTCAGTGGGCGATGGAAGGACTGAGGTTATGTTCATGGTGGTGGAATGACTGGAAGAGGATGGTGAGAATGATTGTATTCCTTCAGGAGTGTAACCAGTGCTGCAGAATTGTATGTGGGGAATGGGTGAGATTGCAGTGTGTTGTATATAGTTTCAGCACAATAAAACAAACAAGTCAAGCAGTCTTTCCAAGCAAAGCCACATTCACAAGGACAGGAGTTAGGACTTCTGTGCATCTTTCTGGGCGTCCCCTGCAGAGTCTGGAAAGGTTGCTGGTCTTGGATCTACACTGAAGGCCTTTTTTATCTGGATTTTTCGCCACCCCCCCTGTGACCACAGGGTTGGAATGAGATCATGTCTAATGCTCCTGATCTTCTCTTTCTGCCGTGCACATTCGAGCCCTCTGAGGTGGGCTTCTCTTCTTGACCTGGACTGATAGGGAAGCGAGTAGCCCCATGTCCTTGTCTGTAGCTTCTGCCCATTCCCGAGGTCTCTGTTCCCAATCTGCCTGATTTTTCCAGACACATCTGTGGTTTGGCAGTTTCATCCTCCCCTATACCATGAATTCTTTCCCTGAAGTAGAAATGACACCCAGCCTGGGCCAGGCCCTGCCTTGGGTCTTCTGAAGATGTGGGCTTTGAATTATGCCCACATCCCAGGAGAGCCTGGGAAAGGAATTCTGTTTGAAGGAATATCAATGTGCTAACTTCCCCTGGGCACATCAGCCTCCTGACTTTGGTCTTTTTAGACCAGAGAAGCAAACAAGAGTGCAGCACACCTCAGAAGCCTGGAAAGCACCACGGGCCATTGTGTCTTTAATTTAAAACCACTTTCATTTCCCATTAGACCCGGGAGTCCTGGTGGTATAGTGAATTAACACTTCACTAACTACAAGGTCAGTGGTTTGAATCTTCCAAGCATTTCTTAGAAGAAACATGAGCAGTCCCCTCCCATGAAGCTGTATAAGCCTCAGAAACCTGATGGAGGTGGTATTTGACCCAGGTAGATGGCAGGGGTGGTGAGAGTGGGAGGAAAGCTGGGCCATGCATAGTTCCAGGAAGGCAGAGCGAGCACAGGGCAGTGGGAACAAGGAGGTGGTTGGCTGGGCCATTTGCAGACACTCTAGGGGCCCTACTTATAAATCTCTGCAGCGATGTGCCTCGTTTATCCCCACAGGGTTTTAGTGATTTTAGTTACCTCATTAGAGCCAAGTTTACTTAATGTATTTGTAATAGATTTTAGAAAGAGAAGAGCCGTTGAGTGGATTTCCAAGTTCCTAGTTCCCCAGTGGCCTGCACATGACCTCCATAGCTCTGGAATCCAAAGCTTTCTGGCTCTCATGTTCTGATGGACGAGGCCTTCAGATTCCAGTGCATCCCAGAGATGCTGACCAGGCCTGATTTCTCTGGGAGTGAGGGTGGGGTGGGGTGGGGAGTGTAAGCTGATTCCATGACAGGCTGAATTATCACCTCGATTTATGCAATTGTCTGTGGCACCGTGAGTGAAGTCTCTCCAGCTAACTTGTGAATTGTTACTCTAGTGTTCTTATGACTTGTTACTCTAGCACTCTTGTCACTTGTTACTCTAGCATTCTTATGAATTGTTGCTCCAGGATTCTTGCGAGTTGTTACTCCAGCATTCTTGTGAGGGTGGCAAGAGAGGTGGCAGTGCTAATGGCTTTCTTCCAGTGCAGACATTTAGTCAAGATTAAATAGGTGCCTTGGCCAAGGTCAACTGCCACACTTGCCTGTGAGAAGACAGATGAAGGACTGATTCTGTGAACCATGACCTACAGAGTGTCAAGAGGGAAATGTGCAGAAATTTCTTGCGGCCCCGGCTAGCCATGTCTCTAGGGGATGAGTTCCAGATTCCCGTGTACACCGTGCTTTGCAGTGTATACTCCCAGGCGCAGTGATGGGTCCTGACTCACTTCAGTGTGTTTGCTAACAGTTGGTGGGTTACACGCGTGCAGAGGGGCAGGTGTGTGGGCTGCTAGCCTGTGACCCTATAGGGTGGAGTAGAACTCCTCCACGGGGTTTCCTAGGCTGCCATCTTTATGGGACTAGATGTCCGGGTCTTCTTCCTGCGAATGGTGGTGGGTTAGAACTGCTGGCTGTTGAACCACTGAGCTCCTTGAGAAGTTGATAAGGGTATGGATGCAGGAAGAGGGTGAGGGTGCCCAGGCGGGCTAGGAGCCAGGCACCTCCCTCAGGTCCTCTGCTCAGTGTGTCTCGCACCAGATCTTTAAGGCTTTCTAAGAACAAGAAACCTTCAGACCCTCTTTGCCCTCCATCCCAGGGATGGGAGAGACTCTGGAAACCTGACCCAATCTCAGATCTCAAAGCTGGAATGACCTGTGGGCGTCCTGAGTCTCCTGCAGGAGGCATCACCTCAGAGGACCTCAGGAGGCAGTTGTTCAAAGACGGGGAGCTCGTGCCTGCCCCTGGACAGCCCACACTGTTAGCTGGTGGCTCTGGGGCTGTAGACATGGGTTTGTTTGGTTTTTTAAAGATTTTTTTATTACATATTTTTATTGATTTTTCGTATATATTGTGTTTCATGCATGTATATTGTGTTTTTAAAAAATTTTTCTTATTTTGTGCATGTACCGTCAAATCAAATCTGACTGGTACAGAAGGAAATTGTCCGTCCTTCTTCGGCAGAGCATCTGGTGGATTTGAACTGTGTACCTTTGATATTGCAGTACAGCTTCTTGCCACTAGGCCACCAGAGCTCCCCTGTATATTGTGTTTTATACACACTTTTGTTTGTTGTTGTTCTGTGCCGTTGAGTCGCCTGATACTCATAGCGACCCTATGTACAAAAGCCCTAAACCTTGCTCTGTCCTGTGTCAGTCTCACTGTGTCCTACACACCTACCCCCATTATTCCAGCCACTGAATCAATCCAAAACATAGGTGGTGGTGGTTATTATGTGCCGTCGAGTCGCCTGAGACTCATAGCGACCATAGGTACAAAAGCCCTAAACACTGCTCTATCCTGTGCCAATCTCACCATCTCCAACACACTCACTCCCAGTCACAGAATCGATCCATCTCGTCGAGGGTTTTCCTCACCTGCGCCGTCCCTCCACTCCCAAACATGATTACACCATATTTATTTTGTGTGTATTAAGGTTTTTCCTCCCCTTACAATCATCTTAGTAATGGTCTATAGATATTTTTAAAAGACCAAAGTCCTTATCTCCCTTTAGCTCTAATTGTCATCTGAGGACCACACAGAATGCAGACCCCATCCTTTTTCTGGGGTCCCTAAATACAGGCAGCCCCGAATCTTCTGTCTTGGAAGGGAACACCCATTCCTTCAAGCTTTCTCATGACATGCTGTCTGGCATCTGTTCTGAATTGCCCTCTCTGTACACCTCTTAGTGCTCCTCTGAAATGGGTGCCTGGAACAGGATGCTGTGCTCCAGGCATCATCTCAGGAGTACAGGAACCTGCAGCAGTCACCTCCCTCTGTCTGGACGCTCTGCTTCTGTTAATGCATCCTATGAGTATCTATGATTTTTTTTTCCCTAGGGGCAGCTTCTAGACCAGGCATTCCCATTCCTTCACAGCTCCTGCCAAAATGCTTCCTGGCAAAGATCTCTTTCTCCAATCTGGGCTTCTCTCAGGCCTGATGAGAAGACCTGGCCATCTCTGCTCAGGGGTCAGCTGAGGTTATTAAGGGCTGATTGACCCATAGCTGACACTCCAGCAGATTTTCAGAGGCAGTAAATCACACAGGAGGAGATTGCCCATCTTTCTCCTACAGGGCAGCTGGTGGATTTGAACAGCATAAAGGAGCTCTGGTGGCTTATAATGGTAAAGACTTGTGCTACCAACACGAAAGTATACAGTTTGAATCCGCCGACTGTTGGTGGAAAATAGATAGGCAGTCTTCTCCTCTGTGATTTACGGCCTCTGAAAACCCACTGAAGGGTCATCAGCTATGGGTCATTTCTGACTCAAGGATGCTGAACACAGCAACAAGCTGCCTGAGCCCCCCTGGGAGAAAGGCGTCATTCAGTTCAAGTCAATGCCCCAAGCAAATATTAAAACCAGTAAATCTCTTCAGAGCCAGTTCTCTGAGTTGGAGAGATTCACCTGAGAATCACACTGGAAAAATCGACCAAGGAGCAGCTTCATCCACTGAGTCCCCCCTGGACAGCCCCCTCCTTCAGTGAGCTGACGTCAGCCTGGGAGTTGCTGGCAAGGCTTTTATTGTTGTTTGGTGGCATCAGGTCCGATTTGATTCACATTGTCCCCCTCGTGTCACTGAGTAAACAACCTTTCACCTGGTAACCAACCACTTCAGCTTCTGCCACCAGGGCTCGGTCGAAGAGGTTTGGTGGCGTTAGGGGCCCTCCGTGGAGCCTGACTCAAAAGCAGCTCTGTAGCACTTGTGGGACCACGTGTCCTTCTCACGTGTATACTTTATGGGGACAGATCACCAGGGCTTGTCTCTTGTGGAGCAGCTCGTGGTTCGAACCTTTGGGCCAGCCTTTGAGTCAGCAGCCTAGTACTTAAACATTGCACCACCAGACCTTGAGAAGGCTTGTTGTGTGCTGTTGAATCAGAACCAACTCATATCAGACCCTTCAGCAGATATGCAGAGGCAGTAAATTGTGCAGGAGGAGATTGCCTTTCTCTCACAGAGCAGCTGGTAGATTCGAACCCCGTACCTTTGCGTTGGGAGCACAGTTCCTTACCATTAAGCCCCTAGAGCTCCCTCGTATGAGGCTTAGTGGCTAGTTCTTGATGAGGTAGGAACCTGGGGCTGTAGAGTGACACGTGGACTCCTGTTTTGAGTCTCTCCTTTCCTAGAAGAACCAGAGCTTGGCTTCCAGGGGTTGTTACAGAGAGGAAATATAGCCTCCCCTGCCTTTTGGGGCATAAACCATCCTAGGAGCAGGGGAGGTGAGGCTCACTCACTTTTATTGCCAATGGAAAGCTGACCTTGACCTCAGGGTGGTTTGAAGGTGTTATTTGTATTCAGCTCCCTGGGATCTTGGCGAGGGAGTTTGTTCTTGGAGTCCTGCCTGGTGTTGGGAATGGTAGCTATTCAGTTTACTGATTGAGGAGGATTCCCGGTTCCTAGGGGACCCCTTGCCCGCCCTTAATGTCTCTACAGTGCATAGAAGAGCTTCCTGTCCTGGAGGTTTTACTGTCACTGCCTTTTCTCCTGAGTTGACATAAGCCTATTGCTGTGAAGTTGGGAACCCCTGTGATTAGATGGGGCTCTACTCCCTCCCCCAGCCAGCAGCACCCAAGCACCCAGTTTTTCACCCCTTTCTCCAGCAAAGATATGATCCTATGATCCCAGCAACTCCTCAGCTGAGAGTTTTGGGCTGGGAGGAAGGCTTTTTAAAGTCTCTCAGTTTCTGTTCAGCTACATCCAGCACCCTTGGTCCACCCGGTATTTGTCCAGCTTGGACTCTTCCTTGAATTCAGGCTTAATAACCCTATTGACACACCTTTGACTGTTAACCAAAGGGTCAGTGGTTTGAATCCACCAGCCTCTCTGTGGGAGGAGGTCAGCTTCCCTAAAGATTGCCAGCCTTGGAAACCCTCTGGGACAGTTCTCTCCTGTCCTCTGGGGTTGCTAAGAATCAGAATCGAGAACCTGGAAACACAATGCCAGTGGGTGTGCTATTATTTTAGGGCCATTCTCTCTGAAAGGTCAGAGCTGTCTTTCTCACGTGTGAGCTGGTAGCTGAACATCCCAGGGGTCAGAAGCTTGGCCTCCAAAAAGGGACTTATATGGCCTCTTCTTGTCCCAGATGGTTTGTCTGCATGTGCAAATGATGGGAATGACACATATGACCCCTGTGATCCCTGGAGCAGATTTGACCCCTTAAGGCTGGGTGGAGGCCCTTGCTTAGGGTGGGAGTGGGTGGCATACACTTGTTACAAAGCCCAAGGCAGCTCCCCGCGCTTTGGACAGGCTCCATGGGGCTCTGAAGGTCCTCAAAGCCTGTCTGCCTTACAGCTTAGCCCATGGGCATAATTGAGCCCATTTGTCTCGTAGTTAACTATGGAAAGCAGAAGACCCTTGGAGGACTGGGGGTGGGGAGCCAGAACAAAGCCATTTAATTTGAGGGAACATTTTGGAAAATGGAAGCCTGGTTCTCCTCTAAGATCCTCCATGTGTGTGGTTGTGCTTTTAACAACTTGAGAATATGTCATTGAAGATCGGGTGCCACCATTATGCTAAAATACATTTTAAGGAAAGACTCTCAATCTAGTCACTTGAATACTGTGTTCAGTTTTGCATATTATATCACTTTTGGCCTCCCCATGACGACTAGCAATTGGCTTATTTGCAATTATGTTAAAATTTAAAAAAAAAAAAAAAGGGCAGGGGAATCCATTTGGTTTTGAAGTATCTGATTAGCTTGTGGTATCTAATTAGATTTCTTTCCAGTCCTGTTTGTTACCATTGTCTCCTCCTCTGTTCCTCTCTGGATGTGGAGGATTTGGAACCTGATCTGGATGCCAGGACCCTGAGCTCTGTCCTATCACTTCCATCATCAGCAACATGTTCATAGCATCTAGTTTTAGTCACCTATAGAGGGGTTAAAGGAAGTCTGGTGGCCTACTTGTAAGTATTTGTGCCGTGAACCCAAAGGCATGCAGTTCAAATCCACCATCTGCTTCACAGGAGAAAAATGCACAATCTCCTTCCATGCAATTCACTTACTGTTTTGGAAAACTTACTAGAGTCAGCTCTGGGCCGATTTTGACTTGACAGTACACACCAGCAAGAACAGAGTGAGATTAACTCAAAGGCCTCTGTCTCTGCCAGTTCAAACCATCAAAGACTCAGAGGGGAAAAGATGGGCATGCTCTTCCCTTTACTGCTCACAGCCGTGGCGACCCAGTGGAGGGTTGTATGAGCAGGAACGGAACTGATGACAGTGAGTTTCCTGTCAGTGAGGCAAGAATTCTACCCCTGACCCCCCAATGATGCCAACATGGCAGGTCTACCCATCACCCATGGTGTCAGCTCAATGCCAGCTCATGGTGAGCCTGTGGTGGTGGTGGTGGTGTTACTGTTTTTGGGGGCCATTGAGTTCACTGCCATCCAGGGACCCTGTCCTGCCACTGCTGTGATCTGCACCTTGCTTGAGCCCATTGAGAGTCATTGGATCAGTCCATCTCTATGAGGGTCTTCCTCTCTTTTGCTGACCTTCCGCCCTTTCCCACCGTGCTATCTTTTTCTAAGGACTGACCGGTCCACCACCCATCCAGCAGTTTACCACACTTGGTGGCTTGTGTGTTACTGTGATGCTGAAAGTTTGCCCCTGGTGTTCCAAATGCCAGCACTTTCACCCTTGGTGGACAGGTTTCAGCAGAGCTGACAGGCTAGGAAGCAGGAATGGGACTTTAAAAACCTTATGAATAATAGAAGTGGCTTGTTGTTGTTGTGTGCTGTTGAGTTGGAACTGACCCATAGCTGACCCTTCAGTGGGTTTTCAGAGGGAGTAAATCACATGGGAGGAGATTGCCCCTCTTTTTCCCACGGAGTAGCTAGTGGACTTGAACCATGTGCCTTTGGGATGGCAGGGGAGCCCCTTACCACTAGAAGCAGAGTGCCCCATCTTTCTCCTATGAAGCAACTGGCAGATTTGAACCATTGATCTTTTTGTTAGCAGCCAAGCATTTAACCATGGTATCACCAGGTTCTTACATGGGGAGTTGGCACGTCTTATCATTGTCTCTTTAGACAGATGTTTGGAGATTAGAAGTCTTATCCAGGACTTTGAAGTTGACACTAGGACTTCTAAATCTGTACACCTTCTACCACACCTCAGAACTAACCTTGGAAAACAGAGATGGGGCTCTGGGCTTTAGTTTCCTGGTCTACAAAGTAGGGGCAGTAACAGTGCTTATGTCATATGCTCCCAAACAAAACCCATCGTCAAATCAATTCCCATTTTTGCAACCCAGAAAGACAGAATAGAACTGCCCCATAGGGTTTGCAAGGCTGTAATCTTTATGGAAAGCAGTTCTGGGGGTGTAGTCTGTAACACATTGCACTGCTTGGCAAAAGGTATGCATCTTGGCACTTCAGATCTGCCAGGGGCCCATGGGAGAGAGCTGGGCTCCCTCCTCCTGTAATGACTTGTAGAGTTACGCCATTGTGGGAAACCCAGTGGAAGGTGCCGATGAGTTGAGTTGACAGTGAGTGAATTTGGAAGCAGACTGCCATCTTTTTCTCCCACAGAGCAGTTACTGGGTTCAAACTGACAACCTTTTATATAGCAACACAGTACTTAATTGCTGAATGACCAAGAGTCCTCTCATAGGGTCACTTTGAGGTTTAAAGGAGCAGTTACAGTTAAACAGTGCTTGGTTCTGATGGCATAGCGTCCAGTGGATAGCCCTGGTAACAGAGAAATAGATGGTTCAAATCCACTAACAGCTTCACTGAGGAAAGATGGGCGGTCTCCTCTCATGACGACTTCCAGCCTCAGAAACCCCGTGGAGCGTGGCTGAAAGTCAGTCTCCACTCGACAGCAGTGGGTTTGGATTTTGTGAGCTTCAACTGGTGGCCAGTGGGGCCAGAAGGGATGAGCTCATAGCCACTGGGCTGGTGAAGTCAGTCACAGGGGCAGATTCCTTAAGACGTCTGTGTGAGAACTTGGCCTTGGACTCACTCATACCAACACAGTACCCTTCACGGGGGATTGGAGCCTAGGAGAGCACTCTGGTGGCTTATTCTGTAGAGTTGCATGGCTGACCCAAAGGCCATGCTCTCGTGGTTCGAAGTTACCAGTGGCTCCACAGAGAAAGATGCGATTTACAACCTTGAAAATTCAACAGAGGCTCAGCTATAAGTTGGTTCTGGCTCTGTGGTGTTGTGTGTGAGAGAGAGAGAGAGAGAGAGAGAGAGAGAGAGAGAGAGAGAGAGAGAATATGATCTCCATCTGGGGGCTCAGACTTTATCTCACAGATAAGACGTTGTCATTTTTTTTAGACGTCACTTTTGACCCCAGCCCAGAGCTTCCATTTCATAACTCCCAGACTCCCCCACCTCAGAACTCTGACCCTGCTTCTCTCTCAGATAAGTCATCTATGTGTCTTCTTTGAGCCTCGTTACCCCTTTCTTCATAAAGAGTGATAATGGCCCTGAAGTTCTGAGGCAAGGATTGGATGAGATCACAGAGTTTAATAACCATATAAATGGTGTTTGTAGCTCGTTTGGCTTCTCAGACTCTCAGATCCTTTTCCTCTAGGTTAGATCTAGAAGATGAGGTTCCTATGATGAGCTAAATTATATATATACTAACTTCTCTCACAGGCACCACCTTCTCCCTGGCAGAGCAATTGTCGTATCTCTGTGTTTACAGTGATCTTTCTTCTGAAGGCCTCAAAGTCTTATCCTTTCTGGACCATCATGATTTGTTAACATCTAGAGAAGATAAGAATTATTTCCAATCAAAAAATGGTCAAGTGACTCATCCAGGGTCAGAGTTACAACTAAAACTTGGTCTTCTGAATCTAAATCTAGTACTCTCTCCTGAAATAGTATTTACAGTTTATTTTTTTAAAAAAATCAAAACAACAGATGCAGCTTTTCAAAATAATTTTTATCCATGAGCCAGTGTAAAAACAGTAAGTAGTAACATTTTCAAGAAACAGACAAGCCTAGAGAATGAGGGAAAATGTTTGCAAAATAGATATCTTGAAGGACCCAACATCTAGCATATATGAAGAGCTCTTAGAATTCAACAACAAAAAACATAGAACATGCTAATTAAATGGGCAAAGGCTGAATCAGGTATTTCTCCAAAGAAGATGCAGAAATGACCAACAAGTATATAAAAAGATGATTAGTATCATCATTTGTTTAAAAAAAATGTTGCCTGTGAATTGATTCCAACTTGTAGCCACTCTTTGTGTTACAGATGAAACTGTGCTGCCTGGATTCTCTTGGCAGTGACCTTTCAGAAGCAGATTGCCAAGTCTTTCTTTCAGTGTGCACCTGGTTGGATTCAAACTGACAGCCTTTTGGGGAGTAGTTGTCCTAATAATTACTGCTTCTATAACAGGAATATCATAGGTGGATGGCTTTCATGAACAGACTTTTATTCTTTGACAGTTTAGGAAGCTGGAATTTTAACATCAGAGGGGCAGTTCCAGGGGAGACTTTCTCTGTAAGCCCCAGAGGATGGTCTATTTCTCCTGGGGGCTTGGTTTCCTTTGGAGATCTCCATGTGTCCTGGTGTAACTCTTCCCTTGGGTCTAGGAGGTTCACAGTCTGGGCATACTGGATCCAAAGGGGCCATTCCACACCTGGCTCCTCTTTCTTGATAGTACTAGCTCAGGCACCTCTGACCTCTGCTTAGTTGTTTAATCACATTTCTGTTTCAAAAGAAATTGACTCAAGAGACAGCCTAGTCCTGTAAAGTGCTTCTTGTCTTATTAACATATTGTTGTGTTGTTGTTAGATGCCATGGAGTAGAGTATGACCCATTGTACCCCTGTGAACAGCAGATCTGATCCCTGTCCTAGTTTGTGCCATCCTCACACTTCCTGACACATTAGAGCCATTGTGGCTGTCACCATGTCAATCCACCTGGTCAAGGGTCTTCCTCTCCTTTACCAACCTTCTACCTTTCCAAGCATCATGTCCCTCTCTAATCAATAGCCCCTCCTAGCAACATGCCCAAAGTATGTAAGTTGAAGTTTCATCATCTGTACCTCCAAGGATCATTCTGGCTGCACCCTCTCCAAGTCATATTTATTTATTCTTTTGGCCATCAATGGAATGAATGTTCAGTGCTCTTCTCCAACACTACATCTTAAAGGCATCATTTTTTTTATCTATCATCCTTATTCATTGTCCTGCTCTCGAATTCATAAGCATGTGATTGGAAAGACCAAGTGCCTGAATCAGACACACCTTAGTTCTCAAACTGACATCATTACTCCTCAATAATTTAGAGAGGTCCCTAACTGCAGACTTTTCTAGTGCAATATGTCTTTCTAATTTCCTGACTGCTGGTACCAATGCTATTAATTTTGGATCCAAGTAAGATGAAGTTGTTGACAGTTTCAATCTTTTTTTCCGTCTATCATGATGTTTCCTATTGGTTCAGTGGTAAGAGTCTTTGTTTTCTTGACATTAAGATGCAATCCATATAGAAGGCTGTATTCTTTGTTCTGCATCAAGTGCTTCAAGTTTTTCTCTTTCAGCAAGCATGGTTGTGTCATCTACATAATGCAGGTTATTGATGAGTCTCCCTCTGATTCTGATACCTCAGTCTTCTTCGTAGAGTTCTGTACCAAACAGATTAATAGATGCAGCCCTGGATGTGCTCATCAGTCTGTGTCAGGAAATTTGGAGGGCTGCTGTCTGGCCAATGGATTGGAAGAGGTCCATATTTGTTCCCATTTCCAAAACGGCCAATGCAACAGAGAGTGGAAACTATCAAACAATATCATTAATATAACATGTAAGCAAAGCACTGCTGACAATTATTAAAAAATGGCCAGAACAGTACATAGATAGGGAACAGTCAGAAGTTCAAGCAGGATTTAGGAAAGGCCGTGACACCAGGGATATCATTGCTGATGTCAGATGGATCCTGGCTGAAAGTAAAGAATACCAGAAGAATGTTTATTTATGC
>NW_006399853.1:2304832-2336301 GCF_000299155.1 Elephantulus edwardii
GATTTCAAGGTGACAAATCCTAATAGGCTAAAACTGTCTACTTTCTCCCATAGAGCAGCTGGTGACTTCAAACCACCAGCCTTTCAGTTAGAAGTCCAACATAAAACACACTACCAGGGTTCCTGATGGAGCCACCAGCAGCATATGACCCAGTAATTTTACTCCTAAGTATACATTCAAAGGAATTTAAAGTAGGTACTCAAATACTTGTACACCCATGTTCACAACAGGCCACAAATAAAGCTAATCCCAGTACCCATCAACACTTGAATAAATAACCAAAATGTGGTGTATACGTGCAATGGGATATTTTCGGTCATAAAATGCAGTGAAGTTCAGATAGAGTGATGACATGGATGCATCTCAGGGTCTTTATGCTCAATAAAATAAGTGGCACAAAAGATCACATACTGTAAATGATTCCATGAATAAGAAATGTCCAGATTAGGAAAATCTGCAGGGATACTGGTTGGAGAGGCAAGGTTGGAGGGAGTGACTACTTAATAGGTATCAGATTTCCTTTTGGGGTGATGAAAATGCTTAAGAATAAGATAGAAATGGTGGTTGAACAATATGGCAAGTGTATTAAGTGCACAGAGTTATTTATTCTAAAATGGTTAAAATAGTTTTATGTTACATGAATGTCAACTTAAAACACAGAAATGTGAAGAGAGTACCATTACCTGGCCCTTCAGGGCATCTTCTTGGGAAATAGTTCCTGCCATGACAGGCCCAGCCCCGAACTCTCTCTCGGATCCCAAGAGGGCTGCTCTTGGTCAGTTTGGAAGCATCCACTTTACCAGCTGCCCCATGGTTTGGGTCCTCCAGGTGGACATGACTTGAAACCCCAGCCCGGCTAAAGGGAGAAGCAGTTACAGAGCTGAGGAGCTTGGGAACAGTCTGAGATTGGCATGTGGCAATGACAAGCATCGTCACATCCTGGCTCTTCCAGTTGTTCTTTTCTTTGCCTTAAAATAAGGTTTTCAAATTGCTGTTTCGTGCTAGAAAGACTCATAAATTGCCTGGCATCACCACATACTCAAAATACAAGTAATTAGAATTTATTTCTCTTTTATATTGTGAATGCTCTTTTGCTGTTTTTGCCTGGTTTCTTGGATTTGTAAAGGTTCTATCCTTGAAGTCATCATCCTCCCTTCATAGTACTTTCGTTGGCTATGAGAAATGCAATTTAAACAATTTCTTTTGAAAAAGCAATACATACATTTACAGGGTCTGAAGTGAAAGGAGAAGATGTGCCCTGGAAACAAGTCAAATGCACATTGACAAATGGATAAACAAAACATGAGAAACGTGCAGTGGAATACCATTTGGTTTACACATACAACAAGGGTGAACCGCAAAAATCCAGGCCCAGTGAAAGAAGCCAGGCAGAGAATGTTACCTGTTGTAGGATTCCCCTTCTATGAGATGTGCGGGAGGTGGACGAAGAAAGCCCCTGGTGGTTGTCAGGGGTCTGAGTGAGGTTGCTTGGGGGGGATGTGACTGCTGGTGGGTGTGGCAGATAGGAAAACGTTTTGGAACTAGACAATGGTGATAATTGAACAACGGTGTGAATGTGCTCAATCCCACAGAACTGGACATATTTAACTTTGTGCTTAATTGCTAAATTGATGGTTAAAACCCAGTCATTAGTGGTCTAGAAGAAAAGGCCTTGATCTGCTTGTGTTGAGATTACCCACTGGCATTCATTCCGTTCCAACGCATCATGGCCCCTCTAAAGTG
The DNA here is from genome assembly GCF_000299155.1 of Elephantulus edwardii. Classification (NCBI taxonomy): domain Eukaryota; kingdom Metazoa; phylum Chordata; class Mammalia; order Macroscelidea; family Macroscelididae; genus Elephantulus; species Elephantulus edwardii. The sequence continues at coordinate 2,306,576 of NW_006399853.1, forward strand.
AAGGAGAACTGCTTATTTAAAGCTAGGGAGGACCAGGGAGAGCAACTGCCCTATATAAGCAGAGTAGATCTGCTCCAAAGGGCTTCGAAGGCTGGAAATCTTTGGGCGGGAGCTCTGGTGGCCTCATGGTAAGGAGATATTCTGCCAACCAAAAGGCATACAGTTTGAATCCACCCGCATCTCCACAGGAGAAAGATGGACAGTATCCTCTCGTTTGATTTATTGCCTCTGAAAACCAGCTGAAGGATTAGCTATGAGTCAGTTCCAACTTGATGATACAGAACAATGAACAACAGATCTTCATAGGAGCAGACGGCATCATTTCTCCTGAGGAGCAGCTGGTGGATTCGAACCACTCACCTTTTGGTTAGCAGCCCAGTGTTTAGCCTGTAGTGCCACCGAGGATCCTTTCCGTTAAGATGACAGAGAGGAAAGCTGTGAAACAGTTCTGCTCTGCAGCTTAAGGGCTGGCCGTGAGTTCAAATCAACTCGGCTAACAACAGCACAATTTTAAAAAAGCCACAAAAACAAATAAAAATAATATCTACTCAGCCGTTCACCCTCTTTCTTCATACTCCTACACCTTTCTGTAGGCAACAGTTTAAAAAAAAAAAACAACAAACCAAAAACCCCAAAGTCCAACATAGTATTATTAAAAATGTCAGAGTGAAAGTAGATAGATTAGCATAATGAACCACAGTGTACCTATTACCCAGGCTCCCCAATTTCCGTCATGAGGCCAAGCTTGATCCTTTTCCTCACTCCCAGTCTCTCACCCATGTGTTATTTTGAGCAAACCTCATGCATCTTTTCATTCCACTCATCAAGAATTCAGTATATATCTATGAAAGATAAGATCTTTTTTTAAAAAAAAAAAACAAAAAAACTCAACCCAGATAGGTAGCACTCTGAGTTGTATTTTGTTTCTCCTTTCAGTATTTTTTCATGCATAAGACATGTATATTCTTCTTTTTCCCTGTCTTACATCAAAGGTAGAGGAATTCTGTAGATTCCCCATTTCTGCACACAGTGATCGTCCTTGTATTTCCCGTGTGGGAGAGTCTGTTGTCCGGCGACACCTCCGTTCTTTCAGCCGTCCCTCGTTTGGGACATTTGGGTGTTTGCCTGGTCGGTTGTGTCTGATGGTCAGTGACTAACTGGACATCTGCTCCGAGCAGGATGTTGTGCCCATGAGGACCCCCGGGGGGTTAGTCCTCAACATCTGGCTCCTGGGGACCAGCCAAAATGGGGGAAACTTTCATTTCCTTGTTACAAGGAACCTTGAAACCATCCCAGTGGCCATATGAGGTAAAGGCTGGTTCCCTTGACTTACAATGGAAGAAACTGAGTCTCAGGGAGGTTGACTCATGAGCCTAATGTTATGCAGCTGGTGGGTGGTGGAAACAAGACCTGACGTAGGCTTATCTAGTGCCAACACCGCATTCTAACCCTGCAGTGTTAATGCTGTGGATGTGGGCTGGTGTGCCCCTCTGGAGGGGATGTTTGAGTGCCCTATGGGAAAAAAGACGGTGTCAGAGAGGTGGAGAAAGAGAATAAGTTGGCATTTAACAGCTCTGGGAACTGGAATTTTTAGAGACCAGCGAGGGAGGCCAGACTATCTCCTTACAGGTAGACGGCATGTGGCCTGTGAGGACAGGAGGCTCTGTGTCCAGAGCAGGAAGGCCACCCAGACTCTGCTAAGGAGTGTTGAGCTTTAAAGTTACCAACTGGCAGCCACTGGCCCGGTCTGGCCTGTCCCACCTGCATTTTTGAGGCAAAGGCAGCCTTTATAACACATCCAGCTGCCCTCGCCTCCACCTCCCTGATTCACGCCCCCTACGGCCCTGTCCTCGGTGGGATCTAGGACAGCAGTCTTCAGAATGGCTTGCCTCAGCAGGAAAAACACATTGGCGTGCATTTGCCTTGTGCATTGTTGTTTTTCTGTATGTTATGCACGTTCCATTGGACCAACATGGAAAGCAGGCAGGTTGCTGTTGAGTTGATGTCAATGCACTGTGATTGTGCTCCATGGGGAGTAGATTTTCTTTTTTAATTATTCCCCCTCAAGAAGTTTTTTTGTGTTTTAGATGAATGTATGCACAGATAAGTAGGTTCCCCTTTAACAAATTTTATGTAAATTATTCTGTACCATTGGTTATGGACTTTTGCAGTGTGTCAGCATTTTCGTCATTTCCATTGTGTTCTTTTTCTGCTGGTCTAGCTTCCCTTCCACACCTCGCTGCCTTGACTTTGCTTCTGGGTAACTGCTACCCGTTTGATCTCCTAGTCAGTGGTTTAAGGGTGGAGGGACAGCGCAGGAGAGGAGACCCTCAATGAGATGGATTGATTAGTGACTGGGGTAATGGCGGTAGATGTGTTGGAGAAAGTGAGATTGGCACAGGACAGAGCAGAGTTTAGGGCTATTGTACATAGGGTCGCTATGGGTCGCAGATGACTCGACGGCACATAGCAACAACATAACTCACAGAGATGTTGTTACTAATATTTGGCTGGAAGGTGGCCTGCGGAAGTGGCTTTACTTCCAAGTTCAGTGAGTGTCTTTGGGTGACAGTCTTGAGGGTTTTTTTCTGGTCTCTGTTGATCCAGTAACTCTGGTATTTTCTAGGATTTTGAGTTTTGGCCTCGGTTTTTCCTCACTTCATGTCCGGGACCCCCTTTCTATTGTGTCACTGGTCAGAACCGTTCTTCCTGCTAGCCGGGTACCATCTAATTCCTTTGGTCTCAGACGTAAAGAGCTTATAGCATGTGTGGGGTCCTGTGGATTTTCATTAGCTAATTTTTAGTGGCACAAATGGCCAGAACTTTATCCTGAGGCACCCCTGGTGGACCCAAAACACCGATCTTTTGATTAATACCTGAGCAACTCCACAGGATTATTATGTCCTGAATAGAGTTTTAAAAATCTATAAAAAGAAACATTTTAAAAGGTAAAATACGAAAAGCAAGTTTTAATATATTTTGTTCCCCCTGATGCTCTAGTGGGTCACTCAGGCATCCCACTTTGGATATCCCTGAGCTAGACAGTGGGGAACCTGTGAAATACAGATTCCTGTGATATGTGGCGATGAGTGGTGAAGTATCTGACTGAGCAATAACTATACCAGTGTCTTCTACTTCCCATTCACGTGGTGCTGCACTGTGTCAGGTGCAGCCCTGGGCTCTCCTCAACCCCCGAGGGGACCATGGGGACCATTGCCATGGGAGCTAGGGCACCAGCATCCTCACAGTGCTGGCTCACCTTGCAGGGAGTGGCATCTGGTGTCACCAGTGGCCCCAGATATAGTTGGCAGTCATTTCTCCTGGTGTCCCGTTCAGCAGCCCTTTACCTCACCTCACCTCTTCCTCCTTGGTCCTTCCCCAAACTGCCTTCAAGCTCCTTCCTGTCTGGGCAGGCTCCTTGCCCTCACCCGGGAAAGGAAGATTCCCTGCTACTGTTCTGTTTGGGCGGATGCTGGCTGCTGGGAGTTGCACTCAGTTGGAGATAATTGCATTTCTCTTTTGCTTTCCAAGTTGTTTTGGGGTGAACGGGCTTGTATCATCCTCTGGCTTCTCTGTTCAAAGTTGCATCCTTTGCCCAGAACACCCTCCATTCCCTTCTCTCTCTCATTTTTTTTTTTTTTTTAGTTTCTGTTCTCTAATAAAAATTGAGTAAAAGTGGCTTAAAGCAGGCTATGTTTTTACTGTTTGCACAAGGATGGCAAGACTTCATCTCACATACTTTGGGTATGTTGTCAGGAGGGGCTGGTCCTTGGAGAAAGACAGCAGGCTGAGAAAGGTGGAGGGTCAGCAAATAGAGAGGAAAGCCCTCAATGTAGTGGGTTGACTGTAACAAAGGGCTCAAACCTGGTGGAGATGATGAGGGGTGTGCAGGAGAGGTCAAGGTTCTGATCTGTTCCTCAGAGGGTCACTAAGTGTTGTAGTCAACTTAACAACACCTGCCAGCACCACCTACAGAGCTGCCATTTGGCTTGTGTGGGGAGGGTCCGTCCATTTCTGTCCCAGGTGCCAACAGCCCGAGGCAGCTTGTTTGTGCTGTCACCTGCCATCTCTAGTTGTCTCTATCTGGCATTGCTACTTGGTTACCCTGGGCTTCCTCCCAACATGGCTGTCTGAAGACAGTCCCTCTTTGAAGCCTCCATTCCTGGGATTCTCGGAGGCAGGTAGGAATCTGGAGATGTGGGAAGAAAGTCCTAACTCCTCCTGAGATGGCTAAACAGGTCAGGGTCAGCAGATAGGTTCAAGGTTATTCAGGCACAAGAGGAGCTACCTTGGCTTGAGTGTTTCATATTACGTAGTCCTGGGTAGTGTATGTGTTTAATTCACTTTTTTCTTTAGAAAAGGTTAGAGGTCTGAATCCACCCAGAGGCATTTGGGAAGGAAGGCTTGATTATCTGTTTCTGAAAATTCTTTGGAGTACAGTTCTACTCTTTTTTTTTTTAAATTTTATTTTGTTATTCACTCTCTGTGTGTAAGCCAGGAGACATGAGCATTTCACAATCACTGTGGAACAGACCCTCATAGAGTTGGTGGCCTAGTAACATCAGATCAGATCTCGTAGTAACATCGGATCAGATCACTAGTTGGTGGCCTAGTAACATCAGATCAGATCTGACTGATACAGGAGGAGATCGTCCCTCCTTCTCCAGCAGAGCATCTGGTGGATTTGAACCGCACGCCTCTGGGACTGCAGTGCAGCTTCTTGCCACTAGGCCACCAGAGCTCCCTACAGTTCTACTCTTGATGCACATAGGGCCCATCGGTTCATCAGCATCTGGTGACTTGACATCTTTTTACTCCACCATCAAGGAGCAGCTTTATGAGGCAAGGGTTACGAAGCTCGGGATGAGAATCAGACCTCGCTCCAGTCCAGCAGGCTCCAACCTCCAGGCCTTTTCCCACAGAGCTAGCTGAGGAGAGAGACTGTTGGCAAAACCCCAGCATTTTCCTTATTGTGAACACTGTCAACTTTAATTAGATTAATTTTCACTTTTCTTTTGCCTTCATGGGTCTCAGAATGATGTTGTTGGATAGCAGCAATGCGTACTGGGTAAGACTGTGAAATGTGGTGTGAGGATCTCCCAGGCCAGCAACTACCGGCTGCATATTTGACTTATCTGAGTGTCCCTTGGAGAGGGCAGTGCTGCTGGATGAACAGCCCGCTACACGCTCTGGCTCTGCTCTTCATGGGACATTCTTTGGCCCTCAGACCAGAACGTGGCGGTTGCTCCTGCCTGAGCCTGCTGTGTTTTTGTAAAAACGGTTCTGAGTACACTTAGGTGTTGGGTTGAGTCCCAGCTCTAAGCCCTGTTTATCTGCAGTAAATAACAGCACCCACACTTTTTCATGTTCCCATTCCAAGGTAAACTGTCAAAGTAAGGTCTCCTGCCTGGATTAAGGCCTTTGTAAATGAGAGGGCTTTGACGAATCCAAATCTTGCCTTTCAACCCCGGGGAGTCAGCAGCAAACATTTGTGCAGCGCCCAGCACGCGCCAGGCAGGCACTGGGCTCGGAAAATGCGCATTGTTAAACAGTTGGCCTCGGAGAGGGGAGCTCTGTAAGAGCCCATTTGTGGGCTGTCCCTCCCTGACCTGAGATAGCAGAGTCTGTGCCACGCTGCACCCAGGTGTGCCCACACCTCTGGCCAGCCCGAGAGCATGCTGAGAAGAGGCCTGCATTCCAGCCGCTGTGGGTGAGCAGTCACACAGTGGGTGCCAGGGCAGCATGGTCCTAAAGGCCAAACATGTGGCCTTTTGGTCTTTGCCCAGGCCAGCTGCCAGCCTGAGGGGAGGAACTCTTCAGACAGCCCTGTACTTCTGTTCCTCGGGCTGCTGCCACGCCAGGAGACGTGAGCATTTCCCAATCACTGTGGAACAGACCCTCGTAGAGTTGGTGGCCTAGTAGTAAGGAGCTGCATTGCCATCCCAAAGGCATGTAGTTCAAGTCCACTAGTTCCTACACAGGAGAAGGATGGGCAGTTCTTCCTATGCAATTAAACTGCCTCTGAAAACCCACTGGTCAGCTATGAGTTGGTTCCAACTCTATGGTAGATACAATAGCAACATGACTGAGCCTGGCCCTTGGGAGCTGCCAGCTTTCCCTGTACGGACCTTTTTGTATCCTGGGGGTTGCAAACAGTTCAACACTTAACTATTAACAAGAGGTTGTTGGTTTGAACCCACCTAGAGGCGCCTTGGGAAAAGGGCCTGGTGATCTTCTGAAAGGCCACTGCCCAGAAAACCCTGAAAGTGGCTCTTCTCTGCATATGTGGGGTTACCAGGAGTTGGAAACCACTCAGCGCCAACTGGTTTGGCCTTTTTTGCTTTTGCCTCCGTCCCATCATCATCAGGGACCTTGTCTGCTGCTCCTCCCTCATTCCCAGCCCTCTTTCTCCACACTCCTTGGCTTCAGCCAACACAAACACCAGAAATAAGTAGGCGAAAAGCCACCTCTGAGTGAGGTTCTTCTGTTTTCCAGGCCCCCTGTGCCTGCTCAGGAATAACCATTTAATCGCCGATGCTAAGTACCACCAAGAAACCCCGTGGTTCTGTGAACGCCCTAAGTGTAGGATTTGTGTGTGATGCAGACAAAGCCAAGGTCGTGCCTGGGGCTCGGTCTGCCCAAATGCACCTTATAAAATGCTTCTAAATAGACTGTAATCCCTTGCTCTATTTCGCAAGCTTGGTGTTTGAAGACTCCGTGGGGCTTATCTTTTATGTACCTTTGTTATTTTTGCTTTCTAGCTTTTTCCATTACGGGAGAATAGTCTTCTTTTCTACTCATTCTGGTTGCCTCTTCCTAGAACAACCTCATTACCAAGGATTTTATCACAGCCACTGTGTGGTCCGTCTCTCTCTCTCTCTCTCTCTCTCCTGTCCCTGTCTATTTTTTCTCTCTCTCCTATCTCTATCTATCTATCTATCTATCTATCTATCTATCTATCTATCTATCTATCTATCTATCACAGCATCCTTGAGATATAATTTATGTACCATAACATAACATTCATTCTTTACAAGTGTACAGTTAAGTAGTGGTTAGTATATACACAAAATTGTGCAACCAACAACGTCTATCTAGTTCCAGAATATTTTCATTGAAAGGACACCTTCCAGAAACTTGTGACTGTTGTGTTGGTGTTGGTAAGTGCCAGAAAGCCAATTCCAACTCATAGTAAACCATGTTCAGCAGAATGAAACACAGTCTGGACATATATCATCTGCACAATCACTGCTGTTTGACCTGTTGTTGCATCGACTTTGTCAGTCCCTCTCGTTGAAGGCCTAACTCTCTGCTTTGCCAAGCATTGTCTTCCTGGTAACATGTTCAAAGTATGTGAGATGAAGTTTCACCATCTGTGTTTTTCAGGAGCATTCTGGTCGTTCTTCCTCAAAGATACTTGTTTGTTTGGCGTCCATGTTGTTGTTGTTATGTGCCATTGAGTCACTTGTGAATCATAACGATCCTATATACAACAGCTCTGAACCCCGCTTTATCCTGAGCCAACCTTACTACTGTCTCTGATACACCTACCCCCATTATCCCATTGCCTGAGTCAATCCATCTCATCCAGCCAGGGTCTTCCTCTCTTGTACTGTCCCTCTACCCTTCCAAACATGATGTCCCTCTGCAAGGTCTGGTCCCATAATATAGTAATAATTGTTTGGCAATACCATAATTCAAAGCCTTCAAATTTTTTTTGTCTCCCCCCCCCCCCTATACATTTTCCTCTTCTGGACAATTCCTAGAAATATAGTTGTATCCTATATAATCCTTTGTGAATTATTACTTTTATGCAGCATAACATTTTCAAGCTCCATCTATGCTAGAATGTTTATAATTTATCAGTGTAGAGTCCAGGAATATAGTGTTCAGGTCTTCATTCATAGGGTCGCTATGAGTCATCCATGACTCAATGGTACTTAACAACAACAACAACAACAACAAGCAGCACCATTTAAGGCTTTTAATTGGCCCTCTCCCCTACTTATCTGGAGGCTCACAAGCTTCCCTTTCTACCTCTTTTTCTTTTCTGGTGCTTGTGAATCATAAAGTGTTTGAAATGCTCATCCCTTTGCTACATTCCTGCCGGATTCTCTCTGGAATGTTTCTAACCACTGGCACATCCTCAGAGGAAGCAAAGCAGAGGGAAGAGGAGTACCAGAGGAGAACAGGAGGGGATGCCAGAAAAGATCAGATGAGGACAGATCGTTTCTGGGAGCACCAGCACAGAGCTAGTGAGAGGCCTGTTCCCATGCGTCAGGTGTCCAAGGATCTCTTTTACCGCATGTCTTCGTTTGTATGGGGTTAGAGAGCTAGAGTGTATCATTTGTGTAGAGTTAGGAAGCTAGAGTGTATGTTTGTGTAGTGAGTGTTTTTATAGGGTTAGAGAGCTAGAGTGTGTGGCCGTCCTGCAAGTGTGTTTTGCCTGTTAGGGAGATAGCTGTACACAGAAAGATGTTATTACCTGTCTGGGGAGGAGAGATGATAGATAGGATGTAGTTAACGCTCCACAGAAAGAAAGGTATGATTAAGTGACAACACAGGTAGTTTGGAAATAAGTGGTGGAAGCCTTCGGAGAGAGGGAATGCAGTGTATCTCTAGCAGGTAGACTTTGTTTTGACGGGGATGCGTGGACTGTGGAGTTGGGTGGAGTGAGGGATGTCATTGTTGCTCTCTCTGCAGGACCTCCTGTACTGGGTGGGTTCTGAGAGGCCTTGAGGAGAGAAGTGGCCAGAGTGTGATTCCCAAGAAACAGGCAGTGGGGACTAGGCAGGAGGCAAAGGCCCAGAGCAGGGGATTCACTAGGTGTTCAGAAGGCCACCTGGGCTATCAGGAAAAGGAACCTACATCCACCTGGTACTTTGTGGAATTAGAGATGCAGAAAATTTAATGAATGCCTTGTTACCTAATTTTCCCAGAGTGTGAAGTGTTTAAGCATCATAGGACTGAGAGTGAGACCAAACCCAAGAAAGCTTTGAGTTCAGGTTGCATTATTTTTAGATTCATAGACTACTTAGATTCATAAACTATATTTAGAGCCGTAGTAGATTTGTAATCAGCAAACAGTATTTCCCCTGCTATATATGGTCCTTGATCTTTTTTGTGTTGGTGTTTCATGATATTTCAAACAGAATTGTAAGGTGAGGGTCTGGACCTACCCACTCATTCACACTCATTCCCCGCAGTCCCCAACGGTGGCCCTAGACCCTATTCCTTACCTTCACCCAGACAGCTTGCCTGTATCACCCTGCATCCTAAACTCACACTGGATGTGATTTAGGAGGTGGGACGGAGCCCAGGAATCTGTATTCTCCATGATTTCTCCATTTGGAAACTAAAGAGCCAGTCCTCGTCTCTGATTTATAGGAACAGAGGCCCAGAGAAGGACAGAGAACACCCAGGAACCTTGCATGTGGGGTTGAGACCCGGCTCCTGTAGTTTTTGGAGCAAGCACTCCTCACCACTCTCATTCTCTCTCAGCTCTACCCTCAGTGAGCATCCCCAAGGCCAGGAACCCAGATCTGTAATGCAAACCCACTTTGTTTGCAGATTATGCATCTTTTTTTTTTTTTACGGTTTAAGGAATTTTCATTAAAGCAAGAATTTTATAATCCAAATTACGTTTCCTTGCTCAGTTATCAATTCTGTTACCTAAAACAGAACTGCATCTTGTAGCCACCATTTCCACCCCCTCCCATCTTCATACTAATAGTATTTTATGGAAGTGTCGTTTACATGCAGTAGAATACATGAATATTTGAGAATACATGAAATATCTGAGATATTTTGGCAAATAATATTTTATACCCATGGTTTCTGCAAAGCTTTCAGGCTAAGACAGACTAGGAAGAAAGGCTTAGGTCTCTGCTTCTGAAAAATGGTCCAGTCACAACTCTGTGGGTTACCACAGTCCAATCCCATTGGGTATGAGGTCACCGTCTTTGGTGCAACTCTGGTTGCACTTTTTCCAAGACACATCTGTTCTTTTGGCAGTTCATGGATATTCAGTACTCGTCTCTGAAACCACAACTCAAAGTCGTTAGTTCTTCCTTCATCCTTATTGTTGAGCTCCCAGACACATAGCAAGTGATTGAAAAGACCATGGTCTAAATTAGGCACACTTTAGTCTTAAAACTGGCATCGTTGTTATTTTGGAGAGACCCTTTTACATTGGGCTTGCCCAGTGCAATACATCTCCTGTTCTCCTGACTGATGATACAAATAATATTGATTCTTGACCCAAGCAAGTTGAAATCATTGACAATTTCTGTTCTTGCTTTATCTATTGTGATGTTGCCTACTGGCCCAGTATAGATAATTCCTTAAAAGAACTTAATATTTAAGGTGAATATTCTTGGTTTCTTTAATACTTAATTGTCTTGCTTTTTTTAGAATATATGCAGCAGCATATGCATCAGTTCAGTGACATTAACTACATTCTTTGAGTTTTGCAACTGTTCTGACTCTTAACTGTCCCTCTTCTAATAACATATACTCACTTCCCCTCAAGGGTCCCATCTAGTCTTTCTAATTGCCAGTGTCCATTGAACATCCTGTTGATAGATCTTGAGAAAGCACAACACTCAAAGCAAGTGTTCTTAACTAGTTAAGCTAAATATTGTTTGGTTTTAAGAAGACTTCAAGGAATATCTTTAGTTTAAGATTTAAAGGTTATCTTTGGACACTGATTTTAGGGGTTTGCCCCCCTCAATGACTCTAAAAAGTCTAGATTACACAAGACAAGGTGGTCATTCTTTAGTAACGGAACTAAATTACTGTTTAGTTTAAAGATAGATTCATGGAACAGACAGGATTAAAAATTATGCCCAGGCCGTGGATTCAGGAGTACCTCAGTCTTAATATGTCTAGGAAGTCTGTTTCTTCATAAGAATGTGAAGCTCTGTTTCACATTTTTTCTTCTTTCTAGTTAAGATCCAACTACTGGGTCCTTAATCAAGCGGTCAGTAATGGTACTGGTAGCTGACACCATCCGTTTCTTCTGGTCTCACAGCAGAGGAGGGCTCGGTGGTTCATGGCGGCAGCTAGTCCTGCAGCCCATTTCCTTCTTCACTTCCAGACCAGGCTTTTCTTTACCCTACCTCTGGATTCACAAAACAAATACAGACTTGGAGAGAGTTTGGAAAGTTCTAGTAGGTGGCATTGCTGGAGCCCACGGGAGCTGATGGCTTTCTTTGAGATTGGGTGGGGCCTGGGAACACAGTCTGGACACCCACCCACTCCCTTCCATGGGGGCGACCTGCTAGCAAGGATGCCAGGCCCGGCCTGCCTGCAGGCTTGGCTTCAGTCCATCCTGGAAGGCTCTTTGAAGACTCCACGCTTCTAAGGGTTGGATCTGTCAACAGGTACCTGTGGGATTCTCTCTGTGGCCCCCGAGGGGCCTAGAACATCTAAGAGATGCGATCTTTTCTAAGCTTGAGCGGTTCTCTGGGACTTTATTTTGGGGCATCAGCCAATAGTCTTACTTCCCAGAGCTCAGAGCATTTGAATGGATGCCCCCGCCCCAAGGACACCTGCTCCCATTGGAGTTCCCTCCCTGTCTGTACCTCTTTGCTTTCTGTCCTTGCCTCAACTTCATGCCCCTTCATGCAAGCCAAGAATTGCAGGGGAATTATTTCCACCTCATGAGTTAGTTAACAGTTTTAGTTTACTTGGCTCCACAGTCAACACTCTTGGTAACTAACAGCATCCAAGAAATCAAGAGACGAGTTGTATTGGGAAAGTCGGCTGTGAGGGACCTCTCAAGAGTACTGAAGAGCAATGATGTCAGGCTGGAGACTAAGGTGCGCCTCATCCGGGCTGTAGTCTTCGCAATTACATGCTGTGCATCAGAGAATTGGACAGTGAATAGGGATGATAGAGAATTGATGCCTTTGAGCTGTGGTGCTGGAGAAGAGTATTGAATATACCATGGACTGCTGGGAAGACAAACAGGTTTGTCCTGGAGAAGGTGAAGCCAGAATGCTCCTTGGAGTCAAGGATTCTGAAGCTTCATCTGACATACTTTGGGCATGTTGCAAGGAGGGACTGGTCCTTGGAGAGGGACATCATGTTTGGGAGAGTGGAGGGACAGCACAGAAGAGGAAGACCCTCGATGAGATGGATCAATTCTGTGAGTGGAGTAGTGGGAATGAGTGTGTTTGAGACGGCGAGGCTGGCACAGGATAGAACGGCGTTTAGGGCTCTTGTACATAGGGTCGCTATGAGTCACAAGTGACTCGATGGCACATAACAACAACATGGCAGCTCCCTGTGTAGAGTAGGACTGTGCTCAGAGGGTTTTCAGTGAGAGGTGGTTCTGAAGTAGATTGCCAGGCCTTTCTTTCACGGCACCTCTGGGTGAATGTAAAATGCCAACTTGATTAGTAGCCAAGGAAGATTACCCTTTGCACCTTCCAAAAAGGTAAATCAAACCCCCTGCCACTGAGTCAGTTCTGGCCTACAACAGCCTTGAAGGACAGAATAAAACTGCCCCACAGAGTTCCCAAGGCTATAAATCTTAACAGAAGCAGGCTGTCACTGCTTTCTCCCTCAGAACAGCTGGTGGGTTCAAACTACCGACCATTGGGTTTGAAGCCACATGCTTTAACTGCACATCTCCAAAGCCCTTTACACCATCTGGGGACTCTTTATACCCAAATTGGGAAAAACAGTTAACCACCCACACATGTTGTTCCCTTGCATGAACTCACTCAGCACCCAGGGCTTGACGATCGTGCTAGAACTGGGAGTCCTTGTTTCTATGCCGACTTTGTTGATGGATATACTTGCATTTATTGTTGGACTTCTTTGATTATTGTCTTGATATAAGCTGCTGCTTCTTCTTGTTGTTAGGGGCCATCAAGCCCAGTACGACTCATAGTGACCCTTGAACAACATACCTGAACTCTCCCCTATCCTCTGCCATCCTCATCCACACAGTTGAGACCACTGTAACAGTCACAATGTCAGTCCAACTTGTTGAGGGTCTTTGGTCTTTCACCCTTTTGCTGACTCTCTACCCTTCCTTGATGTCCCTTCCTAAGGAATAGTCTTTCCTAACAACATGCTCAAAGTGTGAGAGGCAAAGCTTTGCCATCTTTGCATCCAAGAAGCAGCCTGGCTGTAAATTTTGCAAGACATATTTATTTGTTCTTTTGATGAGCCGTGAGATAATTCAGTCCTCTTCTCTAACACCACAACTCAAAGACTTCAATTCTTCTTCTGTCATCCTTATTCATTGCCCACTCTGTTGTGTGTAGCAAGTGATTGAAAAGATGATAGCTTGAATCAGGCACTCCCTAGTCTTTAAATTGAAATCATTGCTCTTCAGTGTTTTGGAGAGGTCCCTTATAGCAGACTTGCCCAGTGCAATACATCTTCTGATCTGACTGCTGGTAACAAGGATGTTGATTGTGAATCCAAGTAAGATGAAATCAGTGGTAATTTCAGTCCTTTCTTCATCTGTCATAATGTTGCCTAAAAGTCCAGTGGTGAGAATTCTTGTTTTCTTGACGTTGAAATGGAATCCTTATTAAAGGCTGTCATCCTTGATTTTCTGGTGCAAGCTTTTCAAGTCCTCCTCATTTTCAGCAGGCAAGATTGGATCAACTGCATATTGCAGGTTATTCATGAGTCATCCTCTGATCCTGATGCCACATTCCTCTTCATATAGTCCAACTTCACTAGTGATTTGCTCAGCATACAGACTGAATAGGTATGGAGAAAGGCTATATCCCTGATGCACACCATTCTAGACTTTAAGCCATTAAGTGTACCCTTCCTCAATTCCAATAACAGCTTCTTGGTCTAGGTGTGGATTTTATATGAGCATAATTAAGTGTTCTGAGATTTCCATTATTCTCAGTGTTAGCCATAGTTTGTTATGATCCATGAGTCAAATGCCTTTCCACAATCGATGTGTTCTTAAATTATGCATACATTTAAGAATTTGTGTTTTATGCTTGTGCCACCTTGTTTTAAAGAAAAGAGTGTACAGAGGCTTCCGCTGCCTTTAGCAGAATGTGGGAACACTTGTTTTCCCAACAGTGGGGATCAGCAGTGCAAATACCTCTGCAATGCTTCCATATCTGAGGAATAGAAATTCTACCCTGTTATCACTTACATTTCTCCATTTACCGATACATTTGAAGAGTTTTCATGAATTGATAGGTAATTTACATTTCTCCCTCTGTAAGTTTACTTTGCAAGGTCTTTACCATTTTTTTTCTCTGAGTAAAATTTATATTAGAATTAGCCAACTGCACTCAGTTTAGATGATCCCAATTTTGTTGGCAACATCCAAAGCCTCACAGTCAGGAGCAAGTTGAACAGAGGCCTTCTTTCCATCAGGCCTAATCAAGGTATTGACCTTGGCCACATCAGTGTCATAGAGCTTCTTCACAGCGTGCCTGATTTGGTGCTTGTTGGCCTTGACATCCACAGTGAACACTAGTGTGTTGTGATCTTCTATCTTCCTCATGGCTGACTCAGTGGTCAGGGGAAACTTGATAATGGCGTAGTGGTCAAGCTTGCTTCTCTTTTTTGGGCTACCTTCAGAGTCTCTGCGTCTTAGGCTGCCGGAAGGTGGGTGACGTGCAGATCTTTGTGTGTGTGTGTGTGTGTGTGTGGCTGTGTATGCCCTTCAGGACAGCCTTCTTGGCCCTTAATGCCTTTGCTTTGGCTTCAGTTTTGGGAGGGGTAGGGGCTTCCTTCTTCGCTTTCAGCGCTATCTTCTTAGAAAGGACTACCCATTTTAAAAGAATGCTTTCACTTTTTTTACTTTAGTTTGGAGATCTTATAGGTTAAGTCTTTAGTCCAGTTTGTTCGTAACATTCCCTCATACCTGATGCTTGTGTTCCATGTGAGAGACCTCGGTTTGACCTCGCTTACAACAGCAAACCCAAGGCTGAGTAATTTGGTTCAGATTAACTCCAGAGAGCGATTAGGCTACTGCAGGGTCTCCACTGGGAGATTTGGTGTAGAAGAAGTCCTGTCCTTGGGCTTGGAGCTTGGTGAGTGGGGTCCAGCTGGGGTTCCACTCACACACCGCCCCCTATCCAAGCACCCACAGTCACACACACTCAGCAGCCCCAATCCGGGCACCCCTGTTCAGAGCACGATTGGCACAACTTTAACTTACACAACCTGCGCCATAGTGCAGCCGCTATGAACACTGTGAAATCAGAATTAAGCTAGTTCTAAAAATAATGACTCCAGATCATTGGATGGTACAATTTTTGTGCCATTTTCAAGTGTTCAGTTCAGTGATGTTAACTGTATTCACTATGTTGTGCAAACCTCACCATTATCCCTTTCTAAAAGACTGGGTGATTTTTTTTTTAAAATCATCCTAGATAGAAAATCTGTCTCTCTTTATTTCCGTCTAGTTGGAACCAATCCCTAACTGGCCCTTTTGTGGGTTTCTGGAGGCTGTGAATTACATAGAAGGAGGGGATAAATAATGTCTACTTCATTGAAACGGATGAGGGAGAGAAGTGTTTAAAAGGAATATATGATTGGGTATTATTGTCATGACAGGAGTCCAGAATGAAGTCTGCACAGTGGAGTGGACTTGGTGAGAGGGATTGCATAACAATGAAAGAATTTTTCTTTTACTTTTCAAAGGGAAGAGTGAATTGGGGGGAAGGGTGAGCAGGGAGAAAAGCGCAACAATGAATGAATGAAAATCCAAGTGTCTGTAAATTTTCATTAAAATTAATTAAAAAAAAAGGATTGCCCATCTTTCTAATGTAAAGCAGCTGGTGTGCCTTTGGGATGGCAACACAACTCCTTAAATAGCTCCCTATTCCCAGCCCAGCGCTTCTATCCCTGGTAACCAGTGATAAATCTTAACCTCTTTACATTTGTCTATTCCACTTATTCTTTTACAAAGGAGTGAGGTCAGACTACGTATGGCTTTTTATGTCTGAACTTTTTTACTCGTCATAATGTTTTCAAGGTTTATCCATGCCACAGCTATGTGAATGACAGTGTTCTCCATCATTGAACCACTGGAACTATTTAAGTGGGCCATCAGAGTGTTCTGGATAGAATCTGAATATGATTAGCATTTGATTTTGGCTTGTTATAATGTGCTGTAGCTGCAGATGCCTGGAGGAGCGTCACAGACTGTGGGTTCTAATCCTGACTGTGCTAATTAATGACATGACTTCGGGCACGCCAGCTAAGTTCCCTGAGCCTCGCTTAAACAAACCTCTAGGTTGTTCTCAGCTCTAAATATCTGAGTCCAGGTTCTGGCTGTGTTTTTCTTGGATCCAAGTAAAGAGTATGACATATTGAAGACATATGTCACTAATAAAAATTTGTCTTTTTATGTAATGTCTGAGGTATGTAAAAACAAAAACATCTTGAAATCCTGCACATGCTTCTGGGTTTCATCAAATTCCTACTTCAGTCAGCTGCGCTCTGTTTTACATGTGCCCTAGGAGGGGAACACTTCTGGGGGTCTGTGCTTAGGGTCACTGAGCTTCTGTGGTGAAATAATTGGGAAAATTTGGGCATGAATAGTGACAATGGTTACACAACATAATGAAAGTGATGACTGTCCCAGAATTACATGTGTGAACATTGTTGAATTGGTCAATGTTTTATGACATTTTTTTTTTTTTACCGCAAGAAAGCATTTTTTAAAAAGAATTCTTTTTTTGTGTGCTATTCTTAGTTTTTAGTCAGGATCCCTCTGGCACTATCCTAGCAATGATATACCTTGTTTCATGTTGTTGTTGTTAGGTGCTGTCGAATTGAGCACAACTCATAGCGACTCTTTCTCACATATATGGAGTCTGTCCCCTGGAAGCAGATGTCGCAGAACCCTACTGCCTTGTGGGGCAGAACTACAGGCCAGACTCTCTGGAACCTTCTCAGTGCCACCTGCATGGGAACACAGCCCTTGTTTTGTTGTTATGACCTCCTGGGGGCCTCTTTCTGAAGGACCCCTCCACACCCCTTGTTCTCCTTCTGGGTTTTCATATTCTATGCACCTGTCTAGAGAAGCCTGCTGTTTTTGCCTGTGAGAGAGGGAGGTTCCTGAGGTCTTGTCCCAGCCCCCTCTGTTGTCCCCGGCTGTCACCAGAGGCCATCACATCTGTCTCTGAACCAGGCCAGTCCTCTGAGTGCAGCCCACTTCCCATCTGACCACCTCTTAGCCTCAGTTGCTTCAAACCATCCCGGGCCTAAATTGAGCTTGAGAGCCTAATCGCATGCCTTGTCCTGGTTAGTT
Organism: Elephantulus edwardii; assembly: GCF_000299155.1. Taxonomy (NCBI): domain Eukaryota; kingdom Metazoa; phylum Chordata; class Mammalia; order Macroscelidea; family Macroscelididae; genus Elephantulus; species Elephantulus edwardii. The sequence goes on from NW_006399853.1 coordinate 2,323,836, forward strand.
CTTCTGTCCTCTAACAAGGCCAGAACCTGGGTCCCACCCCAAGTTCTCCTTTATTGCCCCTCCTACACATCCTGTACCCTTCCCACCTCCTCCATGGACTTACCGATGCGGGCTTATCTTCATCCTGTGGCCTCTGAGTCAGTGTGAACTCACAGCTCTCCCATTCTGGTTTCTCTGAGGATTCTCTGTCCAGGCCTTCCTTTCCCAATCACCCCTCCTCACATTCATCTTAATTTCCTAGGGCTGCTGTAACAAACCACAAACAAGTGGCTTTGAAGATTAGAAATGTATATCTTTACAGGCCAGGAGGCTAAGAGTCTGAATTCTTGGCACCAGCACTGGTTCTAGGGGTAAGTCCTTCTTGGTCTCCTTCAGCTTCTAGTTGTTGTGTACTGTTGAGTCAGAACTAATCCACAGCCGACCCTCCAGTAAATTTTCTGAGGCTGTAAATCACATGGGAGGAGATTGCTCACCTTACTTCCGCAGAGCAGCTGGTGGATTTGAACCACATACCTTTGCATCGGCAGCACAATTCCTTACCACTAAGCCATCAAAGCTGCTGATATTTCTTGGTGTTCTTGGTCTTGTTGATGCATCTGCTCCATGTTTACATCACAAGAAATGTGTTTTCCCATGTGTCCAGGCCTGCTTTCCTTTTTTATAAGAGGCATACCTTATCTCAGCATGGTCTCATTTACATAACAAAGGAACAGCCCTGTAAACAAATTACTTGGGTAAGAATGGGGCATCAAGCTGCTTCCTAGAAATAAGGGAAGAAGTTTGTATCTTGTGTTGGCGTCTTTCTATCCCGTGGTGCTTTGTCTGTCTGCTGTGGAGTGATTCACCGCCGTGGCACACACATCTCACAGGCTGTACCCACGTGGGTGTACTCCAGTTGTCAGAGAGCAGACGAGACCGTCTGTGGAAATGAAAGCAAAGAGGCTGCTGAAGGAACAAGGGACCCAGATCAGGGAGCACTTGGTGAAAAGTCACCGAGGCATTCCAGCAAAAGGAATGTTTCACAGAGCTTAAATATTGAGTGTACCATGGACTGCCAGAAGAACAAATAAATCTGTCTCGAAGCAAGTGCCACCATGGTGCTCCTTGGAGCCAAGGAAGGCGCTGTTTTGTCTCATACACTTTGGACATGTTGTCAGGTGGGCAAAAGACTTCATGCTGTGAGAGGTGGAAGGTCAGCCAAAGGAAGAGGAGCCCCCGGGAGATGGATTGACAGGGTGACTGCAGTCGTGAGCCTGAGTGTGTCAGAGGTGGTGAGAATGGTGCAGGATAGCCCACTGTTCAGATCTCTTATTCATAAGGTGGCTGAGTCGTGGTTGACTCTATGGCTTATAACAAAGCAAGAAAGAAAGGCAGTCCAAGAACTCACAGGGGGGAAAAATTATTAACATTTACAAAGCCATGCTCTAACAACCACAGGACAATACTGAGATCCCGTCAACATGATATGGCTCATAAAATTAGAGTCACTTAGTGGCTTAATGTACAGATATTTAGAAGGCCAACCTGGAGCATGCTGGAAGAGGAAGGGGAGGAGGGGAGCCTGCAGACTTCCTGAGGGGCGCTGGCCAGCTGACTTTTGAAGGTCAGCTCAGAATAAGCAGTGAGGAGAAGGAAATGAGGCTGGCCTGCATGCTGGCTGTTGCCAAAGTTCTTTTCAGCTACATCACTAGAGTTAAAGATATTGCTTCGAAGTTCAGGGTATGAACAGACAGGAATCACAGGGTATAATTGAGGAGTAATTCAGGAGCAACATGAAGAAATTCTTGGGGAGGCTTGGAAAGGTCCTGGAAGCAGACAGCATGGCTTTTCCAGGAAGTTCAGTTTCCAGGATTCCCTCCTCCTGGAAGCTTCCCTAGTACCAGTGTTGGGGCTTTGATCAATCTGTCCATGCACTCAGTCCAGGCTCCCAGACCAGTTTGTACTTGTGACTCAGTCCTGAGGTGTGTCCAGTGCAGCCCAGCCATGCTAAGGTTGAGTCACAGAAGCCAGGGATAAAACAAAATCACTTTGTGAGGTTAAAAAAAAAGTGACTCTTACAGCCCCCCTTGCTCTGCTTCCAAATAGGGAGCTCTGGTGGCCTCGTGGGTAAGGATTTGCACTGCCAACCCAATGACAGGTGGTTCAAACCCATCAGATGCTCTCTAGGAGAAGGATAGGCTCTTTCCTCCTGTGTGATTACAGTCTCTGAAACCAGCTGTGAGTTGATTCTGACTTGACAGCACCTCACAGCAACTGTGGTCACATGGACAGGTATGGGGGTTTACACTTTAGTTCTCTTGGGGGACACAATTCAGTCCTTAATACTTTGTTTTAAATCCCATAACTCTTTCATTAGAAAGGAAAAGCTCACTCCACTGATGGTCTTGTCGGTGGGATTTCTGGTAACATGCACAGGCCCCAGAGCCCCCAGACTTCTTGGATGCCCAGCCATGAGGGTCCGCTACCAGCAGGGTCCGATCTCCTTCTTGAAGGCCTCAACCACATATTTCTGGTAATAGGCAACCAAAGCTTTGAAGATGGACTGGAAGATTGTATACGTGACCGCCACCCTTCACTCGGACTGGGATGTCCACACCGCTGAAGCGTTCTTTACCCGCAAGTGAAACAGGCTCCAGGAGCTTGTACTGCAGCGTGCTGGGCTTAGTCCTCCCCAGAGGCTGGCTGTTGACCTTGATGAGGCTGATGTACCCCGGCTATGGTGGTCATCTTGTGTCCAAAGACGTGCAGGGACTGCAGCGGGCCCTTGGGCAGCATGGCTGATGGCTTGCAAGAGAGCTCCTCTCAGTCCATAACACTTTTATGCAAATTTAAGCACTGTTTTTCCAATTAATGGATTACCCTGGCTGTCTTTGGTCTCTTTTCCCCATCACGGCCCAACTGGTGTGGAATGTCACCTTGCAGAGGGTGAACATCACCTGCCGTTCGTTAAGGTAGGGCATTCCTGTGAACCGCAGCCACAGTAGGGGCAAGAGTTGATGTAGCCAAGAGTTCTGTCCTTCTCTGTCCTCATCCTTCCCGCTGTTTTATCTGTCTCGACCCCCCAAGCCTGCCTAAGGCTTCATCGATTCTTAGCTTCATCGTTTTGGGTTGGGATGACAGGGCTGGAAGAGTCTGTCTGACTTTACATTTTTTACAGAAGAGAAAGCTGCAGCCCAGGTCAGGGATGTGTTCGGGGTTCCACAGCTGGGTGTTTATGGTGGGTCCTGTCAGGGAGTGGTCCCTCGGAGATCCTCTCTTCCTGTGGTGTGATGTGAGATGTGGGTCCCCCAAGACCATGCTGCTTCAGGGTGGAGCTCTCGGCCCTGGCCACCCTTCTGGGGCTGGGTGTCCCCTCTGTGTGAGTGGAGAGGAGGGACACAGGGATGGAGGACTGTGTCCCTGTGAGTTTTGGGATGTGCTGGTGTGCGTCAGCTGATGTGGGGGGAGAGCTACCTCACAGAGGCATCATGCTCACTTTTTAACATCTCCTTATTGCTCCGCTCGGGAAAATTACCTTGTCTGTGCTGTGGGCTCGGCCGTTTACAATCGTCTGTTTCATTAAACCAGCAGCCATCCCACCATTCTTTAGTGGCAAGTGTCCTGTTTGGCTGTGCTTTTGATTGTTCTAATAGTTCGCTGTCACTCTGGCTGTCCTGACCCATGTCTGGCCTTTGTCCAACCCCAGAGTTTCTGAATCAGCATTTTGTGGGCCGGAGGGCAGGCTTCACGCTTCGTGACTGGAGAGGTTTGGGATGCGAGGCCTCCGTGTGAGGTTCCATATTTAGTCTGGAATCCAGTCCCAGCTGCTGCTGGGGGCCACGGAGGATGCCAGGAAGGGCAGAGCATCGGCTCAGAGCCAGGAAACGTGCCTGTGCGGCCCAGCTGGATGCAAAGAGCTGTCCATCTGGGTCAGGCATGCCTGAGGCTGGCCTTCTCTCGGTCCTGCCCACATGCTTACTGGGGGCTTAAAGGAGAGAATATCAAGGGATGTGAATGTTTTAGAATGAGAACTGGGAAAGTCTGTTTTTGTAATATACCGTTGAGTCAGAACCGACTCATAGCTGAACCTCCAGCAGATTTTCAGAGGCAGTAACTATCCTGAAGGAGTGTGCCCATCTTTCTCACACAAGGAAGGTCTAGGAGTGAAATAGTACAATGCCACCTTTCTGTAGGTGAGGACACCAAGGCGGCACAGAGAGGTCACTTGCTTGAGGTCACACAGGCGCCACTAGGCTTGGGTTTCCTGACTCCACGTCCTTTGCTCTTCCCTGGAGCCAGGCTGCCTGAGAGGCCCTGCCTGCACCAGAGCGGGACTTCTTTCACATAGTTTCCTCCAGAGCCCAGAAAGAGAAGGAATGACCCTCCACTCCTTTCCCCAACTCCTGCCCCAAAGCACCCAAACTGAGAAAAGTCAGAGTCCATTTCAAATGTCTTGGACTTCTCTTTTCTATCAAACATCCCCTTCCCACTGGCTTCTGCTTCCCCTCAACCCCAATGAAAGAGGCTCATGTTAGTCATTTACACCATAGTGTGAATGTCCATCCTCTCCCAGGGGTTCAGGGACAATTACAGGATGGGATCTGGAGTCACTACCAGAGGAATGTCTATCTGTGTTTCATTGACTATGCAAAGGCATTTGACTGTGTGGACCACAACAAATTACAGCTCACCTTGAGGAGAATGGGAATCCCAAACCCTGTACTTGGACCAGGAAGCAGTCTTCAGAACAGAGCAAGGAAACACTGCATGGTTCAAAATTAGGAAAGGATCGTGTCAGGGATGCATCCTGTCTCCATACCTTTTCAAATCTATATGCGGAACAGACCATTCAGGAGGCTGGATTTTATGGGGAGGAAGGTGGCACAACCTTGCTTGCTGAAACTGAGGAGGATATGAAGCGTTTGTCGTAGAAGGTCAAGGGCTATAGTCTTCATTATGGATTGAAGTTCAACATCAAGAAAACAAAGGTTCTCATCTCTGGGCCAACTGGCAATATCATGATAGATGGAGAAGAGATTGAGACTGTTAACCATTTCAGCGTGCTTGGTTTCACAAGCAACACTCTTGGCACTAGCAGCCAGGAAATCAAAAGATGAATTGCATTGGGAAAATCTGCTGTCTGGGACCTCTCCAGAGTGTTGAGGCGCAAGGATGTCAGTTTGGTTACTAAGGAGTGCCTGATCCAGACCATGGTCTTTGAAATTGTTTGCTGTGCATCAGAGAGCTGGACAGTGACTAAGGATGGCACAAGAAGAATCTATGCCTTTGAGTTGTGGTGCTGGAGAGGAGTAATGAACATACCATGCACTGCCAAGAGAACAAACAGGTCCGTCCTGGAGAGGGTGAAACCAAGTTGCTCCCTGGAGGCAAGGATTTTGAGCTCCATCTGATATTGGGCATGTTGCCCAGACGTATTGAACCTTGGAGAAGTACATCATGCTTGGAAGAGTGGAGGGACAGCACAGGAGAGGAAAACGCTGTATTAGATGGATTGACAGTGACTAGGGTAATGGGGGGCAGGTGTGACAGAGACAGTGAAACTGGCTCAGGACAGGGCAGAGTTCTGAGCTACTGTGCATAGGGTGGCTGAGTCACAAGCAATTTGATGGCACATAACAACAGCAACATAGGCATAGCACACCAACCCAGTTACTTGCAGTGCTTTCTTAAGTTCCTCCTGGCTGTGAGGACAGATCCTGCTTGGATCATCTTCATTTAGGGATCATGTTGTAAGGTGCAAGTGGACTGAAATAGGCAGACCTCAGAGAGACACAGGATCCTGGGATCTGTTCTCTTCCTTCATGTTCTCTGAGCAGCTCAGCTCAGCTCCATCCCCTCGTCTACTGAATAGCCCACAGCTCTGTGTTCTACAGTCCAGCTCTCATGATCTATTTGCCCACACCTGTAAAGACAGGGCCCTCCCACCATGTACCCTCATGGACCCCTGGCTGTTGTGGTTGGTCTGTGTTGTGGCGCTCAACACTCCAGACAGTGGCTGACTGTAAGTATAGAAAAGCGTAACCTGAATCCCTGGGCAGGAAATACAATGGGACAGTTTCAACTACAAGAAGAAGCCAGAACCTTGCCATCGACCTCAAGTCCACATGTCAAATATATGCTGTTGTCTGTGTCTGCAAGTGACCTTGGTACCTCACTCTCAGACCTCAGTCTCCTGACCTCTGAGGTGCATTTTACAGATTACAGTGAGCACTGAAGAGGGTGCATTTAAAGGAATAAAGCCTAGCAGCCACTTGTTGACACAATGTCACAATTGTATGAGCCACAATGTTGCTCATTGCCTTGTATGACCCTCATAGCCTCTGGGAGATGGGCAGGGCTGCTGTTATTATCCCATTTTACAGATGCAGGAACTGATAATGGAGGTGTCCGTGTCCCCACCCAGCCCTCTCGGTTCCTGATGCTGTGTTCTTTCCACTGAGAACCAGCTGCTGATGATTCCAGCTCACAGTGGCTCTGTGTGTGTGTGTGTGTGTGCGCGCGCGCGCACATACACACACAGAACGGAGATTCACAGGGTTTTCAGTGGCGGATGTTTTGTGAGTAGACCAGGCCTTTCTTCCTAGGAACCTCTCGGTGGACTCAGATACGCAGCTTTTCTGGTTATCAGGGAAGCATATACTAACCATTTGCACCAACCATAGCCTCCTCTTGCCACCAGAACACCCTGGTAAGATCTGTGAGCTTCAGAAGTGGTTCTCATCTAGATAGTGATGAATAAATGGCCATAATGCTTTCCTGCTGCCCCTGCACCTGGACTTCCTAAGGCTGGATTTAAAAGAACTCTTGCAAGGGCTCCAGCCTCGCATGGTGTGATGGGAGTGGACGCAGTGGCCAACCCCTGGCGAGACGCAGCAGGCAGTGGCTCAAGTGCAGTGAATGGACTAATAGGCGGCGCGAGCCTGCCTCAAAACCCCGGACTCATAATTCTCATGACATGCGACTTTTGTCATTGTTAATAGTGGTGGCCGTGAGCCTGCAGAAGGCCCTGGAGTGGGGCCTGGCAGTGCTGAGGACAGCAATTAGCAGGAAGTGGCAGCAACTAATGGCTCTGATCCTCCAAGCACAAGCCAAGCCAAGCCTGCCTTCCACGGTGACATTTTGGCACCTTTAAACCCCCCCCACCCCCCCACCCCCCGTTGCTGTCCAGTCAGAACTGACCTTGCAGAGCGTTTTCAGAGACACTAAACCACACAAGAGAAGCGTGCCTGTCTTTCTCCCATGGGAAAGAGGAACAGGGAGAACCTCGGGGCCCTGCTGGAGCTGGGTGCTGGGGGAGCAGTGGTCTGTGGCTCCACATCTGGCAGGGCCTTTCCGATGAGCCCCATCCTGCCTTCATTCACACACTTTACCAATAAGCTCTCAAAAGTCTCCCTGTCCCTACCCCCATGGGCACCTCCATGGCAGGAAGACTGAGCCTGGCACCTTCCTGGTCCAGACAGGGGCTTCAGGAGGGACTCCTGTGAGTGCACGCACGCAGACCTCAGGGACAGTGTGGGCTTGGCTGCAGACCACCACCACCAAGCTCCGAGTGCAGCAAAGCAAGTCACAGGAACCTTCTGGATTCCCACTGCCCATGACATGATGTTTGCACTGGACGCCTACTGAGTGTGCAATAGCTTTATGAAAATGTTTGAAATACCTTGAGAATGACTGCAGTGTGACACACAAACACAAGGTGAGCGTGTGGGGTTGGAAAAATAGCGACCGTAGAGACATGCTCAGCACAGGATTGCCGCTGGCCTCCAGTTGGGGGAAAAATGCATCATCTGCACAGTAGTAAGAAGGTTGTGCTGCCAGCCGCAAGGCACGCAGTTCGAATCCACCTGCAAGCTCTTTCCATGTGATTTACAGCCTCCGAAAACTCCCTGGACGGTCAGGGATGAGTAGGCTTCAACTGGACAATGCTAACAGCGCAAAGCACGCTGAAGCATAGCATCATGGGGCGAGAGTGGCCGGAGTTGGCATGCATGCGCAGGAAGACCCGTCCACCCGGTGCACACCCAGGTGCAGACCCGACGTGAGCGCCCGTTCTGGAATTCTCCCGCAGAGGCGGCAGCGACAGGCAGTGAAAGATGAAATCGCCTCCCTCACTTCCACCTTCAGTTTTCTGCACATGCCCTCGGCGTTCTGTGGTTTAGACATGGTTCTGATGACCCCCTTGGTTTTGGTTTTGGTTTTTTTTCATTTACAGGCGTAGAAAACAAAGTCTAAAGACGACAGTGCCTGGCCCTGGTGAACAGGCCAAAGTGGAATGTGTTCTTATCTCCCCTGGTGCCGGGGCTAGGCCAGGTGACCATGTGAACTCATTCAGAGACTTTCTTCGGAACATCTGGCTTCTGTTACAGATCCTGTTATGTTGTTGTTACCATCCAGTCAGAACCTACTCATAGCTGACCCTCCAGTGGGTGTTCAGAGGCCATTAGACCCACGGGAGGAGAAGGTCCATCTTTCTCCCACTCAAATCACTCAGTTACATATCCTGATAGAAATTATTATTTAGCGAACTGTTAATATTTAGAGAACAGTATTATTTAGGGAAATATTTTTTAAAGATATTTTGAAAATATTATTTTTTTAGGGAACTGTATTTTTAAGGGAACTGTTTCCCATCAGACACCATGGACTGTGGGGGTGAATTTTCACCTGTCATGTCCCCCTGGCCCCTCCTCTGAACACGAGCCTCCCCTCCTGCCCTGTCCCACCCCCTCCACTCCTACAAGGCACCATCAAGCAGGAGAGCCCTGTCTAGGGAGAGGGGACGACCTCAGGGTAGTGTAAATGCTTAATGTGCTTGATTGCTAACTCAAAGGTTGGAGGTTTGAGTCCACAAAGGGGCTCCTGGAAGAAAGACATGGTAATCTGTTGAAAAACTGGCCCTTGAAAAGCCTATAGGTCACTGTTCTCCACTGACCTGCATGGAGTCTCTCCAAGATCAGCGTGAGTTAGAATTGACTTAGCTGGAAATGGTGCAGTGGAGAAACGTGATTAAATCTGGGGAGGGGATGCTGTGCTCACAGGCTGGCCCCCGGACATATAGCCCAGCAGACAAGGACCCGTGCTGAGTAAGCAGACTCTTGGTTTAATCCTCTGCTGTCGCTGTTTGGAATTCTTAATGATTTGTGCCCAAGAACCCCGTGTTTCCGTTCGCCAGCGAGCCCTGTGGATGATGGATGGTGCTTCTCACCCAGGGTTGCACAGCAGGTGTGGGCAGGAGTCCCTCGCCCCTCCCTCCAAGCACGGAGTCTTCCTCTTGCCTCGCTGCTGTGAGCACCGTTCATGGGCCGGCATGCATGACAGCTGCTTGTGGAGCAGCCGGGCAGCTGAGAGAGGCCTGGTGGGGATTTCCGGAACGCGCCCTCACATTCTCTGGCTGCCACTCTCCACACCCTCTTCTCCAGCCCAAGCTCTTTGTCTTCCCTTCTTACCCAGAAACACCCTGCGGACATCGCTGACCTTGCTGGCAGAGAGCAAGGGGGCCAGTAACCCTCAGACTCGCAGCAGACAGGCCTTGCCGTGTGAGACCCTGGAGGGGAGGGGTCATGTTTGTTGGATTAAGAAGATGAGAACTATCCCAGGAATGAAGGCCACAGTTCCTGGAGCCTCCCACTCACCAGACACCCTTTCTCAGGCCCGAGGCATGTTCAAGCATGGGCTGACGGCAAGGCCAGGCCTTGAGGGAAGACCAGGCCTTGAGGGATTCAGGACAGTCCTACACACCAGCCCTGTCAGGGAAGCCTGGGTTTCAAGTTCAGCAGCTAAAAGAAAATGGAGGAGAGAGATTGAAATTATTAATTACAGATTCCACAAGCTAGAAGTGACAAAAGCTGAGAAACCAGCTGTTTTGTGCTGTTGAGTTGGAACTGACCTGTAGCTGATTTTCCAGCAGCTTTTCAGAGACAGTAAATTGCACAGGAGGAAACTGCCCATCATTCTCTTGTGGAGCAGCTGATGGACTCGAACTCCGTGCCTTAGGGTCAGCAGTGCACTCCCTTGTCACTAGGCCACCAGTAGTTAATACATAAAACAGGTGGTCTGCAAAGTGAGTGCACAAGACACATCCTTAAAAAAAATATTAGAACTTCTGCACTGCAATTCCAAAGGCTTGCGGTTCAAATCCACCAGCTGCTCTGTGGGAGGAGGATGGGCAGGCTCCTCTGAACTTGGGGGTCACCTATGGATTGTTTCTGACTTGACAGAACACAACAGCAACAACAATTCACACTTGATTTTGATCTGTTCATGTCTATTTTTGGATGTGGGTCTGTAATGTATAATATACATCAAGTAGTTGATGTGTATGTTTTTACTGTAATACGTGCATATGTTCTGTGTTGTGTAGATAACATGATTGTTAATGTATTGCATACAGAGTATGCATGGATCGCTGTGTGGATGTAGGCATTCCAAGTATACTGTGTGTCTGCGTGTACTGCATATTATGGTATGTATGTCTATGTGGGTGTTGACTCACCTCAGAGTCAGAACCTACCCAGAGCTGACTCTTGAGCAGATTTTCAGATACTGTTAATTGCACTGGAGGAAACTGCCTTTCTCCTGTGCAGTGGCTGATGGATTCGAACCACCTACCCTCGTGTTAGCAGCACAAGTCCTTACTCGCTAGGGCACCAGAGTTCCCTGTATAGTATGTGTATATTATTGTGTGTGTATGTGTGATTGGATGGTTAATGTGTGTGTCTGTCTGTACTGAATATATAATATTTAGGCCCTTGTATTTATACTGCATTTAGCATTTGTATCCACGCGTGGGTATGTAAGTGGAGGGGGGAGTGCATAGATGGCGTCAGCACAGTGAAATGAACCTGAAGACCACTGCCGTAGATGTGATGCGCTAACCTTGACTATGACCAACTGTGAGTCCGTCCTTCTTGATTTCTCTTCAAGATGTCCTTCCCTAGCAAACAGATGTGTAAGTAAGCAGACAAGCTACCACTCAACAGCTGAAAACCAGTCCTTGTGAGTCAGGGGCAAGTGGGGTGGGATTTGAGGAAAGGACAGGAATCGTCTGAGTAGGAATGGGCCAAGGAAACACCCTGTATGCTGGCACAGGGCAGTACCCAGGAGCCGCAGGACCCAGTTCCATTTATTCCACTATCCCCTCCACTTTTCCAGCCCACATTCTGGCTCCTGAACCCTGCAGCTAGATTCCTTAGAGCTCCTGGGGGCTTTCGCCAAGCTCGAAGCCCTGAGGCAGCCGGCAGGGGCCTGGACAGGCAGTGAGATCCCTATTGAGGAGAAGCCTCGTGGTTTTGAAGAGTCCTAGACTTTTGCTCGGTGGTTTAAAGGAGACTGCAGGTATCCTCAGTCCTTGCTTTTCCTTTTTAGTGACACCAGAGCCTTTAAAACCACATCACCGAGGCTGTGAACTTGTATTCATTTGTGTGTAGGAAGGTTTTGGAACCTCGGTGTGAAGGAAGTTACAAGTGAGGTGTCAGAAGCGATTAGCAAAGTGTGACAGGCACCTCTCGGTGCTGGGCTAAGGTGGCACCAAGCAAAGCTCCTCAGAGAAGCCTGAAGCCTATCCACCCCCCAGCCAGCACACAGAAGACATAGTGCATGCCAGGGCCGCATGGTGGGTGAGGCGAGCTGGTAGTGGGCTTGTGACATGTGGCATCTGCTTTTAAAGTCTTAGGATTAAACTTGGGGAGCATTTTCGCTTTGGTGTTTTGTCCGTGGGGAGAGTGTGCTAAGGCAGCAGGGCGGCGTGTGTAAAGGTCCGGCGGGGCTGTGGTCCAGGCACTGAGCTCCTGACACGCCACTCCTGTGACCAGAGAGGACTGTGGCAACACCAAGAGGGAGAATGGCAAGAGGACTTTGGCAACAACAAAGACCCCGGCTGCGTCACCTCTTGATGGGTTTGGGGGGATTTCACTGTGGACTGAATGTGTTTCTCGTTCTGCATCTCCCTTGCCCCCTGAAGAATCCAGCAGGTACATACTGGCTTAGTTTCTGACTCAGCTTACAAGGAAGACAAGTCAATCCTAGCTGGATTCAGACTTCTGACCCCTTTCCCTGTCTGAACTGAGAAGATTCCATCTTATGAGGTGACGTGCATGGGCAATGGACGGCTGGATAGGATACTACCAGAGACCTTGACCGACACTCTGCCTGTGGGAACTCATTCCCAAGGGGTTGCCCAGTGCACAGCCAGGGCAGAACATGACGTCAGTGCCAGCGAGCTAATGCATGGGGAACGTCCTTGAACATGATAAGGTGGCAGCCCTGCGTAATTATTTATGAAGGTTTGTAACAACCTGGGAATGCTCATCTTACCATGTCAAGTGGAACCACACACAGAGAAATTTTTATATACTCTGTGATGCTAGCTACAGGAAAAAATGGATATAAAAATTACTGTTGTTGTTGTTATGTGCCGTCGAGTCGTTTGTGACTCATAGCGACCTTATGTCCAACATCCCTAAACCCT
>NW_006399853.1:2336631-2344252 GCF_000299155.1 Elephantulus edwardii
GTCATTGCCCAGCTCTCTGATGCATAACAAGTGATTGCGAAGACCATGACCTGTGTCAGGCGCACCTTAGTCTCCAGAGAGACAAGTCAGCTATGGCTCATAGTGACCCTTTGAACGAGGAATCTAAACCTTGCGCTGTCCTGTGCCATCTTCACCATCTCTAACATACTGAAACCCAGTGTTACAGTCACCGTCAGTCCATCGCGTTGAGGGTCTAACCCCGCCTTCACTGACCCTTCTCCACTCGTCCCCGCATGATGTCCTTTTCCAAGGACTGATCCCTCCTAACATGCCCAAAGAATGTGAGACGAACCATCCTTGCCTCCAAGGAGCACCCTGCCCTGGCTGCACCTTTTCCAAGACTTAGTCGTTTGTTCTTTTGGCGGTCCATGGGTTGCTCAGTACTCTTCTCCTAACACCACAATGCAAAGGCATTGGTTCTTCTCTCATCCTTATTCACTGTCCAACTTTCAACTACATGGCAAGTAACTGAAAAAATTAGGATTTGGATAAGGTGCGTCTTTATATATACAAAAAAAAATAGATATACACATACACATGCCCCCAGGTGTGGAATTGCTGAGTCATGTGGTAATTTCTGCTTGGTGTGTTCAGTGTTGGGCTGCTAACAAAAAGGTTGGCAGTGTGAATCCACCAGCCCTCTGAGGGAAAAGGTGTAGCAGTGCTTCCTGTTAGATTTAGAGGCTTGGGAACCCAAATGAGGGTCATCAGGGGCTGACTCCGTGGCAGTGATTGTTTCTTTTTTTTTGCTGGTAATTCTGTGTTTAATTAAGGGTCAGGCAAGCCAGTCCCTCAGTGGCTGCACAATTTTACATTCCCTGAAGCAGCATGAGAGAGGAAGGTCCCAACATCCTCATTCACCCTTGTTACCTCCCGTGTTCTTGATGATAGCTGTCCTCCCAGAAGGGAGGTGCTATCTCATTGTGGTTTTGAGGTACTTTTCCCTAGTTAAGGAGCTCTTGATGGCATCGATCGTTAAGTATTTGACCGTTAACTGAAAGGTCTGTGGTTCAAACCTGCTGCATTGTGGGAGAATAATATGGCAGCCACTTTCATGAAGACTGCAGCCTCGGGACCTCGGGGGCAGTTCTGCTCAGTCCTGCAGGGTCTCTGTGAGTCGGCATCCACGTGGCAGCTCTGGGTCAGATCATTTTAGATTCATGACGCATGATGTTCAGCACCTGCTGCCCATGTGTGGTTTCTCTGGAGAAAAATCTACGTTAAGTCCTCTGTTTATTTTTGAATTGGATTGTTTGGTTTTCTGGGGTTTTGAGTGGTAACTAATGCCTCACTTTCTTTTTCATACATCCCCCCCCCCCATTTCTAAGCTGACCCTGACACAGCATCTATAGGGCCTCTGGTTCTGTCAATCCCAGGGCAGCTGGTCCCCCGGGAGGTACACAGCGACTGTGTCCCTGTGAGACTGTGGAAATGGGGAAAGTGCTCCCCTCTTGCGGCCATATGTGCACGTGTTTGTAGACACTGTTTCCATAGGCCTTTCTCTGTCTCAGGCAGGCCCGGCTGGTTTCTGCTTCAGAGAACGGACCTTTCTAACTCTGCCCCTTCACTCAGTTTAACTAGATCTGCCCTCCCCTCCAAGACCACTTAGGCCCATTCATTCTCTCATGACAAGAGAAAGAAAAAGGATTTATTGATGCAAAGAGAATGTGGTCCTATTAATCTATGCTAATGTCAAGGGGCCAGATCTGAGACTTCAGGCTCTTGAGGTTGTTTGTTTTTTTTTGTTGTTGTTTTTTTTTAAAAAAAATACATGTTTCTCTGTCTTGATCCAGAGCCCTGTGAAACAGGTATACTTACTGCCAGATTGTGGGCATCATTTTGCATATTGAGAATCAATTTCACAGCCACTGATTCTTCATTGATGAGGTAATCAGTGAGAAGGAAGATGACCCTCAATGAGATGGGCTGACCCAGGACCAGCAGCAACAGTCAGGATGGCCCAAGTCCTTTGTTCTGATGTCACAGCCGCTGTGATTGGTCCCCAGCTCTGTGACACCTCACAACAAACTGCACACAATTTCTATATTCTGTGTGTGTTCAACAGACGTGGCGATTCTTACGTCAGGCTTGGCAAGGAGATGGTTAGAACTCTCTCACGGGTGATCTGATGGGGAAGGCTGACTCCCCAAGGGCCCCACCCCTAAGGAGCGCCCCAAGGTTCTGAGGAAAACACCTGGCCAGAATCATCTGTAAACATGGCACAGGGTTGCTGAATGGCAGCCCAGGGGACAAGCCTGAGGGAGTGGAAATGTGATAGCTATAAACTAATGGTCCTTCTTGGCTTAATGGTGCACGTAAGCTGGTCCCTTAGATGCAAGTGAAATAGTGCTTCTCCTCTCCCATCTTGGAATTTCTAGTATGGCCTGAGAAGTTCACTGCCATTATTCTCTGAAAGACTTTTTTTTTCTTTCTAGTTTGTCGGTTCTGTAAAAATTTATACAGATTTATCCTATGACCTAGCAAGTCCACTCTGAAAGGAATTAAAACAGGCATGGAAATAGATCAGTCTTTGGAGAAGGGCATCATGCTTGGAAGGGTGGAGGGACAGCACAGGAAAGGAAGACCCTGGATGAGATGGATCGATAGAGTAACTGGGGCAGTGGGGTTGGTGTGTCGGAGTCAGGGAGGCTGGCTCAGGATACGGCAGGCTTCTGTAGAGCTGCTGTAGATAGGGTCACTGTGAGTCATGGGTGATGTGATGGCACATAACAACAACATGGCAATATTCATTATAGTATTACAGTAGGCAGAAAGGGGAAACAACCCATTATCCATCAACAGATGATGGGATGAACAAAATGTAGCAGATACATTGTGAAGATGTTGGGGAGCTCTGGTGGTCTAGTGAGAAGGAGTTGTGCTGCCAACCCAAAGGTACACAGTTCCAATCCAGCACTGCTCTGTGGGAGAAGGAAGGGCAATCGATTCTTGTGTGATTAACAGCCTCTGAACACCCACTGGAGGGTATACTATGAGTTGGTTCCATCCCTATGGAGAAGGGGTCACAGATGAGGGTCCTGGACAGAAGAGAAAGAAGAAATGAAACTATGTGGGTATAAGGCTGGCAGCACCCGACCTCATACCTCACCAGGGGGGGGGAAATCAACCGCAAGCACAGCCGTCAGCAGCCAGCTTTCACGAGGTCAGGCAAGGCTTGATGCTCTAAGACCTTTTCTAACAATTCTGACTTCAACTGTCCCTGCCAGAACGCGCACTCCTTCTCTTGCTTTATAACTCGCAGTAGTCACACAGACTTCACAGACAATACAGTTATGGGGGTGTATTAGGGGAGTAACAGGTTTTAATTCAGGATAGAGCCCTTTAATCAGGTTAGCCCTTCTCAGCTCTGCTGAAGGGCACTTCTCTCACTGACCTTGGTTTTGTGGCCCAGCTGCTGCCCGGTGCAGGTGTTACAGAACTCTTTTAGTTCTGCCATTTAGGAAAAAAAATGGCCAGCGTTGGGGTGGGGGGATGGGGAAGAACAGGAAAAGAGTGGATGGGTGATAAACATGCACTGGAATAAATGAGGGAAGGGACTGTCTAAAAGGGTTATACGATGAGGTATTATATGTATGACAGTAAACAATGCGGAACAGGAAGTGCATTACAGAGTGAATTGGGGGAAGAGGGAGGAGGAAAATATGTATCAATGACTGAATGAGACCCCAGTCTTTCTGTAAATTTTCAATAAAATTACAATTTTAAAAAATCAAGTGCTAGTGACAGCCAACTCGGTCACAAGCCTGGGCCCAAGGTGCTCAGCTTTCACTCCGAAAGTTGGGTCAACCTAACTCCTCAACCAGTGTTCACAGGCATCTGCTCTCCCTTGTCAACCAATGTTCACAGGCACCCACTTTCCCACCTTAACCAATGCTCACAGGCACCCACTCTCCCAGCAAGTTCTTGGGAGCCCCCAGCTCTGTTACTTGCTGGTCTGCTGTTTCTGTTGCCTCTGCCAAGGGCTTGTTTCACCTAGTCACTGGTGGCCAATCAGGTACGACAGCCAGATCTCTGTTCAGCGCGGGGATCGCAGGTCAGGACGGCATACTTTCCTCTCTTGATGATAGTTGTTGTTGTGTACTGTCGAGTTGGAACCAACCCACAGCTGACCCTCCAGTGGATTTTCAGAGGCTGGTGGATTTGACACGCGTGCCTTCGAGATTGCAGCTCAGCTTCTTGTACTAGGCACCAGAGCTCCTTGCTGGTAGCAGGATGCCCATTTCCTGTCCCTCTTGTAGCTCAGCTTTGTTTGGTGGGCTGGCAGAACTGACTAGTCCACTCTTAGCACCCTACACATCTTACTTGCATGGCCCCACACCAAATACCGTATACCTTGGGAACATAATTATCCAGCTATTCTGTCCACCTCGGTGGGCCACTATACCTCACGTTTGCATAGTCCTGCCCAACCAGAGTTGGCCAGCATTTGGGCGTGCCGGAGTGCAAGAATACTGAAAGGTCGGGACACTCCTAATATCTTGGGAGACTTAGTATCAGCTGCACGTGGTCTCTGGCTTCTTGAGGAAAGGCAGGTAAGGAAGACTCCAGGCGCTTGAGGCTTTCTCTGTGCCCCAAGTGGGGGTCAGCAGAGTGGACTTGCCAGATGAACTGGGGCTCTCTGGCCCAGACTTGGACAGCATTCGTGCGTACAGGAGTGCAAAATACTGTTTTTCATTGTATTTGTTCAAACAGTGTTCTAGGTCATATAGCCCTGGTGTATCCACTTGCTGTACAAAGGTAACTCGTAGTTGCTGTGAGGCTGAACACTGTGATACTGATGTGTCAAATGTGAGAATGGTTATCTATAGTGGACAGTGTTTCGTGGAGCTCCCTGATTAAAACAAGCTTGGAAGCAGGAGTGGCATCCACTTCCATAATAGCTTGTCTCCGGAAACCCTATGAACCTGGAGAAAGGATGAAAGTCACGCACGCAAGTGTCGAGGACTTTAGTTCATAGATAGGGTTGCTATGAGTCGCCTACGACTCAACGCCACACAACACAACCATAGGGAGCTCTGGTGGCCTAGTGATAAGGAGTTGCGCTGCCAACCCAAAGGTGCACGGTTCCAATCTACCAGCTGCTCCGTGGGAGAAAGATGGGAAGTCCATTCTCGTGTGATTTATGGCATCTGAAAACCTGCTGGAGGGTAAGCTGTGAGTTGGTTCCAACTTGATGGTACATGATAGTAACGACCCAGCCTGGAGGGAACTCTGCTGGTGAAGTCCTTTGGGAGCTGCCCTGCCAGCCTGAAGCCTCAGCAATTTGAACTGGCACAGGAACAACCACAGTGGTCCTGAGCAAGGTGGTGATGGTGATGGTGATGTGATGATGGTGCAGGATGGGCGGGCTTTAGTTCTCCTGGTCACAGGACCCTGTGAGCCAACATCATAGCGCCTAACAACAGCTAGCATGATGTGCCCCTTGATCAGTGGGCCCATGACACTGTGATCCTAATCCTTCAAACCAAGAAAACTAGTGTTGGAAGATGTTTGGTTGTGTGAGGAGTATCTATATTTGTATCTTCAGTAAATATATTTTCCTGTACCCATTTATCTACTTTTTATGGCTGAATAATGTCTCTGGAAACTCTGTGAACGTTGATAAATGCCAGTGGTTGTGAAAGGGCTTCAGGCCTTTTGTTCATAGGGTCACTATGAGTCATGCTAGACTCGACAACACAACACAGACCCGGCGTCAACAACAGCACAACAACAATATTCCATTGTATGTGTTCACCACCTTTAGTTGATCCATTTACTGGTTGATGGATATTTGGGTCACTCACCGTTTTTGATTGTTGTGAATAATGATTCTAAAACCACCTTGTACAATGTGGTCGTACATTTTGGTTTCTCCTGGGAACAGACCTAGGTCCTTCGACGAGTCTTGTTGATTGGCATTTGTAGATCGTATGAGCTGCTGCCCGACTATTTTCCACTATGGTTGCACCGTTTTATATTCCCACCATGAAGGTTCTAGTTTCTCCACATTTGCACCAACACTTGACTTGATCATTTGCAGTTCGTTTCCTGAGTAGAGCGCTAGTATCCTAGTTTATCTCCTAACCCAAGGGCTGCATGCACCTCTCTGGTAGTTCAAATCCACCCACAGCTCTGAGAGAGAGAGAGAGAGAGAAAGATGGGCACTCTCTTCCCTTGCGGTTTCTAGCTGCAGAAACCTGTGTGGAGCACCAGCTGTGAATCAGTTCTGACTCTACGGCAAAGAACTTGAGTTGGTTTTGAGTTTCCACTGCTGTGACAGCCTTGGTAGCAAAGTACAGAAGGTTCACATTTCAAACTCATCAGGAAATAGATGAGCAGTCTCCTCCCATAAAGCTTTACAGCCTTAGAAAGCCAACGAAGGGTCAGGATGAGTTGGAGACAACTCAAAAGCAGTGAGTTTTGATTTGGTTTCTAATCCTGAGCTCTTGGGATTCTGGGATGAAACCGAGAGATGGCTGAGATGGTGTGAGACACCTTTCTGGTTTTTATCTTGTGTCTCGGCAGTTTGCAGAGGGCTGTGGGGAATGTCTCCATGAATTATCTGCCAGTTAAGCACTCAGCCTGCTCCCTGCTGTTGTAACTGGCTGCAGACTGCTCCTGCTGGGTGAGTGTAAAGAGGTTATCTGCTGCGGCCATGCTCCAGTGGGTAAAATTAAGCACAGGGAATAATGGGACCTAGAGCCGGAGGACTGAGATGGACTAATAAGAGGAACCAGCAGACCTGCCAGTCAACCAGGCCTCTATGTAAGGTCGGAGGCCGCTTAGGACTTAAGACATACTGCACTCCACACACACAAGTTGTGTAGACTGGTTAGACATGTGCATGGAGAGTATCTGAGCCTGGGGCTGGGCTGTGCAGGGCTCTGAGCAGGTGCTATATGTATTCTAGACTCTGGGGACCTGGGATGGAGCTGAGGGACTTTGGGGCCTCCCTATACATGAAATCTCAACCTTTGGAGGCCAGACCTGAGCCCAAGCTCGGTCCTAGGTCTTGAGGGGCCTGTAGGAGGGGTACCCCTCCTTCTGAGAGCTAACCAATCAACTGGTCATAATGCAGAGTCTACACACAGAGAGACCAGGATGGTAGAAGGGATTGGAGAGAGGCTTGCTAGGCCTTTGCTATTCCAACTGTGGTCCCACAACCAGCAGAACAGTATCCCTTAGTCATTGTTGCAGAAAGACACTGAATTTTTGTGCAGGGTGATAAAAAAAATAGACAATTATAGTGATGTTGTCGCACAACGTGATGAGCACAGTTAACGGTACTGAATTATCCATGTACAAAATGTTTTAGGGGGCCCTCGGGGCAAAGTGGATAAGGAACCCTGTTTATGCAGAATGTGAAATAGGCGGTAGGAAGGCAGTTCCCATGACTTCCTCAGGACAAGCTGTAGGGTCCTTTTCCAAGGCAGCCAGGCCTTTCTCCTCCCATACCCTCAGCAGGCCATTGACCTGGGCTGCCTGACACCAGCAAAGGAGAAAGCCCTTCCTGTGGACTCTAGGGGCTGCAGTGCAGATGTATGAATGCGGAAAGGAGGGCAGAGAGGGTGGGGCTTGTGGGGCAGGGGCTGTGATG
>NW_006399853.1:2344352-2374455 GCF_000299155.1 Elephantulus edwardii
CTTATAACACTGGAATGTTTGAGGAAGACTCGTAGTAAGCAAACTTAACACCAAGTGACTGCAGGCTCCAGCCACACCAAAGCTCCAAGCCGGTGTCGCAAAGGCGCTAGCTATCCTGCTGAGTAGGTAGACAGAAATTGGTTGAAGAGGAAATAAAAAAAACCTTTCCGCGCTTCCTCTGTGAGATGCCAAGGTTGTGTGGTGTGCTGAGGGGCTGAGGAAATGGCAGATGAAGGTCAAAAGGATGTGGACATTGCCTCTGTCTAGGACCTACCCGCTCGCCCACTGCAGTCACGTTGATTCCAACTGTAGCAGCCCATCGGGCCATAGACCTGACAGCACCATGGGGTTTGCAAGGCTGTAAAGCTCTACGGATGAGACTGCTGCCTCTTCCTCCTGCAGAGAAGCTGGTGGGTTTGAACTGCCAACCTCTTGTTCCACAGGGCTCCATGTGGGCCCTAGATTTCCCAGGGATGGGCTGGCTGGCAGAAGAGCACATGCGCCTCATTTGGATTGCAGGTCACTCCGTTCATCCCCAGGGATGGGAGGAGGGGGAGGTAATCCTTCTAATGCCTGGCTGCTCTTAAAGGGATTGGCTAAATTTACAGCTACTAATACCATTTGTCACTGGGCTGTGAGAAAGGATGCTGAGACAGGCTGGGGCTGTTCCAGCCTGTTCGAGGTACACAGATGTCAATTTTGTTTCCCCCTCTCCCCTGGAGCCCCACAGGTAGCCCCCTAGCTAAGCTCAAGGGCATGTGGGCTCAGAGGCATGCAGGCCAGATGCAGCAAGGTGTCAGTAGAAGCACCCTGCCGCTTTTCTGAAGAAGCCACACAGCTCTGAGTGGTGAATATCCGTGGAAGGTGTGTGTGTCGGCCAGGGTGGGGCAAACACAGGTGTGGAGAAAGGTGTCTTTTATCAAAGAATCGTGAGTTCTTTTTCTCTCTTGGCCTTAAAAACAGCCAGCCATGCTCACTTGGCTACAGTGACAAGCCTGGATTATGGTTATCTGCACAGAGGGTGGGATATCCTGAACCCCCAACCTCCACACTACCTCCCACAGGAGCGAGGATGGAGCTCCTTCACCCACAGATGTTGGGGCACCAGGTAGAAATTCTCCATCACCACCTCTTCAGTTCTGACTCATGGCAGCCCACGCGTGTGAGGGGAGAAGTGTGATTTCTCAGAAGGGGACCACCAGGCCTTTCTTCTGAGGCACCTCTGGGTGGACCTGACCTAGTCTGGTAGTGAATGATCTAGTGCTATAACAGCTTGCACCACCAAGCGGCTCCTTCCCCTTGGCCCTTAACCTTCACCAGACTCAGATCAAGTGGATTCCGACCCATACCAAGCCAGAAGGGCAGAGCAGACCTGCCCCGCAGGCCTTCCAAGGCTGCGAGTCTTCATAGAGACAGGTCGTCACGTATTTCTCCAGCAGAGGGCCAGGTGGGTTTGAATAGCTCGCCTTCTTGTTATTAGCCAGAGTGAAACCACTGCACCACGAGGACTCTTGTATAAAACTCCTTGCCATCCACTCAGAGTCTTCCTGGCAGGTTTCCCCAAAGGTCTCAGCCTTGCACTCCGTGTCCTGCTGTCCGCTCTTCTCTTACGTCCTTTTCTGCTGAACCCCTGTCATCCCCTTCACTTTCTCTGATAATTTAAACACAAGCTCCTCTTCTCTTGTTCGCGCTGCTTAGCCAGCAGGCCCGCTGTTTGGGGATTTCCCAGGCAGATCGTTCTGGGAACTAGAAACTGAGCCAGAAGAATCCAGAGTGAGGGCAGGTAGAGGTGACAAGGGTGCGCTGACAGCTGTTGTTCCACAGCTGGAGAACTCTCTGCCCCTCACTCTCCTTCAAGGGGGTGGCGGGGGCTCAGGGGCAGAGGCCCATGCACCTCCTCCTGCTGTCCGCCTCCTCTTGTCAGGAGAGAGACCATCCAGCACATCTTGCTTAGAATCTTCACCCTTGATCCCCACAGTGGTCAAGCCCAGACCAACCCCTTGGTCATCCAGTAGATAGATTTCAGCTCATGGCGCCCTATAAGGCTGTAAATCTTTATGCAAGCAGATTGCCTCAGACTTCTTCCGGAAGTGACTAGTGGATTCAGATCACTGGTGTTTCTGTTATCAGCCCAGTGGTTGACCCACTGTTTAATCATCAGGGGCACTGAGATCTTGAGCGGGACTCCTGGAACCTAGAGGCAGTGTGTAAACCTGATTCCTCCAGGGACGCAGAGCCCAGGCCGAGGGTTTGTTTGAAGACAGGTCCTTAGGGGACATATTTGGATGCAGGAGTGTCTAGAAGGCGGGGAAGCCACAGGTGGGGTGATTGGGCTCTGCAGGCCACCCGGCCTCATCCAGTGGGACTCACTGAGGGGTCATGTGAAATGTGCCTCAGAGCCGTCACCTGAGAGACCAGAATTGGTTGCTGTTGCGATGACAATACTTCAGAGCACCCCCCCCCCCGACCCCGATTGTCAGAGTACAGGTAGTTGCATGGGACAAAACAACCCATCTTTGTCCCATGGAGCAGGTGATGGATTTAAATTATGTACTCCTTTTTTTTTCAAATAAGTATTTGAAAATGTTTTAAATATAATACTTTTAAAGAAAACTTTATTCTGGGAGCTCTGGTGGCCTAGTGGCAAGAAGCTGTACTGCAATCTCAGAAGTGTGTGGCTCGAATCCACCAGATGCTCTGCTGGAGAAGGAGGGTCAGTCTCCTCCTGTACCAGTCAGATATGATTTGACGGTACATGCACAAAAAATAATAAATTTTTTTAAAAAGAAAATTTTATTCTGATTTATTTACAAAATTTTGAACACACTGTTTTTCGCAAAAAATCTTTCCCATTTCCTTCACCCCACCCACCCATCAAATTGTGCAATTCTATGATTAACATCCTGTTCCCCCATCCTCACCTGTCTAGTTCCATTCTCCCCCCCCCCCACCTTGGGTCCTCATACTCATTCTACAATAATGGTTTATACAGTATTTGTCCTTGTGGGACTGAGTTATGAACTACGTACCTTTGTGGTTCGTGGTTGACAGCACAGCCCCTAACCACTAAGCCACCAGAGGTTGAAGCTCACTCAGAGGTAACTCAGAACAAAGGTCTAGTGATTTCCTGTCAAAAAAACCAGCCACATAGGGTTCTTGTAGCTGGTTTTTCAGCAGGAGGTCACCAGGCCTTACTTCCGAGTTGCCTCTGCCTTTCTAACCTTTTGATTAGCACCTGAATGTCCAACCTGGACTTCCTAATCCAGAGTTGTTCCCCAGGATGTTAATTTCCTCTGCTTCTGGGTGCAGGTAGAGATGTCAGTTCCTCCCACTTCCAGGTGTGGGTGTCCAAGTGCCAGGTGGGCCCTGTGGGTATCTCGTGACCTGTCAGAGGAGCCCTGGGCAGAGGCACCCAGGGCAGCCGAGGTGAGGTGCTGTCAGGTTACATAGTGTGGATCCGATAGGATGGCAGACAGTAGGGGAGGAGGTGGGCTGAGGGGATGTGAGGACACGAGCAGCATCCAGGAAGGCAGCCAGTGAGGGGAGGCCTCTTGGTTTTGTGTGTTGATTTAGATATCAGTACCGTCCCTCTGTGTGCCAGCATGAGTAAGGGGTGACCCCTCCAGAACTGCTCTATGAGCCCTGAGAGACCCCTGTGTGCATTAGAGCGCCGACAGACCAGGACAGAGGCTGAGCCAAGCACTCAGTCCGCCTAGAATCTGTTCCAGGTCGAGTTCCTGTCAAACCCAGTCCTCTGACTGCACCTGGCAGGTGTGTTGGGAACCCTCGATAAGGTCGAAGTCTTCGAGGAATACAGAGTGTGACTGTGGGCACTGGCTTTTCCTTCCAGCCTCCTGTGGACATTGTCCTTATCGAATCCATCTCACCGAGGCTGCCTGCGCAGGGCCCGGCGCTCGGAGCTCACAGGCCACTGGAGAGATAAGCAGCTGACACAGCACAGAAAGATAGCTGCTCCTTGGGGGTGCACTGGAGAGACTGGGACGGGGTGGCTGAAGGCCTGGATGGGAAGGGGACCCAGGCTAGGACTGGAGAAGAGGTAATGGGTATAGACGAAGTTGTAGCTCAAATTGTGCAGACCTGGAGTTCTGTTGTGTGAACTTGGGCAAGTTACTTAATCTCTCAGAGCCTGTTTTCTAAGGCGTACATTCATACCTGCTTGTTATCAGGGTTAAGTAGGTTTGGATGTCTCAAGCAGACAGTAGTGCCTGGCATGTGATAGTGGTTCTGTAAACTTGAACTTTTCATATCCATAGGTCAACACTGATGAATCCTTTGCCTATTAAACCAATTGTTGTCTGTTGTTACATACCACTGAGATGAAAGTAACTCGTAGCTGATCCTCCAGCAGGCTGTCGGAGGCTGTAAAACTGCACTGGAGAAAATGGTCCATTTTTCTCCCAAGGAGCAGCTGGTGGATTTGAACCTCGAGCCTTTGGGTTGGCAGGGCAGCTCCTTAACCACCAAGTCATCCAGAGCTCCCCTGATTGCCATCTAGGCAACGCCAACTCATTATATCCCGAGGTTAGGGGCCCCGGTGAAGCAGTTGGTTACAGTCAGAAGTTAAAGCTTAGTACCTGTGAGGCCACCAGAGCTCAAATCCGAAGTCCAGCCTGGTGTGTTGCAAGGCTGAAATCAAAGTGGAAGCCAGACAGGCCTCTTGCCTGGAGCTGCAGGCAGGCACCTGCTGCCACCTTCATTGATGGTGGCTGCAGAATTTACTTTCTGGCAGTTGAAGGCCTGATGCTCTAGCCTCCGTGTTGGCTGGTGGGGAGGGATTGCCTTGCGCACATTCCTTGTCACGTGGTCCCCTCAGTCTCCAAAACCAGCAGCAGTGCTGGAATCTTTCTCGTGCTTCGAGTCTCCGACTTCCTCCCTCCTTGACCCCTCAGCCCAGGTTTTCAGAATTCATGTGAGGCGCACATGCATGATCTCGTCTTAGTACACCTTATTAATGCCTGTCATTACTGTGCTGGTCGTTGGGGCAAGTTCAGATCCCTCCATTCTTTGGGCTTCAGGTTTCCTCCGTTTACAGTGAAAATTTCCACATAGTCTTTAAGGTTGAGCTGGCATCTCACCCACTGCTCACAGTTGTTGGAAGAACCAATGAATGGAAACAAAATACTTTCGGGGCAGGAAGTGGATCCCATGCAGGGTACCCTGAACTAGCCCCAGCAGCGTCTCATGGAGCTTGTCTGTTCTCCTCCTCCAGACCCATCTCAGGCCCCGAGCTGTAGTCATGGAAAACTCCTCGGCAGCGTCGGCCTCCTCTGAGGCTGGGAGCAGCCGCTCCCAGGAGATTGAAGAGCTGGAGCGATTCATTGACAGCTATGTGCTGGAGTACCAGGTTCAGGGGCTGCTGGCCGACAAGACGGAGGGAGATGGTGAGAGTGAGAAGACGCAGTCCCACATTTCCCAGGTGAGGCCTGGCCCTGGTGGAGGGAGAGGGTCCAGGGAGGGCAGGGGGTCCTGATTTCGTGCACCCATGCCATTCTACATCGCAGGGAGTGGATGAGCCCTCCAGCAGATCACCTGGAGTCCTGGAGGTGAGGCTTTGGGGTCCAGGCAGGAGGCGTCCCTAACTGTGTACAGTTGACCCTGTGACTCAACTCTCCCCCTTCCTCCCCCAGTGGACACCCGGCCGGATGCACAACTCTCTGAGCACATGTCATGTAGCTACACAGACTTGAGGATGGTCTCCAGCCTGAGAAAGACTAGAAAGAAAGGCCTGGTGATCCACTTCTGAGAAATAGACCAATGAAAGAAACCTTATGGATCCAGCCCCGTGTGCATGGGGCCAATGGGGATTGATTCACTGGCAGCCAATAACAGTAACAACTTTGTGTCAGACACGATTCCCTGTTATCGACTGGCTTCTGCTCCAGAGGAGAGCGTGAACTTACCCATAATGCACACAGTCAAAAAGCCATATGACTGACTGACCTCTGTCTTCACATGCAGGCAGGTGTTGGCCCTCAAAACACCTCACCCAGAGCTCGGTATTCTATTCCAGGTGTAGGTAGATGAGTGAGGCATTCTGGCTGCCACCTCAGGTGTGCCCTGCCTCCCTCCACCCCAGGGTCTGTCTTTGGCATCACTGGGAATGAGGGGTAAAAAAGAGGGGGAAGCTGGTGGGCTGGTGGTTCCCTGTAAGAAGGGGAGTGTGAACATCTCCTCTGATGATGTGCATTATTATTTGCATAATTTCATTTCTTGATTTAAGCTCCCCTTATTGCGCAGTTAAGGAGCTCTGGTGGCTTAGCGTTTTAGCAGTTGTATAACTGAAAGGTTGACAGTTCAAGTTCACCAACAGTTCTGTAGGAGAACGATGGGTAGGCAGTCCCCTGTAAGGATTTAAGCCTCAGAAACCTGGTGGAGTGTTGATGTGAGTCAGAATTGGATCTGAGGGGTTTTTTTTAATTATTATTTTTTTTAAAACATCTTTTTTTAAAAATTTTTTATTTTTATTATTTTGTGTGTGTGTGTGTACCGTCAAATCAGATCTGACTGGTACAGGAGATTTTTCATCCTTCTCCAGCAGAGCATCTGGTGGATTCAAACCGCGTACCTCTAGGATTGCAGTGCAGCTTCTTGCCACTAGGCCACCAGAGCTCCCCTGGATTTGAGTTTTGGTCTCTTGTGCAGATAGCATGACTGGAGTTTAGGGGCGGTCAGGATACTCTGGAAAATTCTGAGGCTGATTAAACTTGAGTTGTTTTCAAGGACTGTGTGAACCTGCTCCTGCAATTACCCGTGAACATCTGAGAGCTGGCAGTGGACAGGCGCATACCCTGGTCCCAGAGGAAATTCCTTCTGATGAGAGGAAGGTTTCAGGAAGCTGCAAAAGGAGGCTGGAGGAATGCTTCCCGGATGGTCGAGTTACTGTCTGTTTAGCAGCCATGGGGCAGGCATGCAGTGGTGGGGGATTTTGGAAGTTTCCCATCTTAGCTGTAAGGAGCGCCCTGATTTCACATCCTCCAAGCCATAATTGTGTGTTCTTTTGGCAGTCCATGACATAGTCAACACTCATGTCAGCACCACAGTTCAAAGCCACCAAGTCTTCTTCGGTCTTCCTTCGTTTTAATAGTGCTTGCTATTTTAATGTTAATGGATTTTGCCAAATTGCTCTCCAGGATAGCTGTTCCATAATTCATGCCACCACCCATGTGTTGGGACAAACAGTCACTTGTCAGTGTAGTTTGGATTTCCTTTAATTCTTTAAATGTTTTTTTGAACACTTCTTAATCTAATTGCCAGTTAGTTATTTTTTCCAGTAGCTTAAAATCTTCATTTAAAAGCAACAGTTGGAAAAATAGAAATGATTAGAAAACAAAGGGGGGGGGGAAATCCACCTTCCCCTTATGACAAGAACCAATTTCAGGTTTTTTATACTGCATCATCTTTACTCAGACACCTTTTATAAAGTTATACTTAAAGCATCTATGTTCTTTTTCAGCCTGCTTTCTCATTTTGTAGTATGTCCTAGAACTGGGGGTCTAGGCATAAAATGTACTTGTTGAAATCTGTTCTTTTTCTGCCAGTTACTGTTAACTTAATAATGAAAGAGAATTAGATTTGCAGGTATTGACTTGAATGCTGTTCTAGACTCTGGAAAAATCATAGAACCAGTCATGATCCTGTTCCTCCTTGAAATGAGCATTGTTGTTGGGAGGTACTGTCGAGTCACCTGGGACTTGCAGCGACCTTGTGAAGAGCGGATCTAACTCTCGGCCTGTCTATCCTGTGCTATCCTCACCATCTCTAATATCCTGAGCCCATTGTCGTTACTATGTCAATCCGTCTCTTTGAGACTCTTCCTCTCTTACACTGACCTTTTCCAAACATGATGTCCTTCAAGGACCAGCTTCTCCTAACAATATGCCCCACATATATGAAACAAACTTCACCATCCTTGCCTCCCAGGAGCACCTTGGTGCCTTTTCTCCAAGTCATATTTGTTTGTTTGGTTTGTTGTTGTTTTCATTCCGCAGAATATTCAGTATTCTTCTCCAACACCACAACTCAAAGGCTTTGATTATTCTTCTGTCATTCTTATTTATTGTCCAACTTCCAGATGCATAACAAGTAATTGAGAAGACTATGGATGTTGCCTTGATCTTGAACTTGACGTCAGTGCTCCTTGACACCTTGAGGAGTTCCTTGACAACAGATTTACTCACTGCACTATGTCTTTCGGTTTCTTGAGTGTTGGTGCCAAGGATGTTGACTGTGGATCAAGTAAGATGTAATAGTTGACAATTTCAGTCTTTTCGCCACCTATCGTGATGCTGAGTATTGGCCCAATGGTGGAGATTTTTGTCTTCTTGGTGTTAGTGTTGTCATTGCTGTTATGTACTGTTTTAAGTCAGAACCAAGTCATAACTGACCCTCCAGTAGTTTCTCAGAGACAGTAAATTGCATGAGATAAGATTGTCCATCTTTCTCCCATGGAGCATCGATGGATTCGAACCATGTGCTTTTGGCTTGGCAGCACAACGCTTTACACTAAGCTACCAAAGTGCTTAGATATTAGTATGATATCATCAACCAGAACTTTATATCTATTTTATCTGTTTTCCCCACTGATTTTTTTTCCTGTTCTAAAATCCAATTTTTGTTTTATCATATCTCTTGTTCTGTGATACTCTCCTATTCTATGGTATTTTCTTGATCTTTTTTTGTCTTTAATAATCATGATGTGTTTGAAGGGCTCTTTAGTTATTTTGTTGTTAATATTAGGTGTTTCGAGTTGGCTCTGGCTCCTAGTAACTCCATGTACAACAGAAAGACACACTTCCCAATCCCGCTCCATACTGTGTTAACTAAGCAGCCATTGAATCACCTCATCGTTTATTTGAGGATCTTCTTTTGTTAAATGTCCTTCAATTTGTGTTGTCTGATGGCTTCTCTGGCGGCATAGTCCATAGGGACTTGCACTGCTACCCCTAAGGTGTCGCCTCTCGGATTGTTCGAATCTACTACCAGTGACTTTGTACAGGAAAGATTGGCAGTCTTTTCTCGTGTGATTTACAGCCTCCTGAAAACTGGCTGGAGAGTCAGCCATCCAACTGGTTGACTTGAGTTGGTTCAGACTCAAAGGCCGTGAGAGATACTGCCTCATGGTTCGTTATGGTTAGTGCAAAGGGTGAATGTGCTTATGTGCTAATTGAAAGGTTGGCAGTTCAGGCTCCCAGAGGTACTTCAGAAGAAAAGCTGACCATCTACTTATGGAAAATTAGCCGTAGGAAACCTGTGGAGCACAGTTCCACTCTGACACACGTGGGGTTGCCAGCAGGTGTGAAATGCCACCTTTGCCATTTCTCTGGCTGGTGTTGTGTTTTATGCTTTGTTGGTAAAATTGGCCTAGATGGGCTGTCCTTTCCAGTATACCACAACTAGGGAAATACCTGATATATTGGGTTAAATAAAACACACCGTTAACATGGATTCATCTGGGTTTTTTTTTCTTTTCACCTTTTAAAAATCTGGCTACTAGATAATTTTAAATTATGTATGTGGCTTGTGTTTGTGATTCTCATTTTATTTCAGATAGACAGCACTACTCTAGGGTACACTGTGCCCAGCCTGTGTCCGTGGCACAACTGAAACTTCTCTCCAGTATGAAAGTCATGCCCGTTAGGGAGAGTCTCCAGCCAGGGTTATGCACAACCAAGCCCTCAATGGCCTGGAGCCACCAGATTTGACCATGTGCACCTGAATATTCAGAGCCTGATCTCTCTCTGCTTCTCATCTATCATGTAAAGTGTAGGTTAAGGTCGGTGTTCATAACATTAGATTGAAAGACTTAAAAAGGAAAAAGAAAAAAGAAAGACTAGGTAGCATTTGACACAGTGATGAGAATACCATCATATCTGTAGATTTGATCCACACGATGTTTTCTACTTTGTAGACTCACACAACATTGCTGGTCTCATTTTATAGATGAGGAGATGTGGCCCAGAAGGCATGAATGTTTCAGGGACTCTCAAACTCCCAGCATCTCTCCTGGGAAGCATTTCAAAATGAGGATACTGTCTAAATCAGTCCCATAGGACAAATATAAGACCGTTACTGTAGAAACAGAAAGATAACTAGTAAAACATGTATTAGGATCCAAGGGAGGAAAGGTGGGAGCAGAGGGGTGAGCCTGGGCAGGGGGTAATCAGAGGGTCATACGATATGATGGGTGGAGGGAGGGGTGGGTAAAGGAAATGGGAAAGATCTGGTGTGTAAAACAGTGTATATGACAAGAGTCCACAATTAAGGTTGCATAGTGGAATGTACTTGGGGCGGTGGGAGGGGTGCGGGGGGTGGGGATTGTGTACCAGGGAGGGAGTTTTTCTTTTACTTTTCAGAGAGGAGTGAACTGGGGGAGGAGGGCGGAGGGCTGGGCGGGGAGAGAAGTGCAGCAATGAATGAATGGAAATCCAAAATCTCATTAAATGTTCATTAAACTGTTCATTAAAATGTTCATTAAAATTATTAAAATAAAAAAAAGAAAGGAAACAAAAAAGGGGGGAAAACAGTATATATGAACTTTGTATGTAAACTAGTATAACATAAAAATTTTATTTAAAAACAAAAAAACAGATGCTCAGAGGATCTAAGTTGGTGGGTTGGAGTGGGTAGACTTTGGGGAGAGTCTCAATCTGAGAATCTTTGGGGAATACTAGCCCTCTGAATACTCAGAGATGGCTGCAGGGACCGCACTGGAGCCTGGCTCCTGACTCCTCTTCTGGAGCTCTTCCTCAATGCCAGGCAGCCCTGACAAACCACAGTCAATGTCCTTCAGAGCTGGTTTACAGGAAGATGCACTAACGCCCCCTCCCAGCTCATCCCGCATCCCTTAGTATGGTTGGGGGCTCATGTGGCTCAAATGAAGCGCACAGCTTCTAACTGGAGAGGTGCCTTGGAAGAAAGGCCTGACACCTGCTTCTTTGAAAAACCTGTGGACACCATCTACTCTGACACACACAGGGTCCCCATGAGTAGGAACTGACTTGATAGCAACTGGTTTAGTCTGGCTGAAGCTCAATCAGGTGCCCAAACATGATGCTGAGTGTGCAAACTTCAGAATGACCCTCTCTCCTGTCTGGTTGACTCTGGACTGTAACTGGTTGGGCTATGTTGGGCTCAGGGGAAGAGAAATGCGTTTGTTCTCTCTGTCCTATGGAGTTGATTCCTGTTCACTGTGATCCCGGATGACAGGGCAGAACGGATGCCAGGTCTTCTTCCATGAAGTCACTGTGGGTTCAAACTTTCTACTCTTGGTTAGAAGCAGAGATGCTTAACCCTTGCACCACCACCAGGCTCCTCTAGTCGCCGCTGAAGACCACCTTGATTGGAGCTTGGAGATGACAGCATGGGGAGATGACAGTGTGGGAGAGGGAATTTGCTGTTAAAAATAGCTGAATAGGGCTTTCAGTGTCAGAGCCAGCTGGACTGTGGAGACCAGGCACACTGCAGACTGGCAGAGTGTGGACAGCCTGCATGTCCTGCCACCGCTGACCTCTCCTTTTCTCCCACAGTGGACGGCGGACTGCAGTGAGCAGCTGGATGGCGGTTGTTCCTTCTCCCGAGGACGAGCACCCCCACAGCAGGTAGGGAGCCAGCGCTGCCTTCCACCTGGGCTAAGTGGTGCCACCTGCTCCTTTGGCTTCCTGGGCCAGCACCTGGTGGCTCTCCTGAGGGGTGGTGATATTGAAAGGGCAGGTAAATGGACAAGGGAGTGTGACCTGACACCCCCACCCTGAGACGCATTCCCTCATCTGGGCACATGGATCCACTGGATTTCTTTCCAGCAGCATTGTTATTTATGATAGCAAAATTCTGGAAACAACCCAAGAGTCCATGAGCTGAGAACGGAGAAAGAGTCTGTGATAGATCCTCACAGTGGAATATTATACAGCAGTGTAATAAGTCATGGAAGGGCTTCTTACCAGCATTTATCCTCTCACAAGCAATCAGAACTGTAGGATTTAAAACAAATTTTAAATTAATTTTTCAAATTAATCAAGTTAAATTAAATTAAGTTTTCAAATTAATTTCTTAAAAAGACTTTATTTTTTCATAAAACCTTCAAATTTACAGAAAAGTTGTCCAGAAAGTACAATGTTCCCAGATAACCACCCCCCTCCCAGTTTTCCATCTTAGGAACATCTTGCATGTTTGTGGAACATTTTTGCATGGAACATTTGCTACACTCGATGAACCAGGACTGCTGCATTACTACCCACTGACATCCAGAGTTTCCATCAGGGTTGCAGAGTTCTGAAGGTTTTAGTAAATGCATGCCGTCTTGTGTTTACCATTACAGTAACACCCAGAATACCTTCACTGCTGCATGTGCCCTGGGCTCCAGCAATTCAGCTTCTCTTCCCCTGAACTGGCAACCATTGGTCTTTCCCAGGATAACGTAGGAGGTCATCCATCTTTTTCATACCCCTAGATCAGGAGACTGTATTGCACTGGGAAAGTCTGGAGTCAGGTACCTCTCCAGATTATTGAGGAGTAATGATGTCAGTTTAAGGACTAAGGTGCACCTGATTTAGGCCATGGTTTTTTCAGTCACTTGCTATGCCTAGGATTACAGAAGAAGAATTGAGGCCTTTGGGTTGAGGTATTGGAGAAGAGTGCTGACGATCCCATGGACTTCCAAAAGAACCCACAGATATGTCTTGGAGAGGGTACAGGCAGAGTGCAAAGATGGAGCTAAGTTGATGAGGCGTCGTCTCACATACTCTGGGCATGTTGCTAGTAGAGGCTATTCCTTGGGGAGGGACGTCATGCTTGGGAAGGTGAAGGGACAGCATAAGAAAGGAAGACTAGGTGGGTTGACACAGTGACGGCAGCAACGGGCATGAGTGTGTCAGAGATTGTGAAGTCGCACAGGATAGGACAGTGTTCAGATCGGTTGTTCAGTTGCTACGACTTGTACTTGACTCAGCAGTACCTAACAACAACAAGGTTTGATGCTGCAGGGCACTTTGGAGAGGGCTTCAGCTCCAGATCTGTAGGAGTGGATCCTGGGGCCGAGGGACCATAGGTCTGACTCTGTCCTCCTGACCAACCTGCTGTGCTGGGTTCAGGCAGCCACCTGCTCCTCGGGCTTGGCTCCCTTGAGGGCTGCACTGCTGTCAGAAACAGGAGGTAGCAGCTCTGTGAAAACTGTCACTGAGTTGCCCAGAGCCTGCACTCTTGCACCCTCTGGCTGTCTGGCTTTTCCTGCTGACACCTTGTCCCTGGCAGTGGGATTAAGGTTTGAAAAGAACTGTTTATCCCTGCCCCAGCCCAGCCTCGGAGGGATGATGGGAGGAGCCTCTGCGTGTTCTGGATCATGCCCTGGTTTTAAAGCTGCAGCGTGGACGCTTTGCAGAGGCCCACTCGCTGGGGCTGACTTCACCTCCACGATGCTAATTAAAGCTGTGCTGCAGTGTTGTCATTAAGGTAGTTGGCTGCTAACTGAAAGGTTGGTGGGAGAGTGACGAGGCAGTCTGCTTTTGTAAATACTTCCAGTCTTGGAGACCCTGCCCTGTCCTCTAGGGTCTCTGAGTCAGAATCATTGTGTGTGTGTATGGGGGGGGGGGGGGAACAACTACCCCAGATGTGTTTTCTCATGTTTGTTTCTCCGTCGGCTATTTGTAGAAATATTGTGAGCCCTGGTAGCCTAGTGGTAGGAAGCTGCGCTGTAGTCTAAAGGTACCTGGTTCAAATCCATCAGTTGTCTGCGGAAAAAGGATGGGCAGTCTTCTCCTGTGTGATTTACTGCGTCTGAACAACTGCTGGAGGGCTATTATGAATCGGTTCCAGCTCGACGACACCTAACAACATGTTAGAAAATCCACTTGTCCACTGAGTCCTTCCAGAGGGAAGTTTGAGTCCCATCAGGTGGAAGGAAAGGAAGCAGCAAGTCTGGGACAAGAAATGGGGTACAGACATCCCAAGTGAGGCCACAAGGCTGCCAGGAATTGGGGTTCAGCTGGGCTGTGGATTGCTTGACAGTTCCTTCCCGAGAGCTTGTCCGTCATATTTTGTCAGGATGTTGGGGTTCCGTTCCCAGCCTTTCCCTTGTCATCGGGGAACTGCGTGGATGTGGTTGAGGAGTAAGCACCTGGAGTGAGTGAATGACACGGCT
Organism: Elephantulus edwardii; assembly: GCF_000299155.1. Classification (NCBI taxonomy): domain Eukaryota; kingdom Metazoa; phylum Chordata; class Mammalia; order Macroscelidea; family Macroscelididae; genus Elephantulus; species Elephantulus edwardii. Next base: position 2,358,505 of record NW_006399853.1, read on the forward strand.
GTAAATGTAGACAAAATGACCAGGTGCTGGCGTGGGCTTTAACATTCAGGAGAGAATGCTGGAGATATAGGAAAGGTTGTTAAGAGGTCAGGAATGAGTAGCTCTTTCTCATCTGTGCAGAAGGGCCAAGCAAGTGAAATGAATGTGCATGACAGCAGCAGAAACTCTGGTTAGACCTTGGGAGGGACTTCCCAACGGAAGAACTTGGCCTACACTCTTGATTGTTTTGCTGGACCCTGAAAGACATGCTGTTAGATCAGCAGTTCATGCAGAGGCCTGGGAAAGGCGAGGCCATGTCAATAAAGGTCTTTGAATCTTGCTCCCTCACCCACCCTGCTACCTGTTCCACCTGCAAGCCAAGTATCAGTGCCAACATTGCCTCAGCTCCTGGAGCCTGGCAGATGGCAAGTAGAGGAAAGATCCAAACACAATGGTTAGCTCTGTTGTTTAGGAGAGAATAGAGCTGTCTACAGCGCTTGCTTCAGTGCCGTTTAAAAATCATTCACACAAATGCAATTGTATAGTGTCTAGGTTTTTAAGTGGCTTCCACGGGCATGGAGGGAATGCTGTGTTTCATATTCATGCTGTGTGTCTCTGGTCGGTATTTACTGAGCACTTGCTGTGAGCACAGCACACACAGATGAGCTGGCATGTTCTGGCTTGATGCTGCCTGCAGAGAGAGGCTAGTCTGGGTTCTGTGGAACAAAGAACTAGTGAGACATAAGAGAAGAGAGACTGATGGACTTCAAGGTTTGGGCTCATATATTCATAGGGGCTGGAAAGGCCAAAATTTACAGGCGGATCAGCAGGCCAGACTCCTGCTGACTCTTAGGATGGTGAACTATTAAATCCCTAACCTGTAGCTTTGATATCAGGCTGGAGACTTGTGCAGGTTTGCCCTCTGGGATCTGTAGGTCAGATGAGGGGAAGGTGCAAAGCTGAGGGGACCTTCTGCCACATTGTCTGTGTATGACCTGGAGGGAGACCTTGAGGAAACCTCTCTTTTCAATTCAGTTCAGTCCCTTTGTGGGTGATGATTGCATTAGGTTACATTATGAGATGGTAACTAGTCCAGAGTTTGGGCAAATCGATGGGAATCCTAGCCTAGCCAAGTTAACACACAAAATTAACTATCACAGCTAGTTAACATGAGTTGAGAAAGACATACGTGCTATGTCTCCACAGAAGCGACCATGGCAGTTGCTGTAGCTTCTAGGAGAGACCTCTTGAAGAGCATTTAGCTTGACGTGTGGCTTCTGCAATGAATGACAGGGTGTGGACATGGTGGAGGGAACCAGGAGGGAATTCCAGAGAGAAGAAAAGGTGTCAGCAAACGTAGGCTTGAAGTCGGTGTAACTTGGAGGGGTTAACATGACAGTAGATGGTTGTGCGTTACCAAAGAAGTGAGGGGAGAGGATGCTGAGTGTGGGGATGCCTGTAGGCTGGGCTGAGATAGTGGAACACCTTACCAGCTTACCTTGTGTATCTTCTCTGGCTGTTTCATACAGGTCAAGTCCGTCTCCTTGTATCAGTCAGGATAGCTTAGACAGTACTGCTATAACAAAAAAGCCCATGACCTCAGAACTTAGAATAACATGCTCTGCACCAAACTTGATGGAACAGGTGCAACTCAACTAAGTCAGCCTGTGAAAGGAGAGAGACTTCTCACTCATCAGCATCGGAGTCTCTTTATTCTGAAAATTCCATCTCTAGCCAGAAGTAATACATACCACTTCTTAGCTTATTGACCAGAAGAGTCTCATGACCTCCACTCAGTCACAGGTACCTGTTTCTCTCCCTCTACCTCACTCTCTTTCCCTCCCTCCTCCCTCTCCTCTCCCTCCCTCCTCCTCTTCTTCTTTCTTCTTTTCCTCTTCCTCTTCCCCCTCCTCTTCCCCCTCCTCTTCCCCCTCCTCCTCCCTCTTCCCCCTCCTCTTCCCCCTCCTCCTCCCGCTTCTCCTCCCCCTCCTCTCCGTCCTCTCTTCCTCCTCCCTCTCTCCCTCCCCCCTCCCTCTCTTTCTCTTTCTTTGCCATCAAGCTGGTTCTGACTCATTGCTGACCTTCCAGTGGGTTTCTGTGGCTGTAAATCGAATGGGAAGAGACTCCCCATCTTTCTCCCTTGTGGTACCTGGTGCATCTCAGCTGACAGAAAAGCATGGCTTTGGGCTGGCAACACAGCTCCACTGATTGACTATACCCTCGGAGCTTTCCTATTGTTGTGGTGGTTGTGTACCATCAAAGCAAAACTGACCAGTAACTGACCCTCTGACGGGTTTTTCAGAGAGAGTTGATATCCTAGGAGGAGATTGCCCATCTTTCTCCTGTGGGGTGGCTGATGGATTTGAACTGCATGCCTTTGGAATTGCAATGCAGCTTCATACCACTAGGACATGAGACCTCCCTGGAGCTTCCCTATAGCCACACTAAAATGCTATATTCCTGGAATAAGGGGAAACAGAATTATTGGTAATTGGTTAGGATGATTATCACATGCCCAAGCTCTGGAAGAAGCTCACCTGAGGCTTCCCTCCTCTGTCTCCTCCGTCACATCAAATCCAGACCTGAGCAAGTCTCAGGTGAGCCCTTAAGACACATGACTCTCATGTCTTCACCTCACAGGCAAGAATCTCCCCCATGTAACTATTCAACAATCGCCGATTTCCAGTCTTGGGACCCTCGCTGTCCTAAAAAGCATCTCAGGCCCTAATCTAATGGATAACATTTTCTGTCTTTAATTCAGCACAGAAGCCCCTTCTCCTCACTCCACCTGATAGTTTTACTCCTTTGCCCATGTCTCTCCTTTGGGAGCTCACCACAGAAATCGTCTTTCTCAGTTAAATATCCTCTCTCCTGAAGCTACCTTTTTTCTCCATCATTAGTTCATGCCTTTGTTTATTTGTTCTTTCATTCACTGATCTCATCAACAAATCGTGCTGAGCGCTGCCCATGGCCAGATCACGAGCTAGGAATTGGGGGAGCAAGAACAGAGAACAAGATGGACATGGCCTGCGTCCACGTGGAGATCAAAGGGGACAGGACAGACACCCTATAGCGCTAGGAAGTCTGGCATGGGACAAGACGATTCTTAGGACGTGTTCTGTCTCCTGAAGTTCTGTCATTCTTCTTCATATGCCTCCCAGAACTGAGCACATTTCTCCTGCTGACATCCGAACGAGGCAGCCTCCCCACCCATGGGAATCTCTTTATTCTGAAAATTCCATCTGCTTCCATCCTCATGGTGCCTTCTGGCTCTCACTTACTTAGAGGAACAGGATATAACTCCAAAAAATATCAATGATTGACTTTTACAGGAAGAACGTTGGCCACTACACATAGAGCCCCTGCTGGGTGGGCTATGGCCAGGTCTGTGCCCTCAGAGAAAGATGTTCCTGTGTGAAAAGGTAGCAGTCCAAGCAGCTTTTGAATACAGGGAACATTGGCTCTGGTGTCTGCTGGACAGGCCTGTGGTACAGCTGTGTCCAGGCCAAGTTTAAATAACATTGCCATTGAAAACATAAATAAAAAAAAAAAGAAAGAAAACATAAATCACAGAAGAGAGTGTTGTGGGCAAGAAGAATGGGCTTACAAGAAATGCACTTGGCCACAGGTGTCGTGCATTGTCTCCCACCTCTCCTTGACTGTCAGGTTTAGTTAGAAGACAATGCTTTTGTTAAGTGGCATTGAGTTGACCATGACTCATAGTGACCCTGTGAGCAATGGATCTGAACCCTCCCCTATCCTGTGCCATTTCACCATTTCTGACATACTCAAGGTCACTGTTGTAGTCCTTGTCAATCTGTTTCACAGAAGGTCTCCTCCTTTGTTGACGCTCCACCTTTCCAAGCATGAGGCCATTTTTAAAGGCCTGGCCCATCCTAACAACACAACCAAAGTATGTGACAGAGTTTCATTATCCTTGCCTCCAAGAAGCATCCTGGTTGTACCTTCTCCAAGACAAATTTGTTTGTTCCTTTGGCAGTCCGTGGGGTAGTCAGCATTCTTCTCCAACACCACTACTCAAAAGCATTGATAATCTTCTGTCATCCTTACTCGTTATCCAGCTTATGCCTATATAGCAAGTAATTGAAAAGATTATGGTTTGAATTAGTTACGCCTTTGTCTTTAAACTGATGTCATTACTCTTCAATGATGAGGAGAGGTCCTTTTGGAGAGGTCCTTGACAGTAGACTTTCCTAATGCAGTATGTCTTGATTTCCTGGCTGCTAGAGCCAAGGTTGTTTATTGTGAATCCAAGCAAGATAAAATAATTTCTATCTTTCTCCGTCTATTAGGATGGAGGCCTACTGGCCTGATGGTGAGGATTTTTGTTTTTTTTCTTGGTCTAGGTATAGTTTTCATATGATAAAGTGCTCTGGGATTCCCATTCTTCTCAGTGCCATCCATAATGCATTGATGCACACAGTCAAAAACCTGAGTTAATAAGACATAAAATAGTCATCTTTCTGGTATTCTCTGCTTTCAGCCAAGATCTGTCTGACATCAGCAATTCCTCATGCCACAGTTTCTTCTAAATCCAGCCTAAGTTTCTGGAAGTTCTCTTTCCGTGAACTGTTTTAACTATTTTGTAGTAATCTTCAGCAAGATTTTACTTGCATGTGATATTAATGTTATTAATAATTCCTACATTCTGTTGGATCACCTTTTTTGAGTGACCAAAAAGTAAGGGACTGGATGGACAGATGGACACAGGAGTCCCAGAGAAGAGGAGTGGCCTTTGGCCCACCTCAGAAGCTTTGCTCACCTCTCATCCAGACAGTCACCTGACTCAGAAGGCCTAATAATGCTGGAGATTAAAATTTGTGAAGTAGTCCCTTCTTTCTTCAGCACCAGGGCGCTGTCCTTGGTGCTGATCCAGTTCAGGGCCAGGACGGGGCTATTGCACTTTGGGCCCTGCCCACCTACCCCCTCTGCTTAACTCCACATCCCTTCCATCCCTGGGAAGATCCTCCCCGTGGGCAGATTGCCTTGGGACCGTTTGGCCTCTACACATTTCATGTGTGTGGAAAGTCTCCCCCAGTGTCCCCGGTATGTTCTACCTGCCCTTCTCCACTGCCACCCAGCTCGTCCACATGCTCAGAGTACAAATGGGAGCCAAGTCCAAGGAACCATGGTGACCTGTGGAGAGGAGGCTTCAGGCGAAGCCCAGACACCACCTTGTCAGTGAGGACATTTGCCCTGGAGTCTCTGAGCCATCCATATTCTCGCTCCTCTGAACTAGACATCATGGGTGGCATGAGCCTCATCACGTGGTACTAGACTCCTAGACATCTTTGATTTTACTCCTTGACATCTTGAATTCCTCCTTCTGCTTTGTCACTCCTCACTTTGGCTATAAGACCTGTAAGGGCAGAGACCACAGCCTCAGGCCTTTTATGATCGACACAGCACCCTCCCTCACTTGGCTGGTAGATTGGAGCTTAAGGCAGAGGCGCTGGGGAGAAAGGGCTGACTTGGTGCGTTATTAAAGGGGAGCTGTGGTGGCTTCATGGTAAGGAGTTGTGCTGCCAACCCAAAAGGCATGCAGTTTGAATCCACCAGCTGCTATGTGTGAGAAAGATGGCCGGTCTCCTCCCGCGAGATTTACTGCCTCTGTGAACCTGCTGGAGGGTCAGTGATGAGTCGACTCTGCCTCAATGGTATATAATAACAACTCCCTGTAAACTCCCTTGGAGTTCTGTGTCCCTGAAGTGACTCCACATCAGTGTCAGGCTTACCTCTTGGTCAACATGAAGGAACCAGTTGGATGGCTGTCTGTAGCCATAAGGGGAATGGACAAGGCCTATTCACCCCAAGAGGGGCAAATCCTGGTCACTCTCTCTCTGGTGCAGTCCTGGGCCCTAGAGCGCCCGCTGCTCCCAGGTGGATGGGACACTTGTACCTACTGCTCCTGGATTTTAGCTGCCAGGATGGGGATGGGGCCCTGGTAGATTCCAGGTCTAGTTGCTCCCGTATCAGAGTCCCCAGTAACAGGAAGCCCTTTGCTGTTCCCTCCCTCCCTATCTGGTCAGGCTTGGGTAGTTTCTAAACATTCACGGCCTAAAATTGTCAATATACACCCACACATGTGTGCAGAAGTGTAAATCACTAGGCAGTCAATGCTGCATTAATACAGGGAGCCCAGCAGCTCAGAACAGGCTCCACCTGCTTGAGCCTTTTCCTGTTTCAGCCTCTCTCTCCATGCTTCCTTCATGTGCAGAGCCCATCCATCTACATCATGACCCTCAAGTTCTGCCTTCCTTCACTTCACAGGCGATTCACTCCCTCCACCAGCCCTGCATGTTTGTAGGAGATGGTTTTGAAACTGCCTTATGGAAACCTCTACAGTGGAGTCAAAAATTGTCTGCATGGTATGACCACGCTGTGCAGAGTTAGAGTGTAACGCCTGGTTTGCGCTGTCTAGCCTCCTGTCTTGGGAGCTAGATGTATGAGTGTGCGCCAGTTCTCATCAATAAAATGGGGACAATGATAATATTTGGCTTTTTTTTTTAATCCCGAGCTCCTCTCCTACTTGGATTTGAAATTATATTTATCAGAGTTTTCTGCTTTTGATTTAAAATTCCCAATTTTTTTATAGCCTTTTAGAAAATTTCATTGTATAAATTTGAACTTTGTTATTTTAGAGAGCTCTGGTGGCCTAGTGGTAAGAAGCTGCACTGCAATCCCAAAGGCATGTGCTTCGAATTCACCAACTGCTCAGATGGAGAAAGATGGGCAGTCTCCTCCCATGAGATTTACTACCTGTGGAAACCTCCTACAGGGTCAGCTGTGGGTCACTTCCAACTCGACAGCACACCACCACAACAGGGCTGTAGTGTGGGTGTTGATGGCCCAGTGGTAGAATTCCCACCTTCCATGTGGGAGAGCTGGGTTTGCGTCCCAGCTAAATGCACCTCCAGTGCACCCCCCTGCCTGTCAGTGGAGGCTGACATGTTGTTATGATGCCTGTAAAAGGAATAAAGTTAACATCATGAGGAAGGGCAAGTCTGACTTCTGTCAACTCCATCAAGGGGAACTGTCCCATCAATAATATCCAGTATATACAAGTCATCTTGGTAAGAAATAGCCACCCGCCCCCATCCTTCTGTACATACTTCTTCTCATCACAGGATCCAATATTCATTGCAAAAGTTGTGGGTTTTATTAAGGAAATAAGTTGGAGAGGTGGCAAAGGAAGGCAAAGGATATCACAGAGTGAAAGGTCTAGGTTCAGTCCAGCAACACAAATAAACCTCTAGTTTCTTCAGTTGTCCAGCAAGCCTTGTCTCATAGCAGACCCAAGTCAGCTCCTCTTGCTCCGTCTCTAGGATTCTGTCAGGCTGTAACTCACTCCAGTCTCTCCAGTGTAGCCAGCTCTCTCTCTTATGTTGGCCCCACAGCTATTGATGATGTAGAAGACTCCAATTGAATGCTGAACCGTCTGTCTGCAATTGAGGCAGCTGGAGATCACATCTCCAAAGGGGGCAAAGGCAGTGACTAGAAAAACCATTTTTAAAAAGACCACAATGCTGAACAAGTTTCAACAGAGCTTCCAGACTGAGATGGATTAGGAAGGAAAGCTTGGAGCTTGGCTTTCAAAACTTAGCTAGTGAAGGCCCCCGGATAACAGTGGTGTGATCCACAGCTGATTATGGTGTGTCACAAGCCTGGGTAGCGTTTTGTTTTGTGGTGCTTGAGGATACAGTGAGTTGAGCTGATTCAGCAGCGGCTGACAAGAATGACAGCAGGGTTGAGAACTAGTGGGAAGGACTCTGTGTTGGTGCCCGGCATGTGGTGAGCTCTAGGTCAGTGCTGCTGTTCCAGCCTCATATTCTTGGCCCTTCCAGGCCCTTCCTGTGAGCTGGGGGTAGCTGTGACCTGACTGGGAGCCTCTCAGAGGCCACCTCAGTTCCCCTGCCCCCAGGAGGCCCTCCTTCCACCTCTCCCATGCAGTCTGAGTTGCCATTACCCTCTGTGCTCTGTTCTGAGAGCAGCGTGGCTCACCTGGGCGTGGGGCCGTCTAATTGCCAGTGAAAGGGGCTGTTGTGAAGAGCCTCATAGTGTGTTAGTGCTAAAAATGATGTACTGAAAAGGGCAATTGTTTCCAATAAGGCTTCTCGGAACCTTGGCATTTCAGCAACTTAGAGGGAGGCAGGGCTGGGTGGTCTCAGGGCTGAGAGGAGGCTGTGCTCAGAGAAAAGCTACAGACACCAGAACCAGCCAAGGAATTGCAAACTGGAGAATGCCTTTAAGAAGCCAGTGACAGAGAGTTTTCAGGACCTGGCCACCGAGCCCAGGCTACAAACTATTTGATGATTGACATTGAATCACAAGCCTGGGGTGTGGGTGAATGGGGAGGGAGACTTAACAAGGGAGAGAAGCCAGGGTCACTCTCATTCACGAGTGACAATTCGGTTGAGAGAGAGAGTTAGCATGAGGCTTGGCATTGTCCATTTGTATGGTTTAGCAGACACAAGGCTGATGTTGGCCGTGGTCAGCAGCAGAGTAGGGCTGGACGGGCACTGAGGACAGGGATTGGCACTGTTGCCACACACTTTTTAAATTGATGACCGTGCTTAGAAACACATTTGCTGTCATTTGCGGCAACAGGTTAAAGGCTGGCTTCTGAGGAAGTGGGAGTTGGGAGGCCCAAGAGCAGCCCAAGCTAACCTGGGTCTTGGTAAGCACTTGTGTGACTGTGAGGACATGAGAAGGACCTGTGACTGCAGGAAGAAGGGAGGTGAGGTACCACCGTCATGAAATGAGTATGTAGGTAAATGGAGGAATCACTGGTGGCAGCATCCACAGGGAGTCACACGGCCAACAGAAAGATGGTGCCTCTCTGATGGTTCCAATCTACCAGTGGTTCCTTCGGACAAAGAGGCAAGAAGCTGCACTGCAATCCCAGAGGTATATGGTTCAAATCCACCAGATGCTCTGCTGGAGAAGGAGGGACAGTCACCTCCTGCACCAGTCAGATCTGATTTGATGATACACACACAAAAAAATAATTAAATTAAGTTTAAAAAAGATAAGCAGTCTCCTCCTATGCAATTTATAGCCTTTGAAAATCTGTAAAGGGTGAGCTATGATTGAGTTCTGATTCAACATCTATGAATTGAGTTGAGTAGTAAAGTGGATGGTTCATCACCGAAGGGTATTCGTAGAGGTCCCACCCAGGATAGGGCAAGGTTCAAAGCATTGTTTATAGAATCATTATGAGTCATAGTCAACTCAATGACAACGACAACAAGAATCCTACAAGGATTGAGGATGAGTAATGTTAGAGATCACAAACTCATCAGCCTTGGGGTCCTTTGATAGCTAATCCCCAGCCAGCCCATTCTCTGCAAACCCAGGCCTCGAAGTTCCCCAAAATGCCTCATGGTCTGCCCTGATTCCTTTCCACATACTACCTTGCTTGAATATCTCCTTTCTTCCTTTTCCTTCACCTGACCTTTTCAGGCGAGTTGCCCATGCTTTGGGCCTACCACCATCCCCTGACTCTGAGCACACAACATGCTGTGTTATAATCATGTATTACATGTGTGTGGTCGCCTCCCATTCCTGGAGAGAAACTCTATGACTTCCTCACATTTTGATCCTCTGTGTTTCACCTGGCAAATGCTAAAGAGAAAACAGTCCCGTGCATGATCCAGTGAATCTGAGAAATGATGAGTCCTGGGGGTGATTGATGAGACCCACATTAGTGGAGTTGGGCCCCACATTAGGAACCCAACCGTAAGGACTGGGGGAGCTACAGGCATCCAGCCACTCATACTATGCAGAGAAAAGCATACGAAACTACAAATAACCTCATCTTATTACAGTTTGCTTTATGGTGCTTTAGAGATACTTATTTTATAGAATGCAAGGTTTGTGGCAACCCTGCATATCACTTGACACCATTTTTCCAACATCATGGGCTCACTTTGTGTCTCTTTGCCATGTGTTAGACATTCTCACTATATTTCAAATTAGCTACTGCACCTTTCAAAGATGACAGTATAATGTGAATATAAGTTTCATGTGCACTGAGACACATACACACCACAAACAAATTTTGTGTGACTTGCATTATTTAAATGCTTGCTTCATTGCAGTGGTTTACTTAGATCCACAGTCAACACCCTTAGTACCAGCAGTCAGGAGATCAGGAGGCGTATTGTACTGGGAAAGTCTCTGGTTAGGGTTAGGGACCTCTCCAAATTACTGAGGAACAACAATGTCAGTTTGAGGACTAAGGTGTGTCTGATTCAGTCACTTACTGTACATCTGAGAGCTGGAGGGTGAATAAGGATGACAGAATAAAAATTGATGCCTTTGAGCTGTGGTATTGGAGGAGAGTATTGGATATCCCATGGACTGCCAAAACAACAGATATGTCTTGGAGAAAGTACTGCCTGAGTGTTCCTCTGAGGCAAAGATAACAACGCTTCATCTCACATACTTGGGGCATGTAGCTAGAAGAGGCTATTCCTTGGTGAGAGACTTCATGCTTGGAAAAGTGGGGGTTGGCCAAAGAGAGGAAGATGCTCAAACAAACGGATTGACAGTGACTACTGCAGTGGGTTCAAGTATGTCAGAAATGATGAGGATGGAACAGGGAACGATAAGGTTCAGATCTGTGGTTCGTTGAGTTGCTATGAATTGTACAAGGGGACCGTAACAATGTCAACATAACCAAGTCTCAAGTATATCCAAGATGCACAGCTCAACAGATTATCACAAATGGGATAAAATTGTACAGTCGGCTCCCAGATCAAAACCCAGAAAATGACCAGGCCATGTCCCCAGTTCCTGAACTCTGCCACCGTACGTCAGTTAGCTCACCTGTTCTTGGACTCTGCATCAGTTGAACCAGACTGTAGGGGTTCTCTTGCATCCAGATGCTTTAGGTCCATATTGCATTTGTGGGGTTTATTTATGTTGCTGTATCTGGTTCTCATTTGTTTATTCTCACTGTGTGATATCCCCACAGGTGAACAGACCTGTTTTATTTATCTGGTCAGCTGTCGACAGGCATTTTGATGGTTTAGTTTGGGGTGATTATATGTAGGGTTAGTGTACCTTCGAGGGCATGTCTCTGGTGGACTGATGTGCACATCTCTGTTGTGCGAATACCTGGAATTGCATCAGTGGGTCATGAAGCATGCTGTGTTCACCTGTTTATGTGGAAGTATTGGAGCGTTTTGGAGAGTGTGGTGATGGAAGCCAGCTGTTGGGATACGGAAGCATGGATGACATCAGGAGTTGAGGCAGGGGGCTGGAGAAACCATCGAGGGATTTCCAGCTGAAGGGCTGAGAAATCCAGTTGTAGAAACTGGATCAAGGGGCGTCTTCTGCCTGTGTGTGGGGTAGAAATGTAGAAAATCCTGCGGGGTGCAGATGGGAAAAGGTTACATTAGGGAGAAATTGAATTGCAGATAGTGACTTGGTCATCAGGGGCCCTCTCAGCTCTGCCTTATTCTGGGGAGGAGGGTTTACCATTCTCTGTGAACCCTCTAGCTTGTCTGGCTTTACGGAGCCCCTCTCTGGGGAGAAACCATTGCCACAGGTTGGCACTGAGGGTGGCTAGTTGGCACTGAGGGTGGCTGGTTGGCAGGCTGTACAGAGCCTGTCCTGGGTGAAGAGAGAGCCGAGGGCTGGGGCAGAAGAGGCTTGTGTGGTCTCTGTACCTGAATGCGTGTGTCTGTAAAACATCAGAGAAATGAGGACCTTGGCTACTGGGGAACCTGGGAGTCCTCTACAAAGCCCTCCTATCCCTAGATGCGCACATGACCCACTTACTCCAGCACCTCATTCCAGCCCCTAGCTGCCTACGGTGACCAGCCAGGGTGGACCCCTGTAGTCCTCGAGCGTGTGCCTGAGAAAGACCATCCACCCACTTCTTCTAGAATCCATGCCAAATGAATAATGCCACCCCTCTGCCCCTGTCTCTTCAGAATGGCAGCAAAGACAACTCTCTAGACATGCTGGGCACGGACATCTGGGCAGCCAACACCTTCGACTCGTTCAGGTGAGTCCCCGGGCTTTTCCTCGCTGTGGTACAGCTCTGGCCGGGACCCTAGCTTAACTGTCCAATGCCCCAGTGAAGGGCCACGTGGAGTCTTTGAGGCTGAGCATTCGGGAGGAGGAAGAAGGTAAAGCATGGAGGATGAAGCAGGGAGACAGCTGGAGGAGGAGGGGAGGCAGGGAGGTCCAGGAAAGATGGGGGCACATCAGACGGGGCACAGTAAGCTAAGAGAAGGGATGGGAAGGCAAGGAGAAGGGAGGCTTGGGGGACAAGACAGACATATACAGACCAGCTAAAGCTGAGGGGAAGAGATAGCAAGGGCCCCGGGGAGATGGACATGTGAAGGGAGTGGCTAACCTCAGGACCATCCCGTGTCCCCAGTCCAGGGCAGTGACTGGCTGCAGGGCACCCCTGTTCCCCACCTGCAGGTTAAAATGAGGTTATCTACGGAGGGGGCTGGGGCAAAGATAGATGGTGGGGTCATTCAGACTCTAGAAGGTTCCTAATGGGCTAGGCTAGAGGAGCAGATGCTGATTGAAATTCCTTGGGGCAAGGAGACCATTGGCAAGTAGGCATGCTGCCCAGCTTCTGTTGTCCAAGCTTGCACTGCAGACAGCAAGGTTGAGAAAGGGCGAGGGTGTTTCAGGAGCCTGCTCGTGCCTGTGAGCACCAGGCGGAGGCCTCAGGCTCTGTTCTGAGGGAGGGGCCCCACTTGCCCCCTGACCTTGTAGGTGCCCTGTCTCCCTCCTACCTGCCTCTGTCCAGGGTTGCTTCCTGGCCCAAGTTCAGTGTTCGGCATGGGATGCTGTCCCATCAGTAACAGGAGCCTCCTGGCCTTGTGTTTCTTACCCTTCTTCACCCTCTAGTGGTGCCACCTGGGACCTGCAGCCGGAAAAGCTGGACTTTACGCAGTTCCACAGGAAGGTCCGATACACACCCAAGCAGCCCCTGCCACACATCAACCGAGAAGGGTAAGGGGTCTAAGGGGTCAGGGGCTCTTAGAGAGGGGAGGGGTGGGTGGATTATGGGCATAGCTGCCCTGCCTGCACCGTCACGTGAGCCGGGGCCTTTCTAATGCTCCTCCAGCACACACTGACCACTGCCCTCCTGACGTTCCACAGTGCCTTGCGGCTGTCACTCATCTGGTGCAGCCACCCTCAGACATGCGCCAGCATCACCCTGATTGCTGACCTGGCCACAGCGACTGACCCGGTGGGTCTGCAGCAAGGCCTGGGGGTCTGCATTTCTAACAAGCGCCCCTGCTGCTTTGGGACCTCCTCCCCTTGGACTGTCATTGCTTGATTTCCCACAGCTTGTCCCCCTCCCCTAATTATTTCCATTGCTGGCATTGCCGTTCCCTTGTAAAGATGGCTTGTGACAGTGCCTGGCTGGCTTGACCTCAGGACAAGGATGTGACCCCAGCTGGACACAGAGATATGGAACAATAACATCTACAATCTTTAAAATACTTTTTCTTGAAATGAAACTGACATACCATAAAATTAGCCACTTTAAGAACCAATACAGGCATTGGATACATTCATAACAGTAAGTAGCCATTGCCTAGATCTATTTCCGAAACATTTTCATTACCCCAACAATGGACACCACCCATCCACCCCCCCCACCCCCGCCGCCTCAGTAATCATTAAGAATGGAGCGCTAGTGGGTAAGGCATTTCACTGCCAGTGTAAGGACAGTGAGTTCAAATCCATCAGCTGCTTCATAGTCTCCTTTTCTACAAGTTACAGCCTCTGAAAACCTGCTGGAGGGTCAGCTGTGAGTTGGTTCTGACTCAGTGGCACATAGCAACAGCAGCAGTGAGGATTTGGCCCAACTCAACAGCAATGAAATAAATAACCATAAGGTCAATGGTTTGAATCCACCAGACACCCCGTGGGGAAATGGAGCCCTAATCAGCTTCCACAAAGACGGTAGCTTTGGAAACCCTGCAGGGCGGTTCTGTGCTCTCCAGTGGGGTTGTTGTGGGTTGGAATTGAGTTGATGGCAGTAGATGAACAGCAATTGTTTATCTTGTTCCTCAGCCCCACCCCTCACTTCAATCCCTGGAGACCACCAATCTGCTTTCTCTCCCTAAGGACTGTGTACATTTTATATAAGTGGAATCACGTTTTATAGGGCCTTCCACAGCTGTTTCACTTAGTGTGATGTTTTTGAGGCTGCTGCTATCAAGGGTCCCTTTAAAGTGCTCACTGCGAGCATGTTGGCTTAGAAACTAAAGTGCGCCTGACCCAAGCCATGGTCCTTTCAGTTACTTTCTTTGCATCTGAAAACTGGATAATGAATAAGGAAGACTGAAGAGCAATTGATACCTATAAACTGTGGTGTTGGTGAAGAGTACTGGATAGCTCGTGGACTGTCAAAAGAACAAACAGATCAGTCTTGCAGGAAGTGTGATGAGAGATGACGATGACCCTTAGAGGCAAAGATGGACAAACTGGGTCTCATGTATTTGGGGCAGGTTGTCAGGAAGCATCGGTCCTTGACGTCATGAAAAGACATCATGCTGGGAAAAGTGAGGGTCTGAGAGGAAGAGAGGAAGATCCCCAACAAAATGATAAAGTGACTGTAACAATGAACTTGAGCATGGTGGACATCATGACAGTGGTGTCAGATAGGGCAAGGTCAATAGCTATTGTTCATAGAGTCCCTGTGAGTCGTAGTTGACGTGATGACACCTAACAATGTTTTCAAAGTTGATTCATGTTATGGAATCAGTAATCATTCCTGTTTATGGCTGAGTAATATTCCACTATCTGTGTGAATACCACATTCTGTCTTTCATTGATGGCCTGTTGTGAATAGGTTGCTGTGAACACTGGCGTACGTGGTCAGTTCTCTGTGAGCGGAGTTGCTGGGCCGTGTGGTAATTCAGTGTTTAATTTACTGAGGGGCCTCCCAGCTCTTCTCACTATTTTACATTCCCAGCAGCAGTGCATGGCAGTGCCTGTTTTCCCACATCCTCAACAGCACATGTTATTTCCTATTTGTTTTGTTTTGCTTGTTTTTCATAACACAGATGACTGTGCTTTTTCTTCCCCTGCCTGCTGTTCTCTGGGTAACCTTAGGACGTAACTGCAGCTGATCCCATTGGACACTTTACTTGGCAGGTTCTGTGCTGGACCTTCACGGCCCCTCACTGTCCTCTTCCACACCCCACCCACTCACACACGCCCCTCGAGGCCGTGCCTGTTCTCCGCAGTGTAACAGGCATCAACCCAGTAGAGAAATGCTCTGCCCCTTCTCAGAGATGAGAGAAATGAGGCACAGAGGTTGATTAAAGAGGAAGCCATGATTTGAGATCAGGCCACTGACACCAGCTCATCACAGAGGGTGTTCTATATCAAGGGGGTCAGACCCCCTTGAATTGTCTGTAGTCCTGTGCACAGCGCGTGATGGGCGAGACTGTCACTGCATCCCTCCCCCACGTGCCCCAGCCTCACCAGCCCTTTCTCTTCACTGTCCTGCTCATAGTGGTCTCTCTGAGGACTGTTGAGGGGTGTTTTCCTCTGGGTGGAGGGGAAGGGTGGCTCCTGGAAGGCACTGAACATGGAAAGCATCCCATTAAGAAGAGATAAAGTGAAGAGGAGACAGCTGGAGGCCCCTTGGCCCTGGTCCCCCTGCCCACCTTGCTGGCTGCCTGCTCACCCCACTCTTTCACCAGCATCTGCCCCCTCAGCTCCTGTGCAGGGCTGTGCCCCCAGCTCATTTGTGTGTAGGAAGGTGGTCTATGGTCAGCCAGTGACAGTCAGAAATGAGGTTCAGCAGAGGCGAGGCTTCCCATGTGCCTTGCTGCAGGAGCAGGTAGGCGCTGAGAGGTTGCCATGGCAACAGGACAAGCATTTCCCATTTCTAAAGCCCATCATAGCAGGTCTGCTGGATCCCCACATGGAGCTTGGTGCCTCGAGGAAAACACA
>NW_006399853.1:2374555-2400817 GCF_000299155.1 Elephantulus edwardii
TATAATAAATACACCCCCACAGCAG
Organism: Elephantulus edwardii; assembly: GCF_000299155.1. Classification (NCBI taxonomy): domain Eukaryota; kingdom Metazoa; phylum Chordata; class Mammalia; order Macroscelidea; family Macroscelididae; genus Elephantulus; species Elephantulus edwardii. The sequence goes on from NW_006399853.1 coordinate 2,374,581, forward strand.
GACTACTGGCAAAAGAAAATATGAGCCCGCTCAGGATGGAAACTGTGCAAGGAAATAGCTGTGTAGATATTAGACATTTAGGGGGGTAAGGAGTGTAAAAGAAGGTGCCAGGTGGGTGGTTAATGACAATAAATGCCAACAGGTCTAAAGGAATGGGAACTCGCAAGGTGAGTCGTCTGGGGAAGCCTTGCATTTCGCTGTAATGCCCCATCTCCCCTGTCTACACATAGTAGAGCCAATGAGGAAACTGAGGCCCAGAGACCAGAAGCCAGAACACAGTGAATGACCACAGCAGACAGGTGCTGGATGCAGGCTTTCTGAAGATGTCAACTCCCCTCCACACAAATCTATGGCAGTAGAGATAAACGACTCTCTCAGGAAGGGAAGATTCCTCTTGTGCTGGCTGGGCGTAGTGCCTTCTGATGCCACAGTGACGGTCACTTTGTGCAGCACTGACCATTGGCTGAGGCTCCAGCATCATCTCCCTTGAGACACCTGATTTTCCAGCCAAACTGCTTGTCTCCAGGGGAGTCTGGATGCAGCTTCCTGGGGTCTCCTTGTGGCTGGGCCGGGAACTGCAGGGCTCTAGAGTTCCGTGGTACCCAAGGGATCCATCCGGTGGTCCAGCCACTGCAGCATCCCCAGAGGATGCAAGAACTCAGGGCACCACTCAGGGACTCCTGCAGTCCCTGTTTCCATGGAGGGACAGGCATCAGAACATGCAGTTGCCTTGGAAACGCAGGCAGCAGCAATGACTTTGCTGGTCTACAGCAACCTTCCGCCTTCCAAACCTGCCGCGCTTGGAGGCAGGAATGGCCAGCTTCCTCTGTCCCCTGCCTCACTGAGGGGCTGCTGAGGTGACAGGTTTATAGGTCCTATTGGTGTCAGGCAAGTAGCCCGAGTACAGTGCACGCTGGGGGCTGCCTTAGGGGAATATGGTGAGCTGAGCTGTGGTATCTCCAGGCATGGCATGAGAGGGAGGGGTGCCAGCCATCAAGTCTGGCCAGGAATGCTCAGCGCCTTCCTCGCCAGCCCTCTCTGCTTGCTGTGCCCTGTACCAAACACAGAGGGTTTAAAATCAGGCGGTGCTTTCCCAGGCCAGCCAGTCACCACCAGGCATATTTCTCAAGTTAAGGATGGTTGAATAATGTTCCATGATGTAGCCCAGTACACCATGGAGTCGAGTGAGGACACGATTTTCTCTTTCCCCATTCCTGTTATACCTGCCTCTTGCAAGGCACCACAGCACCAGCATTTCAGGTGCCCTTCAAGCCTCACCCCTCCACCTCCACGCACTCCTCTCTCCCCACCTTCTCACACTGATATGCCCTAGGTGACTGTGGGCAGGTCAGACCCTGCTCACCGCACAGTTTGTGCTTAGCTCCAGGCCTGTGCTGACCCCTCTTGCTGCCTGGAACTTTCCCCCACCTTCTCTGAGCTTGGGCAGCTCCCAGTGGCCTGGGCATCTCTTCCTCAGGGAGCCTCCCCGCCTCCCTCTGGTCCAGACACTGCCCCTCCACGTTCCTCTGTCGCCCCTTGCTGGCTGCCGACACAGCTGCACTCACCCTGCAGAGTTGGGGACCTTGACCTCAAAGCCAACTTTGAGTCCTGAGCACTTTTGACACCTGGGTCCTATGCCCTAGTCTCAGCCCAGAAGCGTTTGCTGAAGAAATAGATGAACACCTTACAATATTAATTTGTGGTTAGCTGCTGTCGTTAATTTCAACGTGCAGTGGCCACATGAGAGAGAGCAGCGCCACCTCAGAGGACTTCCTGGTGTTTACAGAAGCAGGTGCCAGGCCTTCACTCTCACAGAGCTACTTGGACTAGAACCACCAACCTTTCAGTTAGCAGCTGTACAGTTAACCCTTACACTGCTAGGGCTCCTTTCTAAAGGGTTAGGCACTTCCATTATTCCTGTCTCACAGATGAGGGAAGTGGGGTACTGAGAGGTTACATGAATTGCATGAGTCTGTAAAGGAGGAAGCTGGGGTTCAAGTGAGCAGGTCTGCACCTTGATAAACAAGAGGAGCAGACTCTGCCCAGTGACTCAGGGGCCTCTCCGGCTGTGGCTACACGCAGATGAAGCCTACACTCGTGAAGGAGACTAGCTGGACTGGGCCACAGCCAGGCCCCTCTCAGAATGTGTGTCCTGGAGACAGATTTGCCTCTCTGTTCACTGGTTTCCCCTTCGGTGTAAATGGGCGAGCAGGGTGGCCTCTGCTGGGATATTGATGTGCTCTGGTGGGGATGTGACAGGCTCTGAGCTGTTCATATGCATGGATCTGCACATCAAGGTCAGGCAAGGTCAAGGAGAACTCTAGGACTTCTCCCCTCCCTGCCTGTTGGCCGTCCTAGTAGTGACCCTAGATTGGCCCAGGTTCCTGCCTGCACAGAGCCTTGTGTCCTCAGAAGGCCTGGGACAAAGGGCCATATCCCTAGGGCCACAACTCTCTGGTTGGTTCTGCAGGCTTTGGGAGCGGGGGTCGGTGGTGGGGGTTAGGGGACAGGACCAGCCATCTCCCCCCCCACCACCACCTGCTGGCCTGGCTGGGACAGGACTGTGAATGAACCACTCTCTCAATGTCTGCTGTCTTTTCTGGCCCAGGTATGGCAAAGGAAAGCTGGAAGATGGAGAAGGAATCAACCTGAATGACATCGAGAAGGTCCTCCCAGTCTGGCAGGTAGGTGAGGGGCAGAGCCCTCAACCATGCCCAGTCCCATTGTCATCTGTCTTTATCCATCACAGTGCAGGGTCTGTGCACACACTGCCCCCTATCACCCGGGTACAACAGTGAACGGTGGGCAGGGCGCGCACCTGCTACAGTCCAGAGTGTCCCCATTATGACCATGTGTGCGATACCCCCTTCTCTGCTCTGCCAAGGTGCCTGGTGGAAGCCAGATGTACCACAGAGATGCAGTGGGCCCTGAGCTCAGACCTCAGCTGACTGGAAGTTCTGAGGCTGCTGGGTCCCCGCTGTGGGCAGGGCTGTTTTTAGACTCTTAAAAAGTGGCTTTGTCCTGCAGACGTCCGGTGTCTGCTGAGCATGTCCTTGATCTAGTTCTGTTCCCTGCATCAGGCCAGGCCAGGCTGGGACAGAGGACTCACTCAGCAAATCCTGAACCCAGGCCTCTCGGTGGGCCAAGAGCCAGATGTGGCAGGAACAGGAAGAATCTTGCAGCTTCCAGGGGTGGACCAGCGGCTGACCCTCCTCCCTGGACTTAGCCACTGCTGGTGACCTGCAGCCACTCTCCACTGGGTCCCCTTCTCCCTCCCGAGACTTGTTGGTTTTCCTGCACCTCTTATCTTCCTGTCTCCTTTGTGACACCCCAGTTGTGTGTTCTGTGTCTGTGTCTTTAGCCAGCTCATATTCTGGCTAAGGGCTCAGCAGTTGGATTAAGGTGCATGTGGGTTGTCTTTCTCTTTCTTCTCCTTGGGGTTTATTTGTCGCTGTACGTTCACCGGCAACAAACAGCAACACCCTGATGGGGGTAAGCATGATGGAGACGTACCACTCTGGGAGCCGATCAGAGAGTCAATCCAACTCAATTTTATTGGGGGGCTGCAGTTCACTTATATACAAGCAAGAAAACAGGAAGACAGGATAGGGTGGGCTTACGGACATGGGACATGTGGCTTGGATAGGAGAACCTCAGCCTCGTGCGGACCACTCCCAGCTCAACAGACACAGCCGTCTTCCAAGGTGGTGAGCTTTCTCAAGCCGGTACAACCAAACAGGGGAGCTTTCTCTACCCCGTATTAAAGGCTGTTAGGAGGCTTGCACTTATCAGGAGCTTAGGCATCTGTCCTGGCCAGAGGCCCTCCCTTCCTCCCCAACATTTCCCGACATTTACGGAGCAGCTTTATTTTGGAGCTTTGTGGTTCATTGAGTTTGGGAGTTTTTCCACCTTGTAAACCTAGTGTGATAACTGATGATGCCCGTAACTCAGCCTCAACTCGGGTGGCTGTGCCCTTCCCGGGTGCCATTGGAACAAGGGTACCAGTCCCCTTGATCCCCAAGAATAGCGCTCTGGTGGCTGAAGCTGGGGTCCTGGGAAGGATGTTCCTGTCTTTTCCCAGAGTTCTCTGAATCCCTTCATTGATGGGGGTCCTGGTTCCACAGAAAGCTTGGACTCAGGAAATCAACTCACCTCGCTTTAGCATATGTGGTGGGGAAATTCCTGATGTGCACGGCTTTAGTGTTTACTGTCCTTTGTATTTTATAGTGAGAGGTGGCAGTGAAAGTGATGAGGGGTGTTACTGGTGGTCACTGTGGAACATTTCCAAACATCCCAGGGTGCTATCACCTGATCGAAGACTACCACGAGGGCAGGAACTCCCAGTGCTGGCTTGCAGGCCCCCAACACTCCCGTGGAAGTTGTAGAAGCATTAGTTCTTCCACCAGCCTCTTTCCAACCCGTGGAAGCCCGGGCTCCATCTCTGACCTCACACCTCCCCCTGCACCCTCCCACTGCCTTCTCTCCCTGCTCAGTCCCTCAGCAAGGAGGACCTTTGTGACCTCACCCGGACCACCACCTGGCCCTGTCCCAGCTCACCCCACTTAGCCTGTGCTTCGGCTAACCCCTCCCCCCGGACGCCACATCTGTCATTTCTATGCTGTCTCTCAGGCCCCTCCTCTCCTGACGACTCCCTGTCCTGTCTCAGGACACCTCCTCTGTGGTGCTCTTAGATGCACAGGGCTCAGTCTCATAGTCCAGCTCCCCAGCCGGCCTAGTCCCACCCCTGTGGAGGGCTTGCAGCATTTGACGCCTGCTCAGTGGTTTGTCTTTCTCCTTGGACAGCAGGCTGGCTGAGGCCGGCTGTGTCTCTTTCACCTTGTAACCCAGCACCTGCCATTCTTTTTTTTTTCCATAAAAATGACTTTTAATTCAATTCTTTTTCTCCCTGTACAACTTATATATATGCAAAGTGATTTTAAAACCCAGACATTCTTAGCGAGTGAATGTTGAAGAGACCAGAGTCATGATTATGCCTAACGGGTGGCGTAGTGCATAGCATGGTGAGATGTTAACCAAAAGGCCAACAGTTGGAATCCACCACCCACTCCGTGGGGAAAGATGGAGAGTCACGTTCTATAAATATTTACAGCCTTGGATCCCCGGTGGAGGGTCATTATGAGTTGGAATGTGACTCAGTGGTGGTACAATTTGCATTTGAAGTTCAAAGAAAAATCTGTCTTATTCATCTGTCCATCTGCAATGTGTTTCTCTAGCAGCTTCCCTGCAGAGCGTCCCTGGGAGCCAAGCTGTGCCCTTGGTGATGTGTTTCTGGGACATGTATGTGCGTGTACACACAAACTTAGACACATACAGTTCCTGCCATTATCTTCTGTATATGGTGTGATAGGGCAAGGTGTGACATTAAACCCCCAAAGCTCAGAGCTTTCCATTGAGAATGCTCATTTCAAATTGCCAGGGGTCTAACTGCTTTTCAGGGCAGCTTCTTTCCGTATTAGGAGCTAAGGGTCCAGTGGGCTTTCATTGTGTGGCCCTGGCATCCAGGTGGCCCAGGAGGCCAGGGACAGAGCTAGGTGGCCATGTGCTACTCCTGTGCTTTGGCTCAGATGCATCACCTCACTGTGCCCTGTAAGCAAAACTAACCGTGTCTCCTACCCAGCCACATAGGAGCTGGCAGGGGCCAGAGGACACACAGCTCTCAGTGAACAGTACATGTCTCTCTCATCTTCTCCTTCCTTTCTTGCTCCCTTAACTAATCTTTATGGGACAAGTGCTTTGTTTGAGTCTTCAAGAAATATTTAGAAGAGATGTGTTGAACACAGGGCTTCCAAGAGGCACAGTTTAGTAGAAGGAATGACATGTACTTATAAATGTCAATGCCTGAGCGAGGCTGGGTGCCTTGCCCGGATCACAGACCCTGTGGAGTGAAGTCTGGGTCCTCTCCCTTCATACCCTGCCTCCATCCCCTGTGTGGCAATAGTTTGGGACTGGAATGAACAACTAAGTGTGGAGCAGAGGGTCCCAGTGGCCCCCAGAATTTACTGCCTGTGGTAGATTTCCAGTGAACTCCAGCACTCCGCCTCTGACTGGGAGTCACACACGAGGCACGTGACATAGCTGTAGTCATGTCAGAGACTGCTTCACCTGGAGGCAGATGCTGGTGCCTGGCCATACTCCTCTCCCCCCAACCACCCAACACCGAGGACATGTCACTGAAGGTCCCAGATGATTGTAGTTCCAATGCTGGAGCTGCTGGTGTGTCCTGGAGCCGTCCAAGGACATACGCAGAGAATAGATGCCCAAATCCAAGGGTCACGCCTTGTACCTCTGCCAGCCCCATCTGCGAGGCACAGCCGTCCACCATGGAGGGCATTTAGCTGGTGAGGGCTGATGGTGGGTGATATGTCTTGTCCCCACCGTTGGCCTCCCCATCGTGATGGCTGAAGGGAGTAAGCTGTAAAGCAAGTAAGCTGGATGGGAGGTTACACATCGCTCAGTTAACGCACCTGCTGGGTAAGTGTTGTACTTACACCTGGGACAGAGCGTGGAAGGCATTAGACACTGTTACCTCGGGGGGCCAGATCTCCCCAGTCGGCAGAGCAGCAGGAGGCTCTGAGCATATGACGTGGCTTCGGGGAGTCAGGCATGGTTCCAGGGTGATGGAACTACAGTGCAGGCAAAGGCTAAGAGTCTTGGGCCATAACTGTCCATAGGGTGAGGGTTAGGGATAGGGTTAGGGTTAGGGTTAGGGTTAGGGTTAGGGTTAGGGTTAGGGTTAGGGTTAGGGTTAGGGATAGGGTTAGGGTGTCCCACTTGAATCTTTTGGGCACTTCTGTTGTGATTTGATGGAGCTCTGTTTGTATAATCAGTGGTGTATTTTGCTGTTGACCTAAAAGTAGCTTAATATTAGTGGTGCAAAGCCACCAGCGACTTCTCGGGAGAAGGATGAGAAGTCTCCTCCCATCCCGGTTTCACCTCGAGAAACCTGATGGGGGCTTGTTATTGGAATTGAACTTGATGGCAGCGCGGCTGGTTTTCATTGGACTGTGAATTGTATTTTCGTCTTACTGTGTGTTTGCTGTGAAGTGAGTGTTAGTATGTGGTGGGACAGTGGTCACGCGCTCAGCTGTTGATGATTTGAATTTCCTGGTGGCTCTGCACACTCTTAGGTAGAGATCACAGCCCAGGAGCACTACCGGGCAGCCCCACTCTGTCACATCAGGTCACTATGAATAACCAGCACTCAAATACTCCCTAGCACTGAGCTCGCCCAGACTGACCGCAGGACCAAAGTCAGCTGCGTTGTGGTCTGCTCCCACTAGAGGGCAGCAGCACACCACTCTGGCAGCTCCAGACGTGTCACCTGCCACATTGATGCCTAGTGTACAAGCTGTCCCCAGCATGGACCAGCGGGCACTCAGGGCCCTTCCTTCCCCCAGGAAGGGAAAGGGTGAGGTGAAGGGGGAAGCTATACAGTAGAGTAGGGGGTCGTCGTTGTCTTTGTTAAGTGCTGTCGAGTACCATGCTTAACTAACCTGAGAACAGCAGCCCTGAATCGTCTCACCTTGTGCCATCCTCCTAATCTTTGACACACTGAGGCCCGTTGCTGCTTAGTCCTCAATCCACCAGGTTGAGGATCTTCCTCTCTTTTTCCATCCCTCCACCTTCCCAAGCATGATGTCCCTCTCCAAGGAATAAAGTAGCTCCAGGATGTGAAAACTTCACCTCACATACATTGGGTAGTATTGCTAGGAGAAGCTAGTCTTTGGAAGCGTAAGGGAGGAGACACCTGTTTGTTCAAACCTGTACCGTGCTATGCAAAGACCTGACTTCTTCGGGGTCTTTCTTGGCCCGCTTTCCCCACAGGCCCCCACCTCAATCTTGGGAACCAGGTCAGCTAACTCCCAATGCTTCCATCACCGGTACAGACAGGGAAGAGTGCTTCCTACTGCGAGGGGGTGCCAGTCGTAGCCCCACCCTGGGTATTTCACCAAGTGCAGCATGTGCCAGGTTACAGGAAGCAAAGGACCATAGGCTTACACGTGTTAATTTACTAATCTGTGGTGAACAACCCACTTGGCTTCTGCCAGGCAAAAATGAAACCTGTCTGAGGCCCAGGTGACAGTTTTAACTGCAGATTATTAAGCCATGGCACACTTTGTTCATTGGGTCTGGGTCCACACCTGCTGGCTTTTCTGGGGGAGTCTGCAGGGGGGGCACAGGCACCCCCAGGGTTTGGGTAAATATAGGTACACCTCCTGGAAGAATGGGCCGTGACGAAGCAGGAAACTACATCCGGCAGAGCATGAAGAACTCGAATGCGATTGCCCAAGCCGATTTTCTGTATCATACTCGGGGCTGCCCCGGCACCATGGTCCACTGGCCATCTGACCCGAGAGCACCTTGTCCCGTCTGCACCACGTCTAGTCACTGCGCTCTCCAACAACAACGCCAGAGTTCCCTCTCCCAAAGTGTGGGGTGACTGAATGAATGCGGGCTTCTATACCCCATAGACCATGTGGGACACCCTACACCATTCTACAGCTTCCTCACACCCTGAACTCTCCAGGTATCCCCAAGTTCTCCTTCAGCTTAAATCAGCAGGGTTCAGAGGGCAACACCGCATTATCTCTGCACCTTGCAGAAATTCCTCCTTCTGTCGAATTTCTTGATCCTATTCCTAATCCCAATGAAAGGACAGAGCTGAATTACCCTGTGCCTTGCTTAAGACTTTATATTAGGACATATTATCATAGTTTCCCCCTGAGTTCTTTATCAGACAAATGTTTTCACTCTTCTTCTCAACATATATCCCTTCTTGGTTTTTCGTTAGGCAACTTGGCAATGAATTTCTGACATGTCTACCCTTATTAACACATCACCTTTTGTGCTGATGGGAGATGTGGTCTACCATCGTTCAGGCCACCAGTAGAACCATCCCATTGGGTATCTAAAACTGTAGTGTATACAGATCAACTAACCCTTTCTACCGTGTGGAGCAGCTGGGGGATAGCCTAGTACTTAGCCATTGTGTCATAGCCCTTTAGGAAAATCTGCTATCAAGGGGACCTCTCAAGTGCTAAAGAGCAATGATGTCAGTCTAAAGACTAAGATGTGCCTGACGCAAGCCATGTTCTTTTCAGTTGCTTCCTAGGCATGTGCAGGGAGCTTTGGTGGCCTAGTGATAAGAAGCTGCAATCCCAAGGGCACGTGGTTCAAATCCACCAGATGCTCTGCAGGTGAAGGATGGGTGATCTCCTGTGTGATTTACTGCCTCTGAAAACCCGCGGGAGGGTCATCTATGGGTCGGTTCTGACTCAACAATAAATGAGAGCAACAACTTTCCATCTGAAAGTTGGACCATGACAAGAGTGACAGAAGAATCAATGACTTTGAGTTGTGGTGTTGAAGAAAAACACCAACTATCTCATGGACGGCCAGAATTACAGACACATTTTGGAGGAAGCAGGACCAGAGTGCTCCTTTGACGGTGGATGGTGAAACTTTGTGTCACCTTCTTTGAATAGATTGTCAGGAGGGGCTAGTCCTTGGAAAAAGCCATCGTGCTGGGAAAGGTGGAGTGTCTGTGAAAGAGGAAGACCCTTAACTATATGAATTAACACACTGACTCTAACAGTGGGCTCAAACATGCCGGAAGTCAGGAGGGGGCAGGGTTCAGATCCGTTGTCCATATAAGCTGTGGTCGACTTGATGGCACCTATGAGCAACAGCATCATCTTGTACGCCCACCGTTTTGAAGTGGGTGTGGCAAACACACTAACCTGTAAAAGTAGCCAAGGCGAGTAGGAATCCTGGAGACACTGGGTACCAGGACCTGTGAAGATGTAGGCGTAGAAAAAGGACTAGAGCACACAAGACTTGGAGCTAAGCCCGCCTTTGGCTGCAGATGCTGCCTGGGTGAGGATTCCTCTGTGGAACTTGAAGGATAAATGAGCTCTCAGAATTTAAATCCCTGCCAGCTGGAGTGAGGGCCTGTCTTCCTCCACTCCCCTCCCCCTTAGCGAAATAGACGTGGATGGGGCTGTAGCACCTTGCTTGACCAGCAGATGGAGCTGGAGACTTTTGTTAACATGGTCACTAGACAGGCTCTTCATAGGAAGCCTGGGAATGGGGACTCAGTGCCTGTTACCAGCCCTCCAGATGCGGAGGAGTGACTTTACGGTTCCTTAGAACTGTGTCAGCCCTGTTGCCAAGTCTTCTGGAAACTTCCAGGATATGTGAAATTACAGACATAGGATTATTAAAATCTCCTGAGACCAGACAAAGTCGCATAAGCCAGGCTGGCTCTTCTGGGCACCTCCCAAGTCTTGTCTTCTCCCTCAAATGCTGCTTCATGTTACCTCATGGCTTCATGGGAGGAGGGGTCTGACTTAATTCAGTTCACCAAAATGGATGAAAAATCCTTCTGTGGGCCAGACTTTGTTTTTATCATGTTGAGGACCAGTTAAAAGAGCCCCCAGCTCTGGTAGCATAGTTCATAGATGTTGCACTGCTAACCAGAAGGCTGAGTCTCCAGAGGTTCAAATCCACCCATGATCCTGAGAGAGATAGGCAGACACCACTCGTTAAGATTTATAGCCTTGGAAACCCAGCGTAGCATCCCTGAGTCTGAATCCTTGTGAAGGCAGTGGGTAACTGTCAAATAAAGTTTCTTTCCGTACAAAGACCTTTTCTGGGACATTTTTATAGCAGTCTTCTACAATATTTGCCTTTTGGTGGTGGACTTATTTCAGTTAGCTTAATGTCCTTCAGATCCATCCATGCTTTGAGATGTTCTGAATTTATTTCGTTATCTGACATTATATAGTATTCCTTTGTGTTTTTCTTTTATGATCTTTTTAATCTCAGCTATGTTATAATGATGCCTGTTTGTTATTTTGATTATTTGCATCTTCTTGGTTTTTTCCTTTGTCAGTTTGGCCAGTGGTTTGCCTCTTTTCCAAAAACCAATTTCTACTCTTACTATTTTTCAAAATATTTCATTAATGTTTTTATTTGAGTGGAAGTACAAATCATATTGGTTTTTCTTTTAGTCATTCATTGGATTTCCCCCCCTCCCTAAGACTCTGGATAAGATGGATTGACATGGTAACTGGGGCAATGGGATTAGGTGTGTCAAAGTCCATGAGACGGGCTCAGGATAGGGCAGGGTTCAGAGCTATTGTACATAGGGGTTCTATGAATCACAGGTGACTCAATGGCACGTAACAATGACATTCATATCAATCAATGGATTAGTTTATTTCTGCTCTAATCTTTATTTCATTTCTGCTGCTGATTTTTGGGAGTCCTCTACTTCTCTTTTTCTGTTTGTTCGAGTTTTAGGGTTAAACTATTAATTTTGACCTACTGATTTTGGACCTTTGTTTAAATTTCCCTTGATGTTGCATTACTGCTATGAATTCTCCTCTGGGCACTGCTTCTGTTGTGTGAAAAAGTTTTTGGCATGTTATGTTTTGAGGCTCATTTGATTCTAGGAATTTTTTTGTTTGTGTTTAATGTATTCAATTACCTAGTCATTTTTAAGCAAAATGTAATTTAATTTCTGTGTATTTTATAGTTTTTCCTCATTTTGTTGTTGCTCATTTATAGTTTTGTGGTACTGTGATAACAGAAGTGTTCTTTGTAGGATTTCATTGCTTTTAAATTTATTGATGCTTGCTTTGTAGTGTAAAATATGGTTTATTTTGAAAAATGTTTCGTGGGCACTGTAGAAGAATATGTAGTGCATTGCTATAGGGCGGTGTGTCTTGTGTCTACAGGAGGTCAATTGATTGATAGTATTTAGATCTTGGTAGTGTCCTACTCTTAAAAGTTTCTTTTTATTTTTACTAGCCTAGTGGCAGGGGCAGGAAGCTGCACTGTAATCCTGAAGGCACACAGTTTGAATCCACTAGCTGCTCCAGGGGAGAAGGATAGGAAATCTCCTCCTGTGCAATTAGCTGCCTCTAAAAACCCGCTGGAGGGTCAGCTATGGGTTAGTTCCAACTCAATGGTCACAACAACAACAGATTAGTATCAAAGGATTTGTCTTTTATTTTACTTATTCTTTCTTCCACTGGTTCAGTTTTATTTCTGTATCCTTCTATTACAAAAGTCCAGTGACACAGTGGTTAACATTCTAAGCTGCGAATCAGAAGGTTGTCGGGTCAAGTGCCTACCAGCTATTCTGAAGGAGGAAGATGTGGCTGTCTTCTTCCATAAAGACTTGCAGCTGTAGAAACCTAATGAAGCACTTATCCTCTGTCCCAGAGGATCATTGCGTTAGAATCGACTTGAACATCGTGGGTTGGGGTTTTTGGAATTAGTTTCTTGTTTTGTTGGGGTTACTCCCTTATCTTTCTACTGATCTTTTCTTGTTAATTTTCTGGCTTTCTCATTGCTATTTTTGTATTGTTTCTAATTGTGTATTTATTTTGAGATTTTGCTCTTTTATTGTTCTGAATTTTTCTAGAGTTTTGTCTCTGTTTGTATTAGTCTCTTTCTTCATCTCCTTGAGGTTCTTATGTAGAAGTCTTTTGACTTCCTTACTGGGTGGTTCCACCATCATATCTTCCTTGGGAAGGTTTTCTGGCTTTTATCTTGACCGCTTGCTTGAACCAACTGTCCTGCTTCTTTATGTGGTTGATATTGTCTCTTGTCTCAGAAAGCAGCTTTGGTGTTATAGTGGGTTGTGTGTTGATCTGTTCACTGGGAGATTAATGGTTCAAATACACCAACTGCTCTGTGGGAGAAAGATGAGGCAGTCTCCTCCTATTAAGATTTGGAGCCTTGGAAGTCCAGTGGAAGGTTCCATGAGCTGGAATTGACATGACTTTTGTTTGGGTTGTTACCAAGACATTGTTGTTGTTGTTATGTGCTATCAAGTCACTTGCAACTCATAACAACCCTATGTACAAGAGCCCTAAACCCTGCTCTATCCTGTGCCAACCTTATTGTCTCTGACACACCTACCCCCATTGCCCCAGTGACTGAATCAATCCATCTCATCGAGGATCTTCCCCTCCTGCACTGTCCCTCCACCCTCCCAAGCATGATGTCCCTCTCCAAGGACTGGCCCCTCCTTGTAACATGTCCTAAGTGTATCAGATGAAGCCTCAGAATCCTTGCCTCTAAGGAGCAGCCTTGTTTTACCTTCTCCAGAACAAACCTGTTTGTTCTCCTCACAATTAAGATGTTATAGATTGGATGATTGATTATATGTTTGCCTTGCCCTATTTTTTGCTTTGTTTTGGTTGATGTAGCAAAATGGGAAGCTAATGGTGAATATGAGTGTGTTAGCTTGTCATATGGAATGGCTGAGGGCTCACTGGGTGGGCGTTGGCTGTTGCTTGTTGGTGGTGCAATGATGCAGAAACAGGAGATAGAACTTGTTGGGTTGGCTGGACAGTGGGCAGCGCAGGTGTTAAGAGCGTTCTTGCACTACCAGGGTGTGGGGTTGGTCAGCAGACTGAATCAGGATCAGGCAGGCAAGACCCCAAAGCAGTCTCATGCTGCTCAGAGGGGTGGTTCCCAAGTGGAAGGGGGCTGCGGTCAGCACTCAGGACCTGCCCATGATCAAGGGTGAAGAGAAAGCTGGGCGGCTTGGAATCCGGTTGGGTGGAGACTCTATGGTTCTGTGCACAGCAGTCACTGGGGTGGTCCAAGTCAGCTGCTCTGTGTAAATCTGCGCCAGGATCCTGCCTTCCTCCTGCTTCGGTGGACACCAAGATCCCCGGGCCCCTCACCAGCCTCCCTGCACCTTCCCGCTTTGGATTTAGATCGCGTTCTGCTCACCTGTTCCTCTGCGTGTGTCACCTCAGCATCTCTGACCCTTCTTCTTCTTCTTCTTCTTTTTTTTTTAATTTTTGTGTGTGTGTACTGTCAAATCAGATCTGACTGGTACAGGACGAGATTGTCCCTCCTTCTCCAGCAGAGCATCTGGTGGATTCGAACCGTGCACCTCTGGGATTGTAGTTGCAGCTCCTTGCCACTAGGCCACCAGAGCTCCCCTTCTCTGTCCCTTCTTGAGGATGCTGTGCAGTTGTCTTCCTGTGCGTCTTATCTGGTGTCACTTCTGGCTTTGTCTCAATATGGCCATGCTGAGTGGGACAGCTGGTGGAAGTCCTCTACTCTGTGTCCTTCCTCGTTCGCCGTGTTGCTTTCAGTTTCCCCTTCTAGTCAGAGTTCACTTCACTTCTTTACCCTTCCATCTGGTGCTCAGGACTCCAGGATTGTCCTCTTCCTCCCTTGAACAGGGTTTTCTGGGTCATTTCTGGGAAAGAACAGGGTGGTATGTCTCACTGGCCACCATCTTGGCTTCTCTGCTGACATCTTTGAAAGATGAAGGAGAAGGATAGAATTTTAACTCCTCCTCCCCTAGTCAAAGAAGTTTCTAGTGCTCTCCCACCGATATTGACCTGTGTCAAGGAGGCAGGTTTACCTAGGAGAAGGCCTCTGCCATTCCGGCCACCTCCTCTGCACCCCCCAACCCCCAAGTGCTTCCTCCCTCAGGACAAAAATAGGTATTTACACAATAAGGGAGACCGGAAGTTCTTCAATCCATGGTTTCCTGTCTGAGGCCTCCAGGTACCCCAGGGCCCATGGGGAACGAACAACGTGCTCTGTGAGGGGAGCCTGTTTTTATTTTTGTCATTTGTGAATGGGTCTTCCCCAACCCCTGCTTTTAACTATTCTTATTATTTTGAGGTAAAGCCTTTTGTTGATAAAAACCAATAAAGGAGTCTTTTTGGGAATAGTCAACTAGCCAGGTGTAGACTAGGTTTGCACATAAATCTTTATAGTGGTGGAGTTCAGGGAGATGTCTGCTCTAGAAATGTCCCTTGGGCTGGGAAGGGCTGCCTTCAACAAGTTGTAGAAACATAGACGTCTTTTTCTAGAATAGATCTAAGACAGATTGGCAAACTGTGGCCCGCAGGCCAAGTCCAGCCCTTGCTCAGATTTTTTGCAAATAAAGTTTTATTAGAACACAGCCCCTTCTGCTTGCTTACACATTGTAGCTGTGTGTGTGCCACAGTAGCAGAGTTTAATTGCCATGTGGACAAAAGCCTAAAAGATTTCTTCTCTGGGTCTTTACAGGAAACACTTTCTAAACACTAATAGAAACAGAAAAAACCAGAAAATCCTGAAGAGTTAAAGCAGGTGGCAAATTCCTGAGGCACATTCACTTTCCTCATCCTAGAATCTTCTGGTTTCACACATGGACCTCACTGTCGCTCCAACAACACCATTCTCTTAGCATCTCCCCTTCTTCAGGTATAATGTGGGAGGTCGTACAGTTGTTCTGCTGACGCTACAAGGTTATTGTGAGGGTCAGAATAGAAATCAAGCAGGAGAATGAAAGCTATCTGTGAAGTGACCTACATAAATGGCAGTGCTACAACTGGGAGCCAACATACTTTCCTCAGGGTGAGAACTTGGTAGACAGAAATGCACTTGGGCTGTCTAACAGAACCCTTCAGGGTAGTGTTGAGGTTGAAGTGGGTGAGGAGTCTGTTGGCTTTCCCCCCTCGGATCCTTCTGAGACTGAGATTGGAAAGAGTGGCACAGCCTTTAGATGGGGAGAAGGCCTGGATGCGTTCACCCACCTCACCGGCTGCCTCCCTCCAGCCCTCTCTCCTGGGGTGTCCTTCCCACTCACCTGCCCACATGCCCCCTTCATGACTCAGTTCAGATTCCGTGTCCTCTGTTCAACCACAGCAGCCCTGAGAGATTTTTCTCTCCTTGTAAGTGTGAAGAACTTGCTTCTCTGCCAGTTTTGAGGCTCCTCAGATGAGTTCATGTCTTTATCGTTACGCTTCCCAAGGAAGTGGGACTTCAGCGTGGCTGGGGAAATGGTCAGGGAGGTGGGTCTATAGGCAGCATGATGTTAAGGGTTAGGGATGTACAGTGAGTTGCTTGATAAGGCCCTTCTAGCCATAGTCTTTTTTACTCACACACAATGATTTACTGGCACTATGCAAATAAGGTGCTTTGTGGCTCACCAAGGAGATTGAGTGGTTTGCTGCTAATGCAAATAACGTCCATGGAATCCCTGCAAGGGTGGGGCCATGCAAATAAGGTGCATGGAATCCTTGCAAGGGTGGGGCCATGCAAATAAGGTGCATGGAATCCTTGCAAGGGTGCATGGAAACTTCGGAATGGGGCTGGTCATTTTTGCCATCCTGCTAGGCTTAAAAAACGAGATCCAGGTGAGCTCTGGTGGCTTAGTGGCAAGAAGTGCATTGCAATCCCAAAGGTGCACAGTTCAAATCCACCAGATGCTCTGCTGGAGAAGGAGGAACAATCTCCTCCTGTACCAGTCAGATTTGATTTGATGGTACACACACACAAAATAATAATTAATAATAATAATGATGATGATGGTGATGAGATCCAGTCCCAGAGCAGAAGACAGACCTCACTGCTGTGGCTAGGAAAGGCAGGGAATGAGCACATCCTGTGGACTTGGAACCCCTGCCCTGGGAACTTCCTTGACCCGTGGGGGGAGAGAGAGAGAACGAGAGAGAGCTGTAGCACCAGAGACAGTGGAAAGAGGCCACACAGCACCACGGAATAGCAACAGCGGCAGAACCTGGAGACAGTGCAGTGGGTTTCCCAGCTCATGGAGTGAGGCAGCTACTGTATGGGTGTACCAACCCACAGAGTGAGAGAGTTGAGTGCCTTTAGACCATGGATTATGGGTGGAGTAGAATGCCACTGGTTACTTATTGGTGGAGCTAAAAGGCTTCATATTACCAAATATTTATATTACCAAGCAAGGCAGAGGTCAAGGCCAAGAGAGGGGACTGTCCTGCACTGAAGGATAGAGACTTTGCTTACATGCTTTTGAATTCTGATTCAAAGCTATCCCCTGTTTATCTCGGTCTGGAGTTGTAAGGTGTTGCTTCCCTAATAAGCTATGAATGTAAGTGTGATCTGTGACTTCTCTGTGGCCACTTAAATGAGTTGTCAAGCCCAGCAGAGAGGTAGAGAGTGTCATGGTATCGGAATTAGTGAGAGGCTGAACGGAGGAGGTCGGTCTGACCTTCACCTTGTAGGAATCAGCTCCGGGTGATAACTGATTTTGATTCTCTGCGTCTCACCCCTTGTATGGAGTTAGATGAGGAGGATGTCTGATGCTACTGCTGGCCCATTTGCACCGCTGGGCAAAGGCAGCTTCAGAGCATGAAGTCCAGAATCCTCAGGGGTTTCCCATGAGGAAGGAGCAATGGGCAGTGGCCCTGGGCAGCTTTGGATCTGGCCAAAGAGGGACTTGCTCGATGCTCTTGAGCAGGGCAGCGTATCATGGGAGGCGTATGTAGGAAAGCGGGGGTGGTAGCCACACCAGTTCCTGTGCCCGCCTCCTGCAGACCATAGAAGTGCCACGCTAGCACACATCTCCCCTCAGTGGCTGAGGGGGACTTTGTGGGTTTGTCAGTGACAAGCTAGAACCCCTTATAGATAGACTTGTCCCCAAGTGGAGGGGTCATTTTGTCATGCCATGTTTCAGGTCAGACCATGCTCAGAATTTGAGTGCCAGAGGGTTTGGTCAGTCAAATGGGCAGATCTTTAAGGTGGGGGGCAGTAGGCCTAAGTCAGACCAGGCAGAAGACCACCTCCTTTGAGGCGTCGGCTGAGCCAAGGGACCAGGAAAGGTCGTCTTGTAGGGACCAGGAGTACCCCCATCCTTGCTGTTGGAATGAGCATGGACCTGGGAAGCGGGGTGCCATGCAATCCTGGTGATGAATATTCAGAAGCTGGCTCCCTCTTGCATATGCTGTCCCCCACGACCCAGCCAGGAGAGGCCTCACAGCCTGAGGCGAGCAGGGCCACCTTGCTGCTGCCCTACCAGTCCTGCCTGGAGCCTTTTCCCCGGTTGTCAAACACCTAAGCTTTCTGGGATCTCCACTGGTCACTCGGGCCGGTCCTCATTGTGCAAGGCTCCCCACTGGTCAGCAGTGATACTGTTCTCTTGCTGGTTTCGGGAGCTGAGTGGGGCAGGGGGAGGTGGTGTTGGGGTGTGAATCATCTATTATTCCTTTATTAGTCCGCGTGCCATTTCTGGCCACCTTCTCCTTCCTGGAGGCACGAGTTTGGGGGCGGAGAAGCCCGACTATTTTCGTTTACCCAATGTCTCTCACCGGAGTGCAGAGGGGGCGGGGGTGGACAGGG
Source organism: Elephantulus edwardii (assembly GCF_000299155.1). Classification (NCBI taxonomy): domain Eukaryota; kingdom Metazoa; phylum Chordata; class Mammalia; order Macroscelidea; family Macroscelididae; genus Elephantulus; species Elephantulus edwardii. The sequence goes on from NW_006399853.1 coordinate 2,392,734, forward strand.
CTACGTGCTGTCCAGCAGGCGTTTGTGAATGGACCCTGGCTCCCAGACGGCCCTGTCGGCAGGCTAGCCACCCCCCAGGACGCCCCAACTCTCACTGGCTGGACGTGGGTTTCTCTAGCAATGCGGCAGCCAGGCAGGCAGGAGGAAGCTTTCTTTTGGCCTGAGAACAATACCAGGGTCAGCCCGGGGACCTCCCTCCTACACCCTCTTCCTTCCATTGTGAACCGCTACACAATCCCAGGCTGCTTGGCTCTGCTTGCTGGGGGCCAGGCCTGGGAGAGAAGAGCCTTGTGTGTGGCAGCTCCAGACACTGCCCCTGCTTCCCAGGCTGGTCTTGGGTTCGAGAGGCAGCAGATGGACAAACAGATGAAATATGCATGAGTGACCACCAAGCCCTGTGCTTGGCAAAGTGAGATCATTCACTAAATAACTACCACCCCAGCCCCCCAGCCCCGTTCCCATTGTACAGACAGGAAAATTGAGACCCAGAAAGGTAATGAGTTTATCACACTTCCCAACTTCACAGTTCCTCACTGATCGCTGGAACCAGGGGGAAAACCCCAGACCTCCCAGTTTAACCCATGAGGAGAAAGATATGAAAGTCTGCCTTCATAAAGACTTGCAGCTTTCAGACTCTGGGACTGTTCTACTCTGTCCTGTATGAATTGACATTGACCATCAGTAGGAATCCACTTTGAGCTGTGGTGCTGAAGAAGAGTATTGAATATACCATAGACTGCTAGGAGAGAAAAAACCAGATCCATCCTGGAGAAGGTGAAACCAGGCTGGTCCTTGGAGGCAAAGATTTGGAGGCTTTGTCTGACATACTTTGGACATGTTGCAAAAGGAGGGACCAGTCCTTAGAGAGGGACATCACGCTTCAGAGGGTGGAGGGACAGCGTAAGAGAGGAAGACTCTGGGTGAGATGGATTGATTCAGTGACTGGGTAATGGGACTAGATGTGACAGAGATGATAAGGTTGGCTCAGGATAGAGCAGGGTTCAGAGCTGTTGGCCATGGGGCCGCTATGAGTCACAAGTGACTCGGCACCACATGGCAACAACAAACAAGGGATCCACTATGAGTAGTAATCGACAGTTCAGCAGCAGTGGTCAAGGGCAAAGGGGAAGTTGAAATAAATGCATGTGGTCACCATATCGAGTCCACTCTAGCGAGTCAGACATGTGATTTACTAATCAAGGAAGCAAGGAGAATGTTCTAGGTGAGACAAAGCCCGGTGTGTTTGTCAGGAGCTGCAGCTGGAGCAGATGTTTGTACCTGGGAGTCGGGGAGAAAGAGCGGACCGAATGGCACATGACTGAGGCTCTGGGCGTGTGGGCAGAGGAGCCGGAATATGAAGGAGGCAGCAGATACCCCAAATGCCAATTGGTTTTTTATCTTTCCTGCCATTCAAAGAACTCGAGGGGAGGACACGGGTGTGTATATGTACACGTGTATGTGAACACACACACACACAGAACTCAGCTTTACCAACCAGGAGAAGGCCGACTGAGCAGGGGAGGAGCCCCTACCTGTTGCCCGAGGGACGCTGGAGGATCTGTGTTTAATGAAGCTCTGTAGCCAGGCATGCTCCTCGCCAGGACAAATGTTTTCTGGGACCCACGGAGAAGACTCCTTTGTCCTTGCTCCTTCTAGGATTCTAGCCACAGCTTGCCTAGCTTTCTAAGTCACCTCTTTGTAGGAAAGACTTCCCCAGTGAACATCCAGGGTCCTAAGAACAAAGCTCCTGTCTTGTGCCACCCCAGGACAGTGCTAGGCACATGAGGAGTTCAGTAAATCGCAGAACCATTGAAGAGCTGCCCGAATGCCTGAGCAGATGTGATGTATACGCGGACCGCGTGCAAAGAGAGACACGCAAGTGGCCTCTTCTCATTGCTGTTGAAAACCTGAGGGCAGCAGGCAGGTGCCGGCCTCTCCTTCGTCGCGCCTGGACCAGTGCTCAGACCCTCTGCCCTGGCGTTACTAGGAAATGTGGCCCTCCTCTCCCCCACCCCAGGGAAGGAAGACTTGTTCCAGAAGGCCTCGTAGAAGGGACAAGCTGTCCCTGCATTCTGCCAATTCACGTTCCAGCAATCCACTGTTCTGCAGTTCCTGAAAACCGTCTGTAAAGAACTTCTGGTCGCTTCGTCTTCTTACTTGGGAGTTCCTGCTCATTTCTGGAAATGCTTAAATAAGCAGGTTTACCCTGAAGGGAACACAGGGTAGTTTTTCCAGCCTAATGCCTTGTGGCTGCATAATAATGTGGCAACATCCCAACTTTGGCCGTGGCTGGGGTGGGTGGGGGGTGTTTCTCTGTGCTGGGTTCAGTTGGCCCCTGTTGTCTCCAGGAGGACAGAACCCTGAAGGCCAGGGACTGTGGCATGCCCTGGTTACTCAGAACCACCTCATTTCCTATCACTGGCAAGGATGGACTAGCTGTCCACTCGGACTCTGATGTACAGGATAAAGCTGGGGTCTGCTTAGGAAAGGGATGGTAAAGGGGAAGGGGCAGATAAGGGCAGAATCAAAAGTAGTGGACGCTAAGAATGAGTACATCAACCAATAGGAAAGGAGACTGTTCACCTAGAGACAACGCAGGCCACTGGTTGACCTCATTGATGCTCACTCTGGAGAGTAGCCATCGTTACATGGTAGAAGAAGAAACGGTGTTTCTTCCTGGCTTTTGAAGGCCACATAGTCCACATTCTAAACTGCAAGTCATCCTAAGCAGACGGACTGTGGCCCTTCACCTGAGGTGAAGGTATCTTGTACCAAAGGCCATGGACCTGATTCAGTGGTCCATTTGGCAGCCAGGACGCTCCAGGTCTCTGCTTTTTCTCACCCACTCGGCAGTATCTTTAAGATGAATGCTAATGATTGGTCTCTTCCTAAGACTCACAGGACATCTGTTTAATAATTTATTCTAGCATTTCACTAGGGATTGGCCTCAAGGAGGTGTCTTTGAAAAGGCTTCATCATTAAAGGGTCTGCTTTATAAAGCATTCTGTGGAAAGCAAATGAGAGAAGAAAAGGGAAGGAAATTAGAATCAGCACTTCCTCTCCGGTCACCTTCCCTTTCCCAAGTCAGCCAGAACAGCAAGGCCACGTGAGCGGCCAGGCACAGCCCTGACCTCCCACCCAGGCCCCTGGAGGCCTTCCTCTCTGCCCAGCAGTGCCCGGGGAGACTTGGTAAACCTTGGAGGGGAAAGATTTTCTGTCAACTCTGTTATCTCCAGGTTTCTCTGTTGCTCTCTGTACCTCAGGTCTAACTGGCTGTTCACAGGCAGGCCTCAAGGGCAATGCATTTGGTTTTGGTTAGACTTCTGTAACCAAGGATGTGTTATAGTACAGGTACCAGCCCATCAGGACCCTGACACCTAGTGCTTAAGTGCACAGATGCTAACTGAAACGTTAATGGTTCAAACACACCAGCTACTCCAAGGGAGAAAGATGTCTGCAGTCCGCTTCTGTAATGATAACAGCCTTGGAAATCATATAAGGCTGTCTGCTGTCATAGAGGGTTGCTATGAATTGGAATCAACTTGACAGGAGCAGTTTTGTGTTTTGGTTACCAGCTCACCACCCACCAGCATAGCAACTTTGTGCACGTTAAACAAAACGTGCCAGGTGCCATCCTGATCATGAGCTTGGTTGGGCACCAACCCCTTCCCCAATCTACCAGACTGCCTCTGTCTTAAATTAGATCCCAAATTATGCAAACCTAAGATAATTGGGCCAAGAGGCAGTTGTCAGAACAAAGCAAGGAAACACTGCATGTTTCAAAATTGGGAAGGGTGTACACCAGGGATGCATCCTATCTCCATACCTTTTCAACCTATATGCAGAGCAGATTATTTGGGAGACTGGGCTCTATGAGGAGAAATGTGGGTCAGGATTGGTGGAAGATCTATCAACAATCTGCGTTATGCAGATGACACAACCCTGCTTGCTAAAACTGAGGACGACCTGAAGTGCTTGCTGCAGAGGGTCAAGAACTGCAGCCTCCAATATGGATTGAGGCTCAATGTAAAAAAGATAAGCATTCTCACCACTGGACCAATTGACAGCATCAGGATGGATGGTGAAGAGATTGAGATTTATTCAGTTACTAAATAATGTAATTCTGTTTAAAAAGATCTTAAAAAACCACTTGGTTGTTAGTATTTATATAATCTAAAAAAAGAGATTGAGATTGTTCACGGCTTTAGTTTGCTTGGCTCCACGGTCAACACTCTTGGCACCAGTAGCCAGGAAATTAAAAGATGTATTGCGATGGAACTGTCTGCTGTTAGGGACCTCTCCAGGGTACTTAAGAGCAATGGTGTCTCTCTGGAGACTAAGGTGCGTTTGGTACAGGCCATGGTCTTCGCAATCACTTGTTATGCATCAGAGAGTTGGACAATGACTAACGAGGATAGAAGGAGAATTGATGCCTTTGAGCTGTGGTGCTGGAGAAGAGAATTGAGGGTACCATGTACTCCTTTGAAAACAAACAGATTCATCCTGAAAAGGGTTAAACCAGGTGGCTCCTTGTAGGCAAGGATTCTGAAGCTTCGTCTGACATATTTTGATCTTGTAACAAGGGACCAGTCCTTGGAGAGGGACGTCATGCTTGGGAGGGTAGAGGGACAGTGCAGGAGGGGAAGGCCCTCTATGAGGTGGATTGATTCAGTGACTGGGGTAATTGGGATGAGACAGTGCTATGGGCACAGGACAGAGCAGAGTTTAGGACTGTTGTACATAGGGTTGCTATGAGTCACAAGCGACTCGATGGCACATAACAACAACAAGAAGAGAATTGGGAGTGGGCCTGTCTCCTGTCATTGGCCAAAGTGCATGGAAGCAGCAGTCTATTCCTCATTTTCACTATAAATTAAAATTGGTAGACATTGTAAATCTCATCTCCAGGGACTTGAGTTGAACACCTTGGCTATTCCTTTATCTCTGGAAGCCTGGACTTTGAGTTTGGAACATTCTCTACTGAAGGGAGAACCCTTTGCTGGAAGTCTCTATGCAGTAGATGAGAAGGTGATGCAGTCTGCTCTGTTTATCTCAGGGAGAAGGCATCTCAAGGTCAGAGAGGGGCTCACACCTGGAAAGATCCTGCCCAGGTCAGTCTTTTTCATTTTGCAGGTGGGTAAGGTCCAGACAGACCTTGCGACTCAGATCTCACCTCCTCCTTACCAGTCCAGGAGAGATGAGCTGGAAGCTAGAGTCCTTGTGAATCCTTGAGCATTGCCAAATGCGTGAGAGTCAGGGAGCTCAGAGCTGAGGGCATCTACAGAGAAGAAATGACCAGATTCCCCAAAATTTCCACATCTTTAAGAACGATCCTGATGAATGATCCTGTCCACCTGTTTCTGGCCAAGTTCATCAGCACGTATATTCTACTATGGAAACGCCAGTTATGTTTGATAATGGAAATCAGGAGTAGGACAATCACTCTATAGGAGACATTGTGTAGATCCTCAACAAAGTTGGCTACCAGAAGCAGACTTCCTGACTGTGACATCTTGATGGGTTTTCCCTTTACACACCACCTTGTTGATGGCCCAGCTGAGACCCAGTGGTTGCTCAGGAACTCTCACATCGGGCTATTATTGTTCCTCTTCCAGCCCTTCAGCACACACACACAGCAAATTCTACAGACCAACGCAATTATTCTCTCAACATGCCAACAAGTTTTGGAGCCGTTCTTAACCTTTGACCCGTGGGGCTGCTCAGAACCCTCCAGGGACCCCACTGTAGCTTCAAAGTGTACCTTGAGGTCAAAGCACAAACATTTGCTTGGCAAGAAAAGAGAAGATGTTCCTTTATGTAGCCTTTCCTGGCAGCGAGAAAAGGGACATTGTTCCAGCAGGCTGGTGCGTGGTGTGGTCAAGGAAACACATCAGTGTGCCTCAGCGAGGTCTTCTCAGGACACCCCAAAGGGCAGCCTTGGGTAGCTGGCTGTGTGGATCAGGCTGGCCTTCAAGTTGGGCAGGATGTCCATCTACTGGAGGAGGAAGCCTGATTGGTTGAAGATAGAGTTGTTGATGTTGTTAGGTGCCGTTGAGTCGATTGTTACTCCTGGTGACCCTGTGAACAGCAGACATGAACCTTGCCCTGTCTCTCATCATCCTTATGATTCCTGTCACGCGTAAGGTCATTGTGTGGTCGCCGTGTCAGCCCGTCTTGTTGAGGGTCTTCCTCTGGCCCCTCATGACCACATGCTCAAAGTACATGAGATGAAGCTTCACCATCCCTGTCTCTAAGCACTGTAAGAAGATTCAGTAAAATCCTGGAGACGCTGGGCTGTACGAGGAATGTGGTATCAGGATTGGTGGAAGAGTCATCAACAACCTGCGTTATACAGATGACACAACCAACTCTGCTTGCTGAAACTGAGGAGGACCTGAAGCGCTTGCTGCAGAAGGTCAAGGACTGCAGTCTTTAATATGGATTGAAGCTCAATATCAAGAAAACAAAGATTCTCACCACTGGGCCAATTGGCAGCATCAGGATGGATGGTGAAGAGATTGAGATAGTTAGCAATTTTAGTTTACTTGGCCTCACAGTCAGCACTCTTGGTAACAGCAGCCAGGAAATCAGGAGATGAATTGCATTGGGAAAGTCAGCTGTCAGCAGTAGGGAAGAGCAACAACATCAGGTTGGAGACTAAGGTGAGCCTGATCCAGGTTATAGTCTTTGCAATTACATGCAGTGCATCGGAGAGTTAGACAATGAATAGGGATGATAGAAAGAGAATTGATGCCTTTGAGCTGTGGTGCTGGAGAAGAGTATTGATTATACCATGGACTGCTAGGAGAACAAACAGTTTTGTCCTTGAGAGGGTGAAGCCAAAATGCTCTTTGGAGTCAATTATTCTGAAGCTTCGTCTGACATACTTTGGGCATCTTGCAAGGAGGGACTGGTCCTTGGAGAGGAACATCATGTTTGGGAGAGTGAAGGGACGGCGCAGGAGAGGAAGACCCTCGATGAGATGGATCAATTCTGTGAGTGGAGTAGTGGGAATGAGTGTGTCTGAGACAGCGAGGTTGGCACAGGATAGAACGGCGTTTAGGGCTCTTGTACATAGGGTCGCTATGAGTCGCAAATGACTCGATGTTACATAACAACAACACAAACTGGATCTGTAGATTAATGGGGAGCCTTGTAGTTGATAACACAAATCAGCAAGATGAGATGCATTGCAAAGGCCTTGGGAAACTGGACAAGGGAGACTTTTCTGGGTTTCATAAAGATACAACTGACCTGTGGTCTCATAGCGATCTAAAACATCAAAGTTAGTGACCATGTTGGTGCCTGGCTGCCATTACTGCCTGTTTTGATTAAAGATTCTGTAGACGAATTCTCATCAAAGAGGGGGAAAATACAAGAGAGAATGTCAAATTCTCATGGCACATAGACTTCCTGGAGACACCAAGGTTGAATGAACCTCTGAAACGCTTTCCCTGAGATAATCTTTAAACCAAAAATATTCCCTCAGTGTCTTCTTCGTTCAACCCGAGAATAGCTTCACCTACTCAGTGAAGAGTATCTACCTTGAGCGTTGTGCTTTCCAAGAGAACTGTTTGTGTGGGATCAGAGTCAGTAAGAAAATTTTGAGGCCATGAAGTCAGTGGACGGAGGAAGAGTGTGTAACAAGAGGACGAGAATGGTTGCTCAAGAATGTCAAAGGTCCTGTGTGAGAGGCTGTTGGGAAGGTCCTACTTGCTGCCTTGTGGCAAGGTGGTGTAATGGAGACGATTTAGGAGGTGGGCTTAATAAAAACAAAGGCATGAAAAGAATTCTAACTGGAAAAGAAAAAGAATGTCACCTATGTCGCTCTGCCAGGTGTAGAACTTGCTGAATTCGTGTGCGTTCTCCTGTGCGTATTCTCAGTAACAACACAAATACATGATTGAAAAACAAAGAGTTAATGACTCGCAAGATTTTATTCTTTCAGTCCTACGACTAACCCCAGTTTGAATCTGCAGCCGCATCTGGCACAGCTCACGAGAAGCCTTATTCTGGGGTCTCTGAAGGCCTTCTTTGGTGCTGGGTCCCACCTCTCCATTGTTTTGTTTTGGGGTTTAAATTTT
>NW_006399853.1:2401026-2521475 GCF_000299155.1 Elephantulus edwardii
TTTGGGGAGCTTTCCTCCACAAATCCACACCAGAATCTGAATGCATACAGCTCAGTAAAAACCTCTAGGCGGTGGGCTCTGGGCATCGAGAATGTTTGAAGCTCTTTAGGTGACTCAGTGTACAGCCAGCTGAGAACCTCTGCCCAGGTCACAAGGCTTTGCTTCATCTCTCAGTGCTGTAAGGTGTCCACATCATAGCAAGGCCTAGGACACATCAGGGCAAACCCCAAACATGAGTGCCGTGACCTCTCTCCATGTTGGTTTGACACCCCACCTTGCATCGCCTACTGCCATGAAATTGATTGAAACTCATCACAGACCCACAGGACACGGTAGAACTGTCCCATAGCTTTTCTGAGACCAGAAGTCTTTACAGAAGCAGAGTGAATCACCTTTAACTGTCAGAGCCAGTGGATTCAAATTGACAGCCTTTCATTCAGTTAGCAGCCCAACACTTAACTCACCTTGCCACCAGATTCCTCTGGCCAACCCAGTATTCCTTTCTTGTCTCTCCTACAGAGTGTGAGATTCCTTGAAAGTAGAGACTGTGGATGATTTCTCATTGTGTGGTTTCAATGTCCTGTTTCCCACTTTCTGTCCTTCGCTCAAGCCAGCTGACTTTATTCTTAAACGTTTATGCACGCCTGCTGCTCCCCAAATTCTGACTTGTTTCCCGTCATCTCTTACAAGTTGTGATAACTTGCTAACTAGCTTGTCCTGTGTATGGTTTAGGTAGACAACTAGCTACTATTCAACTCCTCCTCTTGGTGACTTGGTGGGTAACAGAACAAAACCATTGTCTGGCCCCTCACTGTCCTCATGATCGCCTGCATGTTCAAGTTCATTGCTGGAGCTCTTGTGCCAGTCAGTCTCTCCACAGGTCTCCTGTGTCCTTGCTGGCCCCCTACGCCACCAAACACAATGTCTACCTCTGACATCCAAAGCAAGAAAGTCAGACAACATCCTGTTGTGGTCATACCAACTTTCTAGGCTGATCTTTGGAAGTAGATCACCAAGCCCTTATTCCTAGTCTTAGAGTGGAAGCATCACTATACCATGTCCACCATGGATGACCTTACTGGTATTTAAAATAAAATTGAGAAAACATCTAGCATAGCAACACTCAAGCCATCACAGTAAGCTGGCTGACAGAAGATTGTGGGTGACCGTGACTCATGAGAACCCAGTTGTTACAGAGTAGATCTGACTTATAGGGTCTTCTTGACTTTGATCTCTGTGGAAGCAGGTAGCCACACCTTTCTTCCACAGTACTTCTTAAGTTTGAAAAAATCCCTCCCCTGACCTACAAAAGAAAATAAAACTTAACCCAGTGCTATCAAGTCAGTACCAACTGCAAGGGACACACCATCAGCGTCCCAACGTCATGAATCTTACAGGAAGAGTCTGCTGGTCTTCCTCCTGTCAAGCACCTGCTGGGTTAGAATCGCAAACCTTTCAGTTAACAATGCAACTTCCGCTTTCTCATTTCTGGAATGGGATGCTACAGCCACCAGGGCTCCCTAGGTGGGTTTGGACCACCTCCCAAATCTGTCCACCGCCCAACCTCGTCATAATCTTTAAGTGAGACAGCTATTTTGCTAATTGGAGTAAGCCTTCTCCAGCCTCCCTGTTGCACACAGAGGACCAAGCTCCCCACCCTGCTCTTGCTTGCCCTCCAGCTCTGAGTCCCACGTGTTCCCTGGCTTGTACTTGGTGTTGCCACCACTGGGCTCATGGTGGAACCCAGAGCACAGAAAGGCCAGGCCCTCTGTTCACCTGGGGGTGTGTCATGACTGTGTCTGGCACAGGGATTGACAGTGGGGAGCCAAGAGTTAAGAAACAGTGAGAAAGCTCCCAGCGCTAGAACCTACCACAATCTGTGCAGGGTTTGGAGGCCACACCCTCAGACCCAGAAACCAGGCTTCAGCCCAGCTCTCCTCGTCCAGACCATGTGACCTTCACCCTTACTTTTCTCTTTCCTCCTGTGTAGAATGAGGATAATAATATCTGTTCCCCTGCCATCACCATCCAAAAGGTGGTTGTGAGAGTCTAGCAAGACCTTAATTGAGAAAGTACTGAAAATTTTCAAGCATGGGATCAATACAGTGGCTTCTGCTGGGGCACCAGGAAATCCACATGGTATATGGCGGCCTGGGGGCTGTTTGGAGTCACTCGCCCACGTCTCACTGCACACGTGCTTGCGAGCAGGGCAGGCATATGTCGGTGGCGACACTGGCTTCTTTCGTCAGTATTTTTATAAAGGGAATTGAATGAAGGAAATGTCTTGGAACAGACAATCTTCCTAAACTCCCCCAAAATAACTCCAGTGGAAACAATTGTGGTAACGTTTACTCTGCAGTTATTGTTTCTGTTCTGCTCTAACCTGGGAAAAGCTCGTGGCGTCTCCAGCTCAACTGGGAATCAGCTTGACTTCCAGGGGCCCAGAAACAAAGGAATTGTGCTCAAGGGCCGTGCTGGGTGTTCGTGGCCCCACGGGTCCTGAAGACAATCCCAGGACTTAGGCACAGCTTAGCCTTTCCTTTCCCTACAGAACTTGGTCGTTTCCCATAGATAGCTTTCACAAACATAGTTTTATTTTTGTTGTTCTTATTATTGTCGAGAAAATGTACAGCAATACCAATTCAACCGTTTGTGTGTACAATTCGATGACATTGATTACACTGGGTGGTGGGGCCATTCGGGCCCTCTGATTCAGAGTTATTCTTCCCCTGTTGACGTAAACTCCCTTCCTGTCTAATCTTTTGAGTTGCACTTCTCACTTTGATCTGAATTAGATCTTTAAGAAGCTTAGTGCTCAAGGTAGACCATCTTTCATAGTTAGACAATTGTTTGGTTTTAAAGAGGCTTAAGCATTCCCACAAATTATTTTTGAGGTTGCTACTGAAAAAAGTATGTTGAAAGTGTACATGGTAATATTTTTAGTGGTTATCAAATTAATTTTAAGCTCATGGTAATGTGACAGAACAGAATTGTCCCAAAGGGTTTTCAGGACAAAGTAGACTTGCCCTATAGGAAACCTTTAAGGGACTCAGTGGTCAGATCTTTCTCCTGCAGAGCTTCTGGGTGAATTTGAACCACCAACCTTTTAGTTAGCAATTGAGCCCTCAACCATTGCACTGCTGGGAATCCCTATGTTGTTTGGTGCTGTCAAATCAAGCATGACTCATTTCAACTCTCTGAACAATGGACCTGACTCTTGGCCTATCTTGTGCTGTCCTCTTTATCTCTGCGTCCATTACTGCAGTCACTGTATTAATCTATTTCATTGGAGGGCTTCCTGTCTCTCACTGACCATCTTTCCAAGGAATACCTCTCCTAGCAACATGTCCAAAGTATGAGAGATGAAACCTAAACATTTTTGCCCCCAAAGAGCACTCTGGCTGCACTTTTCCCCCAAGACATGTCTGTTCTTTTGGAAGTCCATGGGATATTCAAAACTGCTCTTAACACCACAACTCAAAGGTATCAATTCTTCTGTCATTCTTATTCATTGTCCACCGCTCAGATCCATAGCAAGTGATTTTAAAGACCGTGGCCTGAATCAGGTACACCTTAACGCTCTAGAATTCCCTCCCATCCATTGGACAGCGCAGTATCTCAGATCTGAGAAGCCTCTCTGACTCTTAGCACTCCCACCAAGTCTAACCAGTCCCTCCTTTGAAATGCCTTTCTCCTGCCCTCACACAGCCACCCAGTGCAGGCCCAGGTACCCCTCTCCCCAGCCAGGTTGTAGATACCCATCTAGTCAACCTGCTTCTCTTGTCAGTTTGCTTTGAAGGGATTGTCCAGGGACGTCGCTCAGTCTTCTCTCACATCACCCCTTCCTTGACTCAAGAGGCATTTCTAGGTCTAATACAAAAATCAGTTGTTATCCATACTTGTAGTGGTTGCAAACTCAGAGGTTTACTGTTTGAATCCACCAGCTTCTCCTTGGAAGAAGGGTGAGCATTCTCTTTCCATGCGATTAATTGCCTCTGAAAACGCACCAAGAGGCCGGGTATGGGTCACTTCTTACCCAATGGTACACAACAACAACAACATCATCCATTCTTGCCATCCACAATCTTTCATCATTATCCTAATAAATGTTCCCTGTTTTCCTGCCATGTTAGCCTTTTCAAGACTTGGGCTTGCGATTAACTGGGATTTAAAAGACCTTGGGTGCCGCAGAGAAAAGAGCTGGTGATCTACTGCCGTAGCAATTGTTGTTGGTGTTGTGTGGCATCTGGTAGGATGACCCTTTGAGCTGACCGCTGCACCACCCCCCGGGTGGATTTTCAGAGGGAGAAACTCACACAGGAGGAAATTGTCGATCTTTCTCCCATGGAGAAGCTGGTGGATTTGAACCATGTACCTTTGGGTTGACAGTGTTAACTTCTTACCACTAGGCCATCAGAGCACTCTTCATAACAATTACAACCAAGAAAAACCTATTTGGCAGTTCTACTCTGTTGCACGTGGGTTTGCCATGGGTTATCCTCATCTCATCAGTAATGAGTAAATGTGATTACAATTTTGTCCTTTTATGGAAAACTCTTGTACTCACTCATTCACTCCTGGCCGTTAAATCAGAATGGACTCATAGCTACCCTGCAGAGCGTAAACTGCCCAGGAGGAGACAGCCCAACTTTCTCCCAAGGAGCCACTGGTGGATTCGAACTATCAGAGCGGAGCTGCCTTTGGGTGGCCCCGCAACTCCCTACGCCTTATGCCCCCAGAGCTCCCTAGTTCTTGAGTCTCCTTGCCCATCTAACCAATCCTAGTGGCCCTCCTGATTGCCTGTTTGCCTCTAATTCTGCCTCTCATCAGAATCTCCCTCTTGTCTTCCCCTTTTCCTAAGAAGTGTTCTCTGATTACAGTCATGGAAATTCTAGAATCTTTGTCTTTCTCAGAACACGGTCAGCAGCTTAATCCCATCAGTCACTGTGCAGGAGAAAAGATGAAGCAATCGGCTTCCTTTAATATTTGCAGCCTTAGAAACCCAACGGGGGATCATCCAGGGTCAGAATAAGCCTGATGAGACTGGGGTTGGTTTTTGCATTTAGATATATTTCCCCTTCATCCCCACCCTCCCTTGGGGACAAAAAACACTTTATTTTCCTGGTTCACTCATTTAAAAAAAAAAAAAAACCCCCCCCATTTCCCCCCCCCCCCCCGTTGGTCTATCTAAGGCAGTGATTGTCAATTTAGCCTCCCTATAAAAGGAATCACCTGGGGCTTTTCACCATCCCTGAGGTCCAGCTTAATCGCAGCCAGTTCTTTGCAATGAGACCTGGACTCCAGGATGTTGGATAGTTCCCCAGGGTCTTTCAGTGAGCGGCCAAAGTCGTGAGTCTTAATCTAAGATTTTATTGATTTAAATGTACATATAATCCATTTATTCTCATCTCAGAGGCATTGAGTTTTTCAGGTTCTTTCCTGAAGGCAAGTTCAGATAGCAGTGAGGGAGAGGGTGCAAGGCTTCTGGGAGTCTAGCAAGTGAAAAAGGCAACAGCGAGGGGGAAAAGCAGAGAGCTCTGATGACTGAATGGTAAGGAGTTGCACTGTCAAGCCAAAGGCAGGTGGTTCGAATCCACCAGCTGCTCTACAGGAAAAAGATGGGCAATTTCCTCTCATACAATTTGCTCTCAGAAAACCCACTGGGGAGGGTCAGCTGTGAGTCGATTCCAACTTGAAGACACACAGCAACATCAGTGGGGAAATGTAGCTTGTGCCACCATGAGGGGTAAGGGCTCAGAGTGAGAAGACGGTCCACTGCAAGGACATTGGCCTCCCAATGATATCAATGATCTGTGGGGCAAATTTGGCCCACCACCTCTGTTTGTTTATAAATAAAGTTTTATTGGGACACAGCTACATTTATTTATTTGTTACCTAGAGCTTCTTTTGCTAGCTAAGCACAGCAGTATATAGTTGTAATAGAGATCATATGATCTGTAAAGCCTAAAATATTTGCTCTCTGGCTCTTGGCTAGTCCTTGATCTGGAGGGTTGATTCAGTATCAGCATCAATACTGACAATTTTTAAAACCACTTTTTAGATTTTGTGGTATTTTTAGTTGCTGTCAAAGCAGAGCATTGTTAGTGATTTGTTGAGTGCTGGTTAGACCACACGTGACTCCTTCACATAGTCCTTCAGGTGGTGGGGCATTGGTGGCTAGAGCTGTAGGCTACTGGCCTCGATTGCCTCAGCATGTCACATAGACGCTGGGGTCTTCTCTGCAGATTCCCTGGGCACACACAGTTAATCTGCAGGCCAAAAGATTGGTGGTTCTGATCCACTCAGAGGTGCTTGAGACAGCAGAACTGGAGATCTGCTTCTGAGAAGGCACAGCCATTCAAAACCCTCTGAGGAGCTTCCACCCCGAAACACATGGGGTTGCCATAAATCCAAACCATCTTGATGACAACTGGTCCTCTCTGCGGGCTGTAAAGTGGGAGGGTTGGGAGACCCGGCAGCAAAGCCAGATGGACTCATGGAGGTGGGGAGACTGGGCTCGGAACACTTTGTGCCCAAGTTGTTAGAGTCAGATGAGGAGAGGCCGCAGGAGGCAGAGACTCTGAAGATGGAACGAGGAGGAGGGAACGAGAACCCATGCTTGGCCAGGACAAATGGAGGCAGGGGGCAGAGAAGACGGCCAGGAAGACGCTGGGGACTGTGCACTGGGTCCAGGCTCTCAGATCCCCCTTGTGGTATTTTTTGTTTTAATTATTGTTTGGGTGATTACAGAACAAATTCATTTTCAGCAGTTTACACACATCTTGTGTCATACATGACACTGGTTACAATACCTTCTCTGTTCCCCCACTTCCTCCTGAGGTCCCCCATTTCCATTCATCCTTCTTTCTGCGTCTTTCTCAGCTCAGTTCTGTTGGAACTCTCTGCAAGTGCTTCCCACTTCCCCTCTGTTTGGTGCTCCGGAATTAGGTCAAATCCCTGTCTTTTCTGGAGACATGAAGGGAAATAGATACCAAAGAGGTCATCAAAGCTACGGTTGCCACAATTTCTCAGTGAACCTATGGGCCAAACCAAATGAAGGCAACCGGTGAAGACCCTCTCCTGTGTCAGGCACTTCCTAATGGTCCACTTGTACACGCAGGAGGCCAGCCCAGCTTCCTGGGAAGGGAGCGGGTAATTGAATTTCTGCTGGATCTCCTTCACTTTGTGACTTGTCAGGGGGAGGTACAACCAGGAGCCTTCAAATATCAGGATTCACTTCAAAAATTAATAAGTTGGAGACAATGACTCATTTTATCAAAACTACTTAGAAAGGGGCCTCTTATTGCCAGGTACAGTTAAGAGCCCATTAATTCCATGCAGAAACTTTTCTGCATGCAAGCGACTTTTTAAGAACTTGTACCTTTGTCTTTCTTCCTGATTGGAAGTCTCCATAAAAACAGTCTCATTTTTGACCACACTCTAGCCAGGTAGGTCTATTAATCTGATGGGACCATATGGATATTTAGATTGGCAGCAGAGAAATTAGTGTCCTAGTTTGGATTAAACATTCTTCTAGGCTTATAGCCCTGGTGTGTCCACTTGCCATACAGAGGTAATTTGTGGTTGCTGTGAAGCTGAACACTGTGACACTGATGTGTCAAATGCAATAATGGTTACCCATGGTAGACAGTGTTTGGTGGAACACCCCGATTAAAACAAGCTTGGAAGCAGGAGTGGCATCCACTTCTGTAAATAGCTTGCCTCCGGAAACCCTGTGAACCTGAAGAGAGGATGAAAGTCACACAAGTGTTGAGGACTTTTCATTCATAGGGTCGCTATGAGTTGCCTACAACTTGACATCACTCAACAACACAACAACAGCAGTTTGGAATGAAGGAGAGGAAGAAGTGAAGTGGTGTCACATATCCTGGTTATAGCAGCCCTGTGGGCTTGTGTTCTGACTTGATGGAACACAATAGCAACAAGGTAATAAAAATTTTTCAAAGTCACTTAGGTTTGGCCTTGCCAGGTATATTCTTTCTGACACGGCCACCAGTAGGGGGTGCTGCTCGCCTCCCACACTTCGTGACTGAGATCATCCACACCTAAGGTGTAGTGTGCCTAATTATCTAGGACTTTGGGGATGCAAGCGACAGAAACCTGCTCCATGTAATTTAAAAATAAAATATATTGATTCGTGAAATCAGCGAAAACTCACAGATTTCTATGAGTTCAGAATGGACGAGGAGCCATCCTCCAGCAGTTTCTAAGGCTGCAGATCCCATGGGCTGAGATGGCCCCGTCTTTCTCCTGAAGTCCTTGGTGTCTTGGAGTAAGCAGTTCAACTCCCCAGAGACTAAACTGCCAGCGCTCCCTCGTGAAGGAAAACGGAGTCTTTATTGACTCAGGTGCCAGCAACCTAGTCTCTGTAACCTCAGTTCTTAGCAGAAACAGACCCCTTGGAAAGCAGGTCATTGCATGGACTTTTACCCCAAAATTCGGTCCCTAGTACACAGTTCATAAGATCATGATCCCACCTAATTTCAGGCATCCTTGCTGTTAGCTGTATCTCATGGAGATGCCGTGCACAAGGGAATGGAGCACTTGTTCAGTCCTGCACCAACCCCTTATTGACTACAGATTGGACTGTTGTCCAATCCATAGGGTTTCCGTGGACTGGTTTCCAGAAGTGGATTGTCAGACCTTTCTTTCTTCCTAGTCAATCCTAGTCTGGCAGTTCCACTAAAAACCAGCTCAGCATTGACTGTGCATAGCCTTGACTAGGATTCAAACCTGGGTCTTCCATATGGAAGACAAGAATTCTAGCACTGAACCACCATTGCCTCCACAGAGTAAACATGAGATTTATTCCTCTTCTAGAACAATGTCTAGTTGACAGTGCAGCCTGTATCCAGTAATGCCTCTAACGCAGAGATTTTCAGAGTGGATGGAGTTGGGATGTTGATGCAGGAGCCGGGCATGTGTGTATCAGGTGGGGCAGGGTTTTGGGGGGGAAGAGACCTGTTCCCCACAGAAACAGTCTACCCTTATCTATGCTTGCATATTGGTGCTCCAGCAAAGGGATTGTTTTCGAAGGGGTCTCGGGTGACTAAAAAGAAATTAATTTGAAAAGAAGTTGGAAAAACTTCTCCGTGCAGTGTGGGCGAGCCTGCCCTACCCCCACTTTTCTTTCTGAAGGGACTGCCTTCTTCAAATAGCCATGCAGCCTTGAGATTCCAGGAATTTGGGAAACATTACCTGTTTATTTCTGCTTGGACGTGACCCACACATCCTGCCCACGTGAAGGGAGACCTTGCTGGGATAACTTCTCAGAACCTCTGAGAAAACTTGACCCTTGCAGGAGGAAAGCTCCACTTTAGAGACAAGTTCATTGTCAGAGGAGCTGGGTATTTTTATGGCCCATTAAGTTGTCTCGTGTGTGTGTTCGGTTCCTTTGTACTGCCCGCTCCCTCAGGATCTGTCTTGTGTCAGCTAGCGGACCTGAGCCTGGTGACTCAGATGATAGCAGGATCTGACCTTGGCCAGCAGTCTGCATGCTTTTTGGTCGCCTGCTCTCTGGATTTGTGCAGCGGGGCAACAGCTGGTGACAGTGTCTGAATCTTCTGGATCGTTCTATTCATGGAGTCTTTATTCCAGGTTATCTAGAATTTTCTGGAAACAAGAGAGCCATCGACTTACAAAGCATTCTGGAATGTGGTAGATAGCTGGTGGGCCAGTATGAGGGCTTTGTGATTAAGATGAAAAAGTCCATGGCTTCTAAGAGTCCAGGAGAGAATTGGCACCACCCAGGTATAAGGGAGGAAAGAAGAGTATCTGATGGGAGACAGCAGGCTAAGACCATATGGCTCTACCTGGCCTGAGACCAGTGTGACCACCTCCTCTTGCTCCCTCAGACGGAGTGAAGAGATTCACTCTTTCAGCTCCAGCCTTTCATGATCCCATGATCCTCTAAAGATCAGTGCTGTCATCTATGTCTTCTGTGGTCTGGGGGGATCTCAACAGGACACTACTTTCCTGTATTTGTAATAATGCTTTAGCTCAAAGAGCTGATTAGTGTGTGAGAGAAAAGAGAGAACAGGGATAATTTAAGTGATGAAAACCTGTTTTCATGTAGTTGATCCCAGCTCACGTCAACACTCTGTGTGGCAGTTGGACTGTGCTCCATAGGGTTTTCAGGGGCTGATTTTGTGGAAGAAGAGCTCTAGTCCTTTCTGCTTAAGCATATTGGGGTGGGCTTGAACCTCCAAACTTTTGTTTATCACCAAGATGTGTTAACCGTTTGCAGTTCAGTTCTGACCCTTGGTGAGTCCACGTGTGTCAGAGTAGGACCACTCCATTTGTTTTTCAAGGCCTGAGTCCTGTAGGGCAGGACCAGCCCTGGCCAACACTAGCCTTTCATCCTCTGTGCCTGAAGTGGTCACTGTTGTTATTGTTGATTGCTGTCTAGTCAAGCATGACCTATAGTGACCCTATGAACAAGAGACCTGAAGCCCTTCTGTAACTATCTTCGTTACTCAAAGTTCATAGAGTTTTCAGAGGTATGTTGTTTAGGAAGCAGATGCCACTCCTGCTTCCAAACCTGTCTTAAAATGGGAGCTCCACCAAACACTGTCCACCATGGGTAATCTATGCCATTTGACACCCCAAAGGTCCAAGGTTCAGCATCACAACAACCCCAGGTTACCTCAGTACAGTACCACCCTTCCTTCCCTTCTGTAGCCAGCACCCTTGTGAGCCAGACCGTCCCTCAGCTGGGTATGCTATGGTCACTGAGACAGGTAGGGGTTGTGTTTGAGATCCAGGAGCTCACCTCTACCTCGTGGAGAACCAGGTCTGTGGGGACACAGAGGTGGGGGAAAAGAGGAGGTGACAGCACAGTGAAAGAACATTAATGGCAGCAACCACACATCTGTGGACACAGGGTCCCCCCACCCCCTCGCCTCCCTGATCTTCCAGGCATGTCTTAGGTGGGGGAGCAGGCAGAAACCAGCTGGCCCTCACCTATCCAGCCTGTTCCTTCTGAATCCTTCGTGAGCTTGTTTCTTCCTTGTGTTTCTCTTCTTAAAAAGACAAGACACACCTTGAAAACTGAGACTTGGGCGGCAGAGAGGTCTTTCTTGACCACCCTGCCCACCCCGCTGGCTCTCAGTCCCTTGCCCAGACTGATTATACTCCATAGCTTTTCTCATATATGTGTTTTCATCCTTCCTTTTACAGAGTGTTTGTTCTGTACTAGCAACAGTATTGCCTGCTTCCCCCACTAGTGGATCCCCAGTAAGAAGCCCAGTTTTATAGTGTATTACAGGCTGGGTTACTAACCAAAAGATCAGCAGTTCAAACCCACCAGCCACTCCGTGTGTGGGGGGGCGGGGGGGGAATGAGCCGTTTCGTCCCTTATTTATATTCTCAGAAGTCCAGTAAAGGATCACTGCAAGTCGGAATCCACTCAACACAATGGGTGGGAATCTCAATGGCTAAAGCTGTAATATTGATGGAATGGATGGAGGTTTGGGTGGGTGACCCAGTAGAAATACATTTCTCTGGTCATGATGCCACATAGCCTTAGGGCTATATGTATGCCACCATATGTCCTTGCAAAGTATATTTACTTTGCCCTCTGCCCCCCTGCCCACACCCCCAGACCCGAGATTTATTGACTTACAACTGTCATCTCAGAGCAATGCCCTCTTACTCCAGCCTCAGATTATTAACTGTTGAGGTCAACCATTCCTGGCCAGCAGCTCTGCGCGACCTGCCCTCAATCCATTGAAATAACCACCACATCAAGTTGTGAGAAATCAGTCTCTACCTGGCCGGAACAGGCTGATTTTACATGATGTGTGTTTGTAACCAAAGGATTCACAGGCTGCCCTTCAGAGCTTCACCTTACACCATTTCTGACTTCCAGAATGAATGTGTGTGCGTGCATACATACGTGGGGGCGTGCATGGTGTGCCTGTGTCTGTCTGTCTGTGTGTGGGCACACATGTGTTTCACATGTGTTCCTCAGCATTGCACGTGGAGGAGGTATTATCTCTGCACCCTCCCTGGAGAGGCTTGGTTTATAGACCTGTTTGTCTCCTAGGCCCATTTAGTTATTGAAAGTGGTCAAAGGTCAGGCAGAGGAGGAGGCCCTGCCGGGGAGCTATATTTCTGGATACAAAGTTAGCAGGAGACTGATGCGCATATGAATGCCCTGAGGCTGAATCGCAGGCCCGCCCTGGTACATGGTCCCCCGATCCCACTGAACACACCTCAGGTACACCCAGCAACTGGTTCTCTCTTGTCTGGTAACTATTACTCCACCAACACAGGAATTCTTTTAATATATATATACACATAAATTTTAATAAAAGTTTACAGAGACTTAGGGTTTCCATTCATTCATGGTTGCACTTTTCTCCCTGCCCTCCTCCTTCCACCACCAATTTGCTCTTCTCTTTGAAAAGCAAAAGAAAAATTCTTTCATTGTTACACAATCCCTCGCCCCAAGTCCACTCCATTGTGCAGCCTTCATTCTGGACTCCTGTCATGACAATACCTAATCACATATCCCTTTTAAACAGTTCTCTCCCTCATCTGTTTCCATGCAGTATACATTATCTATCCTCCCTTTCTCGGTCTCCCCTCAACCCCTATTTCAGTCCCGTTTTACAACAGTGGCCCTATTCAATATTTGTCCTTTTGTGACTTGTCCTATTTCACTCAGCATAATGTCTTCCAGGGTCACCCATTTTGTATAATATTTCATGAGTTCCTTGTTTTTCAATGCAGCGTAGTATTCCATTGTGTGAATATACCACAGCTTCTCTAGCCATTCGTTTGTTGATGGGCACTTGGGTTGTTTCTAACTCTTTGCTATTGTGAACAAAGCTGCAATAAACATGGGTGTGCATATATCTGCTTGGGTGGCAGTTATGGTTTCTTTAGGGTTTATTCCCAGTAGTGGAATTTCTGGGTCAAATGGTATCTCTATTTGCAACTTTTTGAGAAAGCGCCATACTGCCTTCCATAATGGTTGGACCATTTTACACTCCCACCAACGGTGGATAAATGTTCCATTTTCTCCACAACCTCGCCAGCATTTGATGTTTGCTGTTCTGTTAAATTTTGCTATTCTTACTGGGGTGAGATAATATCTCATAGTTGTTTTAACACAGGACTTTCATAAAGCATGGAGCAGAAGGATTTGTTTTGCCAAAAATTAAAGCAAAGACTGCTGGTACTATTTTTGTCTTGGTTTTTAAAATTTATTATTTTTTAAATTTTATATTGATTTGCTAGCTGGCAGTCAAGTAAGGGAAGTTTCTAGGGCCGTGTTTGTTGTGTATTACTGTTCTTCTCCCCACCCCCCAAAAGCGGGTGGCCCTTGAGTCTTTGACCAAGGGTGGAGGCCTGTATAAGGTGTGCCTTTAACATCCTTTAGGGCCCAATGACCTGTGCCACTCAGGCCGAATTTATTAATTTTGGAATGAATATTCTTTAGAAGACCCAGCAATCATTTGTCTATTTGTTGTACTAGACACTTGGAGTTGCTGTGATGCTGAACACTGTTCCACAGTCTTGTCAAACACCATCGTGGTTACCCATTACGTACAATGTTTGGATGAGCTTCCAGATTGATTCATGCTGAGAAGCAGGAGTGGCATCCACTTCCTAAACTGGATGCTTCTGGAAACTCCACAAACTGTCTAAACTCTATTAATGTACAGAAATTATGTTATAGAACAGAGCTCAGGTCTTTTGTGCAAAGCTTACTCTGAGTCGAATTTAACTCGACAAGCACTGCTAAATGAGACTTGTTGTTGTTGTTGTTATGTGCCGTCGAGTCGCTTGTGACTCATAGCGACCCTGTGTACAACAGCCCTAAATCATGCTAATCATGCTCTATCCTGTGCCAATCTCACTGCCTCTGACACTCCCATCCCTATTACCCCAGTCACTGAATCAATCCACCTCATAGAGGGTCTTCCCCTTCTGTGCCGACCCTCCACCCTCCCGAGCAAGATGTCCTTCTCCAAAGACCGGTCTCTCCTCACAATATGTCCAAAGTATGTCAGACGAAAGAGCCAGTTCTGTTATATCTGGAGGAACACTCTTCCACTTTGTACATCACTCTGTCAATGTGCTTTATGAAGTAACCTGGGTTTGCTGTGATGCTGAACCTTGTGCCATTGGCATATCAAATGCCGTAATGGTTTCCCATTGTGGACAGTGTTTGGTAGAACTCACAGTTGTAAAACAGGTTTGGAAGCAGGATTGGCATCCACTTCCTAAACCAAATGCCTCTGGAAACTCTATGAACTTGGAGAAATGACAATAGTTATGGAAAGGCATTCAGTCTTTTGTTCATAGAGTCACTATGAGTCATACTCAACAACAAAAACACATTGATTTGCTTGCAATAATGTTTGTAAACGTTGTGTTTTACACATTCTTCATTCACATTGTGTTCTATACAATCATTCCCATTCATTACGTTTTATAAAATTAATCACCATTATCTCTTTTGACATTTTTGGGAATATATATACCAAGACATACAAGTACGGTGGGAATATACAGTGAAACATAAAGCAATTCAACAGTTTCTACATTAACCATGTAATGGCACAGATTAAATTCTTTAGATTGTGCAATGATTTAACCCTCCTTTCTACCTTGTTCTGTCCCTGTTAACATAAACACATCATCAGCCAGGGTTCTTCTTTAATCTTTTTAATTACTGTTGTCAATTTGATCCCATTAGATAGATTTGAAATTAGAATATTGCTCAAGGCGGGGGTTATTTTTTATTATTTTTTTTTTACTGGCCAAGCTAAACTGTTACTTTGTTTTAAGAAGGCTTTAAGGGCTGTTTTTTTATTTAGAGTTTAGATATTATCTCAGAGCATTCCTTTCAGAAGCTCATCCACCCTTCCTGGCTCCAAGAAGTCTAGAGTCCTGGAGAATTTGAAATTCTGTTCTGCATGACTCCTCTTTTGATCAGTATTCTTCCATAGGATCTGTGTCTTGACGGTGGGGCACCTTCCATTTCTTCTGGTCTCATGGCAAAGGAGGTAGTTGTTTATAGAGACAATCACTAATGCAGCCCATGTCTCCCCCTCCCCCTTATGCTCCATCTTCTTCTGTTGCTCCAAGTGAATAGAGGCCAGTTGTTGTGCCTTAAATGACTAGTTTCAAACCTTTAAGACCATGCACATTTCAAAAGAACTAGAATCTGTAACTAAATAATACATTATTATTTCACTTAACTAGAAAGTCACGTGAAGCCATGACCCCAAGCCAAACCAAAAAAATCTCAGATTTGTTGTTGTTGTTGTAATAAGCCCCCAAAGCTACTCTTTTGTCATTGGAAATATATCTATCATACAACTTTTACCAGTGAAGCTTTTGACAGGTGTACAGCTTCTTGGCAATCGTGACAGTAATCGCTATACAGCCCCAGTCAATGCAGTACTTCCATCGCTGTTTAAACCATCCCTCTTAATTCTGGGTGCTCTTAACGGACAAATCTGATAAATTCTATATTCACCTAAGAGGTTTACGTCCTCTGTAAAGATCAGGAAGGGATCACTCACATCTACCTCCTCTGACATGTCTTCCCTCCCAGCATTCTGCTGGATTCCATTGGTGTGTGTTTACTCTCTACGCTTTTACAAGACAGTAGCTTGCACTCAATAAGTGCACCAGTGTTGTGCTTGAGAAGAGTGAGGAGACCCCCCCTCCACACACACACACACACACACCAGGGGAGCATCAAGTTCTTTAGAGGATAGGAGAAAAGTTGCATTGATGCACTCACACCTTTCAGAAAGAACAGCTTAAAATGATCCGTGGTTTTATTTCCTCTGCTTTGAAGCCCACACCCCTCCTTGAGCCAGAAGATCCCTCATCTCTGTCTCTTGCTGCTGTAGCTCTTAGCGCATCTGTTCCTGTTGAGTCAGTCCTGGTGCATGGCAACCCCTTGTGTGCAGAGCAGAGCTACTTCATGGGGTTTTCAAGGTTCTGATCTGTTGAAAGCAGATCACCAGGCCTTTCTTTTGAGGTACCTCTGGGTAGATTTGAACTGTCAACCTTTCACTTAGCTGCCCAGAGCTTAACTATTAACACACTGACTTGGGTTGGCAGCTAATTCAGTAGCCTGTGTGACCAGCACACACTTTCTCCTCTCTCTCATGCTAGCCTCAACACTTGCCCTCACAAACTTTGATGTGAGGAGTAGAATGGAAGAATGGTTATGGGGTGGATGAATAAAAGAATGGATGGGTGATTGAGTAGATAAATGGATGGATCAGTGGATGAATGGATAGGTGGCTGCTTGCGTGGAAGACTAAATGAGTGAGAGGATGGATGGATGGGTGGGTGGATGGATGGATGGATGGTGGAAGGCTGGATGGGAGGGTGGGTGGGTGGGTGGGTGGATGGATGGATGGGTAGATGGGTAAATGGATGGTGGGTGGGTAAATGGATGGATGGATGGATGATGGGTGGGTGGGTGGATGGAATGAAGTAAGGAAGAGCACAAAACACAAATCAGGAGCAGATCAGCAATTTCATTAGAAGCTGTTGAGCTTCACTGAGACCCAATGGAGAGCTAGGACTCCATGCTTCTATCCTGAAGCCAGCTGCCTATTACTATTGCCAACCTTAGGGAAAGGGGCTAGGATACAAGCCAGAGCCCAGGGTCCTGAGGCCTGGGTGTGGAAGGCTGACACCCTAGCTTCCATGGGATCCTGGAATGCCAAGCTTTAGGGAACAGAACTGCTCCCTCTGCCCAAACTCAGAACTGAGATCCGGAGCACAGGCCACCCACTGAGAGGGAGCCTTGGCTTCCTGTCCATTGTCTGCTTGGGAAACACCCATTGCATTCCTGAAGTGACCTGAAGAGGCCTGGAGGGAGGGAGGGAAGGGGCCAGCCTGGAGCCTGGTCAGGGTGGGGAGAAGGGAAATGAGAGGGGAAGACTTGGTGTTTTTCCTTGTTTGTATTTTGTATTAAAGAGAGAAATCTCCTTTGAGAAAAGCATTAAACAAAGCACATCCTAAGGCCCCTGAGGCCCATTGTGGCTGCCTGGAGCCTAGAATTCATTCATGCCTTTCTGGCTGCTGGTTGGAGGAGAGAAGGCTGGGGAGTGGGACTGAGGGCTGGAACTGGATGGGAATGCCTAGTTTTTCTGGGTCTCTGAAGTTACTCTCTTTGACAGGGTGCAGCCCCCAATTTGCTACTACTCTATTTATTGGGAAATACTTGAATTTTCTTTTTGTGGCTGGTTTCAGCCTTACACAGGCTCCACCTTACACAGGTTTTACTTTTATTTTGGAAATGATTCCCTCCCTTGATAGAGATCTAGGTCTCTCCTGAATCAGTCATCCTCCCAGGACACTTCTAGGTGTATAGCCCAGACAGGGTCATGCACACCCACCCCCCATCCTTGATAATGAACTTGACTGTCTATGTGGGGACAGTTCCAGAGGACTGCTTGAATCCCCACTGAGGAATCCTGGTCACCTGCCCTACATCTCTCAGATACTCTAACTCAGGTGTGGCCAGGTAAGGCCCCAGTCACTCTGTAAGTGTGAGGTTTGGCAAATAGACCCTGCTGACCACTCCTCACCAGATGGGGCTCTGTCCCCCTTCTTTCATCCCATGCACACCAGGGCTCAAGTGCCCTCTGTGTTAGGGTGTCAGCTCAGGCTGTGGATTCTGCACTAGGATCTGTGCTCGTTTCCCCAGGCCACAGCTAGACCACTCCCCTCTCCCAGGACCTTCTGTCAGACCAGCAGACCCAGGTACCTCTGCTCCACTCCAAGCTACTCGTAGTATAATGGCAGTATTCCCACGTCCTGTGTTCCCACCGGAGCACACATTCAGCGGTGAAGTGGAGTGGGGGTGGGAGGACACACCAGGGAAAGGGGTGGTCAGAACAACTCCCTGGGCGGCTGCTGACTGAAGGATTGGGTGGGTGAGTGCACCAAGAAGACATGTGGAGGAAAGGCTTGGAGATCTACTTGCAAAGTTGCTCACTGAAGACAGTGGAGCACTGCTGGAGCACTCAAGTCCTTAGAGCACTAAAGCCTGTGGAGCACTGTAGTCTGTGGAGCACTGAATCCTGTAGAGCATTGGATCCTGTGGAGCAGTGAAGTCCCTGGAGCACTGAGGTCTGCAGAGCACTAAGTCCCTGGAGCACTGAAGTCCCCAGAGCAGTGAAGCCCATGGAGCACTAAAGTCCCTGGAGCACTGAGACCTCTGGAGCACTGAAGTCTGTGTAGCACAGTTTTACTGTTATACATGGAGTCTCCAGGAGTCATTCAGCTGCAATTGGCTTCCTGTCCTTTGTAGAGAATTCTTCCTGGAGCCCGGCATTTGCAGGATTGGCCCCAGCAGTAGATGGAGAATCTCTTTCCTACCTTGTTGTAAAAATATAAATAGACAAAAAAGGTCACCCTTAGAACTTGTTCCAGTGCTGCCTTTACAGCTTAAAGAGGGTTGTAGCTAATTTGCACGTTTCCAAAAAAAAATACCCCCAGGCAGTTAAGGAGTCTTGGGTACAAATCCCTGGGGATCGTTTCAACTAGGATAAGGAAGCCTGGTTTGTAACAAATTGCTTCTGTACAGGTTTCGGGTGCACAGGCTTCATTTCCTTGGTCTTTCAAACATTCTAGAGAAGTGTGAACATCCCGTTTTGTCAGGAATCTTGAGACTTAGGGAAGTAGGTTGATTTCAGTTCTGTAACCTGTGAACTTCAATATCTGGTCCCAGCTCTGCTTCTGGTTCTCTGCAAGACCTTGAACCTGCGCACTCACTTCTGATTGTGAGTATTCTTGTCTTATAGATAAGGTTATACCTGAGGGTTTGGCTAGGATGGCTCCCAAAGTCCCTTTGTCCCTGCTGTTGTTTGAATCTGCAATTCCAGCATCATCTCCTGGTAATTCATTCTTTGTCTTCTGTTTTCCAGTCTAGATTTGATCATCAAAGTCACTCTCGGAACGTGATCTTTTGTGCCGTAGTTTTTGCATCCAGACACTTCCAGTTTTATTGCACTCTGCTTTGTTGTACTTTTCAGATATTTATTAATTTGAAGGTTCATGGTACCTGTCTGTAGGGGTATTTTTCCACCGGCGTGTACTCACTTCATATCTCTGTGTTACATTTCGGTAATTCTCACAGTATTTTAAACTTTCTCATAATACTATTGCATACTTAGTGGACTGTCACCCAAACCCAAACCCACCGTATTCTACTAGATTCTAACTCATGGTACCTCTCCATCAGGTTTCCAGGGCTATGTCAATCTTAATAGGACTACACTGCTTTACCTTTCTCCTATGGGAGTAAGGGGTGGATTTGATTTGAATCAATCACCTTTTGGTTAGCAACCCCCAACACTACCCCACTTGGATTACTTAATGGACTATAGTATGTTTTTGTTGTTAGATGCTGTCAGGTACCACTCATAGAGACCCTATGAACAATACACCTGAACACTGCCTGCTCTGTCCTGGGCCATTATCATAATTTCTGTCACACTCGAGCACGTTGCTACAGTCACTGTGTCAGTGCATCTGGTTGAAGATCTGCCTTTCTGTCACCTGACTTCACCTTTTCAAGCATGATTTCCCTTTCCAAGGAGTAGCTTCTCCCAACAGCATGCCCAAAGGATGTGAGGTGAAACTGCCATGTTTGCCTCCAAGGAGCACTCTAGCTACGCCTTCTCCAAGATACGTCTGTTTGTTCTTTTGGAAGTCCATGGGATATTCAGCATTTCTCTCCAACACCACAGCTCAAAGGCATCAATTCTTCTTCTGTCATCTTTATTCATTGTCCTCTCAGATGAATAGCAAGTGACTGAAAAGACCATGGCCTGAATCAGGCACACCTTCATCTTCAAACTAGCATCATCACTCTTCATTAATTTGGAGAGGTCCCTGATTGCCAACTTGCCCAATACAATATATCCCCTGATTACTTGACTGTTGGCACCAAGCTTGTTGGTTGTAGATCCAAGTAAGATGAAATTGTTGACAAGATCAGGGGTTCCCCCCCAAATATCATGATGTTACCTAGCAGTACAATGGTGAGATTTTTTTTTTCCCTGATGTTGGGATACACTCCATATTGAAGGCTTTGATCTTCTACAGCAAACACTTCAAGTCCTCCTCCCTTTGATGTTGTTGTTTGATGCCGTCGAGTCGTAGATGACTCATAGCGACCCTATGAATGAACGGCCTGAGCACTGTTTGTACATAGAGTTTCCGGAGGAAAGCCATTTCGGAAGTGGATGCCGCTCCTGCTTCCAGGCTTGATTTAGTCGGGAAGCTCCAGCCAACACTGTCCACCATGGGTACCCATTACCACGATTGGCACATCACTGTCACAGTCTTGAGCATCACAGCAACCACGAGTTACCTCTGTACAGCAACGCACAGACCAGTGCTATACCACCTAGAACAATGTTTGACAGGAAAACAATTTGAACCCAGCCGAGGGCCACAGATGAAAATCACCCACCTTTGGCTTGGTAGCATAGCTTCCTTTCCACTAGGCCAATATAGCTCTCTCTTTGTCGTCGTCATTGCCTCCCTTTGATAAGCACTGCGGAAATCAAACAATGTGTGTGATTCAGCTTATTGCCGCATTTGTTTTATTGCACTGATGTAGCACCAAGCCTGCTGTATGTTCAAGGTCGACCTGTAGCTAGTTCAGTCCGAGAGTCCTTTGCTCTCTTCACAAGTCACTGACGATTTCCCCCCTCTCTCTCCCCCTGATGCAGGGTTACCACCCAATGCCGCACGAAGCAGAGATTGCGCACACGAAGAAGTTGTTCCGGAGGAGGAGAAATGACCGGAGGTAGGAGACATTGTCATTGACTTTGGCCATTGGCTTTAGCGCTGTTTCAGACTGTGTGACACTTTTCCTGTTACTAGCTGGTTGCAGTGAGGTGAGGTAGCGATGTTGCAGTTGGTTACCGGCTGGAGAGTTTGCTGTGTGCAGGTGGTCACACTTCCCCTGCATGGCCCAGGAGTGATCCCTTTAGGCTCTGTCTCTGTGTCGTCCCTCTGGGAGACAGCCCAGATTTTACTTTTCCACCGGCCTCAAATATCAGTAGTAGTCTTGGAGATGAGGTGGGGCTGGCTGCCTGGTGTGAGAAATAGCTTCCAGGTGAACCCCAGAGCCCCTTCTTCCCAAGTCTCTGTCCTCCCCCCTTCCCTGTCCTGTTGCAACACTGCCGCAATAGATACACTACCCGCAATGGCATGTGCAAACCCAGTAATGCATTGCCATTGCTGTCAATTCACAGAGACTCTGCAGGGCCAAGTGGCATTGTCCCGTGGGGTTTTCCCAAGGTTGTAGTCTTTACAGAAGCAGGCTGCTTCATCTTGCTACCACAGGGCACATGCTGCTTCCCTTGGATGCCCAGACAGCCTTGCTTAAATGGAGCCAGGAGCAAGCTCTCCCCTGGAACGCAGTCCAGGGTGATAAGAAGGGGCCCCGTAGGTGGACCCTCAAGTCACCATGGTGTGGCCCTGATAAGGAACCACAACACTGGGAACGTGTACACTTGTAAAGGCGCTCTTATATATGAGAAGGGTTTTTCAAATGCCATGTAGTGGATTGAGTGAATCTTGAGAGAAAAAAAATTAGCTTTCCATTCAACCATTCATCCTCATTCTGTTTCGCGACGTTTGGGTTCAGTCTCCACATGGAAGCAGCACTCTTCCCATTTCCTCCTTATGTTTCTGACTTCCACACACCCTTCTTTCCTGTCCTTTCCTGCTTTCTGTGTTTGACCCATGTGCAAATGCTGCCCTTTTGATCATATGGTTGATTGTTCTAAGGACTTCGTGCCTCCCCGATAGTATACGCTCACCTATCCTTTGAAAGTTGAGCCACAGGGCTGAGTGCAGTTCCAGACTTGAAGAGTTTCTAAGAACTTGTTTTGCGTTTTGGTCCACATTTTCTTCCCATTTTATCCAGAACTTCTGATTCTCATTCTTTTTATTGTAGCCAACAACTGTCACCATGTACCATCAAGTTCTTCTGATTTGTAGAGCCTGGCATTCACACAGTTCACTGGTGCTTTGCACTAATTGTTTCCCTGCATCTTTGATTTTCTTCTTTCCTCTGATATGAAAAGGTTTTTAAGATTCGTTTTGAACGAAGCTCGCCAGGTGCCGAACAGTGCTTGTCACATTTGTCCATTTGTGCAAGGGGGGATGCCTCGAATATACTTTGTGCTTCAATAGGCATAAATTATTTCTGGGTGGAAATTTTAAAAATGAGAAAAGACGTCTGCCTGAGGAATTGAAGTGGGTGTTCCTCCCTGGGGAATTGTCTCTGAGATGGCGATGATGGCTGTGGTTTTACCTTTAATGAGCAGAGAATGTCCAGAGAGAGCTGTGAAACAGCCCAGTGGGTGGCCGGTGCTCAGAACATCACAAGTGCCAGCTCTCCTCCTGGGGGACCAGCTCCTTGAGGCTGAAGGCTGAAGCTGAGCAGTGCCCAGCCGTGCTCCCCACGGAGGCGTGCTCCCCAGGGAGGCTGTGATGGAGGAGTGTGAAGTGGCCACAGCCCCCAGGATGGGGGAGGACACCAGAACGCCCTGTGATGATGGCTTTCAAACCATTCACAAGGACAGTAAACACACTGCCTGCTGAGAGGAAGGCAGTCCTGGCATAGAAACCAGTCCCGCCAGGCACTGTGTGTGGCCACAGCAGAAGGGAAATTGAGCGCAGAGACCTGGGCCAAGCCCTGGACCAGCCAGTGTATGGTTTGTTGCATTGTGTCTGTGCGTGCTACCTTTTTGCTCTGCAGCATGGGAGGTAACTAATTCCTGGTTTCTGAGTCCTGGCGAGAAAAAGAGGGAGCATCTGCACAGGCTTCGTATCTCCCTCCCCAGTGTCCCTGGGGCCAAAGGTCACTGATGATGTGTGTCTCAAGAGGTGCTGGCTTCCGGATGAGAGGTCACCCTCTGACCTATATCTCGGGACCCAGGCAGTGGCAGCGGCTGCTCTGCGGCCAGTAAGTCCACGTGTCCATTTCTGGGCCCGGCTGCCTCGCTCAGCAGGCGTCCCCCGAGCGCATGGCCAGTGCCAGGCCTCCGGAAAGCAATGGCCCGGCCGGGGAGTGTGGGAAGAGCGCGCACCAGGCCAACTGGGAGGCTGAGCTTCCGCCGAGCCCCGCTGTGACTAAGGCCCGGTTCAGGTCAGCACGGCTCCAAAAGGATGTGAGCCCGGGACCAGGTCCAACGCCAAGCAATAAAGATGATTAAAGGGATAGAAACTGTGTCCGGTGGGGAAAGGCTGGAGGCCGGGGCCAGGGAAGCAGAGGCCTGGAGGAAAGGACATGAACCATTTACACGGAGGGGTGAGTGACACAGCTTCATGCTCAGGGTCCCGATCCAGAGGAAACAGCTCAGGTGGACGCAGGACTTTCAGCCGCACAAAAGCCAAGCTCAGGGAATGAACCTCTTGATCCTCAAGGGGTCAGATGGGCAATTCTGTGCAGCTGGTGTGAACTGACAGTGGCCGCCAGTCCATGAGCCATCACTGTCCACCTGTCCTTACCACCTGAGAGGCCCCTGGAGTGGGGAAAACAGCGGCAGGTCTACATGGCTTTTGATATTTATTTGTTGATATTGTCAAGAACGTGCTGAACATATACCAATTCAATACTTCCTGCGTGTGCTATCCATTGGCATGGATTGCATTCATTGAGTTGTGCAAGCGTTCTCGTCCTCCATCAGCATGGGCTCACCACCCCTAAGGTCCAAACTAACCTTCAAATTACAGTTGCCAATTTGAGGTCCTTGAGGGCAGCCAGAGCTTTAAGGACCTCAGTTATCTATTGGGAATCAGAAAGCCAGCACCGCGCTCCTCATTCAGGATGGGGCCATGAGGCTGAAACAGGGACAAGGCAGGAGGAGGATCTGAAAGCATCAGTTGCTCCCAGCAGCTGGTGGGATGAGGTGCTTTGGCCTGACTGAGCTCAACAGGCAGCATACGGATCACTGCTCGTGTCTTCCACTAGGAGTCACTGTGTTGCATCCTGTGTTCAGCTGGGCATGGTCTCTGCCCACAAGGTTCCTTATCCTCTTCCAGGTTCCAGATTGATTTTGTGGCCTGACCTCGTGACCCTGACTCCAGAATCAGCTAGAAAGTTACATGGAACCTCATAGCATCCCCGTCCGAGTACTGAAATATGGTCTGTGGGTTCTGCGGTGGTTTGCTCTCAGCTGCAAAACTCTAGCAGTGTAGTCCCTGGGGATTACCAACTGCATTACCAACCTAAAGATGTCTGTTCAAATCTACCTTTGGAGAAAGATGGGCATTCTCTCCTGTGCCGTTTTTAGCGTCTGAAAACCCACTGCAAGGCCAGCTAGAAGTTAGATCTGACTTAATGGCAATGAGTATTTTTGTTTTCACGAATCTTGAAGTTCATGGTTGGGACTCATCCAGTGGTGCCGCAAAAGAAAAGCCTGGCGATCGGCTTCTGTCACAATTACAGCCAAGGAGACTGTGGAGAGTTTGTTCTCCTCTGTAACACATGGGGGTAGCTGTGAGTCAGCACCGACTCAGGGTGGAATTGTGAATACAAGGAGGTTCAAAAGGAGCAGTCATGGCGGGGTGGGGTGGGGAGAGGAACAGAACTGAGCCGTAAGACGCAGTCGGATTTGCTGGGATGGAGAAGGGAAGATGTCTCCTTGGAGGATGGTGAAAGCTGCAGCGAAGCAGGTGCTGAGCCCAGGGATTCCCCGCCCTCCCTGGGAGTCGCCCCCACATAGCTCCCTGGAAGCAGAGCCAGATGGGCAGAGCCCACGGCTGCCACTTTCCCCAGCTGAGCTAAATAGACGAGAAAGGCGGAGTCAGCCGGCTCCTCAGAGCCCAGCTCCAGACTGCTGGGAGTCTAGGTGGACCCTGCAGGCCACCGGCCTGCCCTTAGCAGTGAGAGCAGACGGGTTAATGGAGGCCTCTGAGATCCATCCCCGTGGATGCCAGGCAGCCCGGGAGACAGAGCGCCGTTCTGCAAATTAATTCGTTTCATTAAGTGAGATCTCAGAACAGTTCATTTACTCCATGTACAAAGCAGATTTGAAAGGCATGACAAGAATGCCGCGGCCGTTCCCACCCTAGTGTCAGACAGCTCAGTGGTGGCGTGAGACTGGCGAGGGGCGAACTGTCCTCACTCCTGCTGTACCTGGGTCCCCCAGGTGGTGCAGAGTCAGGCTACATCCTGGACAAGGCAGGGAGGTGTCAGAGCCCCCAGCACTATCGATGCCTGTGTCCTTCAAGTGACCCTGACTGTGGCTTGCTAGCTTCTAACGGTAAAGCCAATTGTGAATCCCAGACCCTTTTGCCCTGGCCTCTGCCACTGTGAACCCTCGCTGGGGCCCAAGCTTATTCAGTGTGGACGAGTCAGTGTCACCCTTCAGAAAGGACTGTGCAGGCTCCCTGCAACATTACCTATATCGCTTATACCAGCGGGCAGGACCCCCGGCATTATAGGGAGCACTGGTGGCCTAGCAGCAAGAAGCTGTGCTGCAATCCCAAAGGCATGTAGTTTGAATCCACCAGCTGCTCCACAAAAGTATCAGTCTAGGAACGCTTTCAGAAGGGCTGCTGGCTTGATCTCAGCCTAGTCTGTGTGGACCTATACCAGTTATTAGTGACCACCTTTTTTCTTCCAAGTCACCCTTGTGGACATCTCTTTGGGAAAGATGATAGCTAAACTTTTCTGGTTTTTGAAAATTGGACTAACTTCTACCCAGGATGGGTGTGTGTGTTGTTGTTAGGTGCCATCGAGTCTACTGTGACCCAGAGTGGCTCATGAGCAGCAGATCTGAGCCTTGCCGTGTCCTACAAGTCCATCCTCACAATCTCCAGCCGTGTTCAAGTTCATTGTTACTGTTACTGTGTCATCTCCTTGAGGGTCTTCTCGTCCACTGACCTTTCCCATAATGATGTCTTTTTTCCAAGGACTGGCCCCTCCTGAGACATGAACCAAATATATAACACCATCCTATGTATGTCGTTCTGGATCCTTGGTGGCCTAGTGGTAAGAAGCTGTGCTGCAATCCCAAAGGAAGGTGGTTCAAATCCACCAGCTCCATGGGAGCAGGATGGGCACGCTCCTCCCCTGAGATTTACTGTCTCTGAAAACCCACTGTAGGATCAGCTGTGAGTTGGTTCTGACTTGACACACAGCAACAAAAACAACATGTGTGTAGTTTGGACAACAGAGGAGCAGGGAAAATGAGATAAATTTTCAATGAGAGTACTTGACACAATAGCCGTAGCCGTGGACAGTGAGCTTGGAGTGGACAGCAGTGGGCAGCGTTCCATCATGTTGGGTCAGAGCCGACTCAAGGCATGAAGCTAGCATCTCTACCGTTGCCTGTTCTCCAGAGCTCCTCAGACAAGGCTGGAGTCATCTGTGAAGGGTTCCCTTGACAGGACAGTGTTGTCCCATTCTTTATGTGAGCTCAGATGCCCTCAGCACGTGAGAATCTGAAGGTAAAGGGTGAGGTTGTGAGGTGTAAGATGCCAGCCTCCAGTGGAGGGTTTTGTCTAGGGGAACAGTGGGGGGAGAAAGACACACCCTCGGCTTGTGGCCACCTCCCTGGGAGTCTAAGCAGCCATCACTGCCCTGTCCTGGATGACACCTCCCTGAAAGCCTCACAGACGTTCAGCCCTGCAGTCACTGTCATCGTCATCTGTCACCAGGAGCCCCAGGGAGATTGAGACAGATCCACTCTCACGTTGCCCCCAGTTTGTCTTTCCATCCTAGCAAGGAAATTGCCCTCATTAAGTCCCTGCTAAAGATAGATAAGAAAATAGGACAGGCAAACCCCCACCTGGCAGGCGGCCCTGTCAGATTCTAAGCAGAATGAGTCAGATTGGGAATATTTTTAGGATCCTCTCCTCCTCTCCTACGCCCACCCCCAGCGGCTCTGTGGAAGAAGAGCGCTCACTTCGTGGAGCCAGATGTCCAGGTCTGTGCTGGGAGGAGCGCCTTGGAGCTCAGAGAAGCCCCAGCCTCAATGCAAACCTGGGCAGCCTAGAGCACCCGTTACCGCATGCAGTGCCCAGCACCCTGGACAGAGCAAGTTGCTTCTAGGACCCCCTGAGGTTGGCCCAGCCTCACCTCTGCCCTGGACATTCTTTTGCGCCCCCTGCCCTGGACATCCTCTTAAACCTCTGCCCAGGACACCCTCCCACCCTTTGCTCTGGACACTCTCCATCTCTACCCTGGGCACCCTCCTCACCGCTACACTGCTACCCCAACTCCTACGCTAAGACCATCCCTTACCTCAGCCCTGGGCACCTTTCCCCACTTGTGCCCTAATACCCTCTCCCTCCCCCTGCCATGACACCCGCCCCCTACCCCCAGTCCCCTGCCCTGGACAGCCTTTCCCACCTCTGCCCTGAAGACCCGCTCCCATCCCAGCCCTACATACCTTTCCCACCCGAGCCCTGCACAGCCTTCCCCATTCCACCCTGGACACCGTCCCCCACCGGTGCCCTGGACACTCCCCTTCCTCTGGCCCTGGATACTCTCCCCAGCTCCTGCCCTGGACACCCTCTCCAGCTTCTTGCCAGATGTGAACTTCCTGCACAGCCTTCCTTGGCACTGACTCCTGGAGGTACCGGGTCCAAGGCCTGCATCCACATGGGGCTGTCCGTGCACAGGAGGCAGCCTGCGGGCGGGTAGAGCCTGAGGACCAGAGTGGCACCTCCTCGTGCTGTGCCTGCCATTGTGAAGCTGAGCATCACTGTACCCTGAGGGGCACCATCTCCCTTTTCCCAGAGAAAGGCATCATTCTGACCCCTTAATCCCTAGAGGTCAAGACAACTGACTGAAGCAGAGGCAGGGTGTATGCCACCCCCAGTGGGCATGTGTCTGGGATGGGGTGGTCGTCCCAGAGACCAGCACCCCGAGTTGGTTTCATAAGTTTTCCTCAGTTGATGCAGCCTCTCTTGATGAAATGATGGGCATTGGGGCCTTGGTTGCAAACGCTAACTCCCCCTTCCTTTACCTTCACTGGAGAGGAAGGAGACAAGCGAAGTCCCCAAGGGAGTGGGCCTCTGGCACCAGTCACCGTGTCACCCTGCTGTGATGGCAGGGCCACCTCCTTGGTTGGCCCCACTCGGCCTCAAAGCCAGCTCAGCCCTCACCAGTCGAGGGAGCCTGAGGAAACAGGGAGCCTCCTGGGTCCCTTCTTCCTTGTGTTCCCAGAACTTGAAGCATGGACATAGGGATGCTGGTGGCTGGTGGCATGTGTGGCAAGTGTGTGGGGAGGCTGACCTGTCCACCGAGTACACCCGCAGAAAACCTGAGACCTCGCTTCTCCCTGATGCTCGCTCTTCGGCCCCTCCCCCGCCTCCATGCCCTGGGTCCTGTGTGGGGAAGGGAGAAACCAGCATTTGTGGCATCTGGTTTCTGTCATGGTTTTGGGGCAGAGAAATCCCTACACCACAGAGCCCATGTTTAGTCCAGACTCTACCTAAAACACATCCCTGGATAGCATTCAAAAAACTGTGCCCATCAGCAAATGAGTGGATAAAGAAGATGTGGTGTGTCCATGTGATGGAATATTACTCAGCCGTGAACAAGAGTGAAGACCTAATGAAGAACCTTGAGAATGGTGTGCTGCGGGAAAAGCCACAAAAGGCTAGGGGGGAAAATATATTTAAATTTTAAAAATAAAAGGCTACCTATGATCTCGCTTACCTGGAATAGCTAGAATAGATAAATGCAGGGACTGTGTGGCTGGTTAATGGTTACCAGAAGTAGGAAGAAAGGGTAATGGGGAATTATTGTTCAAAGGATACTGAATTTCTATTGGGTGTGATGAAAAAATTTTGGGAATAATAGTCATCATTGCTACACAACTTGGTGACTATAATGAGTGGCCTTGAGCTGTACACTTAAACTTTTAACTTTTGCTTAAAATGGCAAATGTTTTATTACAGATGTGTGTGGTGTTCCACACAGTAAATTGTTTAAACAGCAAAGAAGAAAACAAGACTGAAGAGAGGTAAAGAACTCTTTTCCTTAAACCAGTGGAAAAGAAGGGCAATCTTCCCTGTAACTTACAGCCTTGGAAACCCAGTGGCGGGGAGACCCAGTTACCATTTCTTTTTTCCTTTTTTTTTTTTTTTAAATTTTTTTTATTTTGTTATTTTTGTGTGCGAGTATCGTCAAAGCAGATCTGACTGGTACAGGAGGAGATTGTCCCTCCTTCCCCGGCAGAGCATCTGGTGGATTTGAACCGTTCGCCTCTGGGATTGTAGTTGCAGCTTCTTGCCACTAGGCCACCAGAGCTCCTCTCCAGTTACCATTTCTATGTCACCGATGAGGACTGTAACTTAGAGCAGTGGAGGGACTTGCCCAAAGCCACACAGCTGGAAGTAGTTGAGCCAGAATTTCAACCCAGGCTTTCAGGCCTCAGACACACTGCTCTGTACACTCGTTTGCCAAGAGCTTCTCTTCTTCCTCTGCCGGGTCACGGCCTCCTTCACACACCCTCCCTGATTTACATGTATGCACAGGCAGCGTGCTCCTCTTTGTGGGGAGACCAAATATACAAGTGAGTGTTGACTTCTGAAGGCCCTCGTTTCAGATAGGGTCGCCCACCCTTGGCCTTCTTGACCCGTCTACTGGGCCAACCCTTCCTGTAGATTCTGTCCCTTCTCCGCGTGACTCCTTGGACATATTTAGAGAGTCCTGCCCTAGACAAGCCATTTTCCAGGTTATTGTGCCCCACCCAGCGAGGGGCTGGAGGCAGGGGTGCTGTGAGTCCCAGGGAGGCTGACAGCTCACACAGAAAGGACATCACACAGTTTCCTCTAGCTGCCAGCTCCCCTCGGGTCCCCAGAGAACCAGCCCAGGTGTGAGGGTCCTTGCACCCTCCTCCCAGGGATCCCCAGCAGTGGCAGGGCACAGGTTTTAAAAATACCGTGGAGCCTTCCTGGCTGGGTCAGCGTTTACCCCGAGCTCCGAGAGTTATTTCTGAGTCTTCCCAGTAATTTAATTTTAGCCATTTATTCCAATGCGTGTGTTTTGGGGAAGCCAAGGTGGCCTCTATGAGGGTTGGGAGTATTTTGGGAAACCCTGGTTTCCAGAAGTGATGCAGGGCCTCAATTAGGTAAGACACCAGCTAACAGATAGAAAATAACTCGGGGAGACAGGCCCTTGGGGCCCCCAGAGGTGGTGTCCTCAGCCCCCCTGGGGAAATTAAAGTATCCTCAAGTCCCTGGTGTGACTGCCTCTGAAGTGACAGTTCATGTCATCGTCTCCTGCTCTCTGAACACCTGAATATGTGTCAGGGGGTGGGCTTGCTGGAGCCGTCCTTCCTTTCTGAGAAGGCCCAGAGACGGGCAGGCAGAGCCACGCAGCGCACAGCAGGGTCAGGCTCTGAAGCTCCAGCTTGTATCTGGACACTCACCCTCTTGAGCCACTCATGATGAGTTTCAGAGTTATAGTTCCATCACGTGGACACACTGGCGATTTTGGGAGGTTTTACTAAAGAGAATTTTGTTGCGATGTTGCTGGGTACCAATGAGTTTTTCTGGGTTTGGGGTTTTTTTTGGTTAGATTGTTTTTGTTTTTTTGTTTGGCTTTTATTTAATCATAGTGACCCCCCTGTGACAGAGTTGAACTGCTCTATCATGTTTCCTGGACTGTGTTCTTTTTATTTCATGTGTGTGTGTGTGTGTGTGTGTGTGTGTGTGTACGTACTGGCAAATCACATCTGACTGTACAGGAGGAGATTGTCCCTCCTAAAGCAGAGCATCTGGTGGATTCAAACCTCGCACCTCTGGGATTGTAGTTCAGCTTCTTGCCACTAGGCCACCAGAGCTCACCTGGGCTGTGTTCTTTTTAAGGAAGCAGATTGGCCAGTCTTTGTTCACAGAACAACTGAGTGGGTTTGAACCACCAGCCTTTTGGTCACAACATCTGAGTTCCTTTTGAACGGTTTCCTACTCTTCTAAATATAGCCCCTCAGGAGCCCTTATAGGAGCCGGGCTTACCTGAGCCTCCCCTCACCTGACAGGGAGAAATGGTCCTGCCCCCACCTCCCCTCTTGCCACACAGGTCAGCCTTCTCTGGGCCCCTTGGTCAAGCCAGGCTTGCTCCTGCCTGTACAGCCTGGCCCGGCCCCTGGCCTCTCCTGTCTCTCCTCACACCTGCCCTTGCTGCTCCTGGTCATTCTGTGACTCACCTGCACTTCCGTCCCCTCCACCCATCACTGTCATTCTTCAGTTCTCCTTTGCCCTCTTTCTTGTCCTTTCCATAATGTCAGGGAGGGCAGGGACGTGACTGAGAGCATCCCCTGCCATGTTCCTTTCCCCTGGCTCACTCAGGGCAGGTGTGGCTGCTGAGGGATTTGGGGGCCAGCAGGGAGCCCATTCATCTGTATGCAAAGGATGAGCCCCCAACTTCTAAGTCACCTCGGAGCACAGAATGTGCAGAGAACAAAAGCAGGTGCCCTGTGCCAGCTCGCTGCTTCACCAGCCCCTCAATCTGCCCCAGTTCAGGGTCCTGAACATTTTCAAGAGAAGGTATGTGTGCGGAGGCTCTGCTGGCTGGGTATCCAGTCGTGAGCGTCCAATCCCATTAGAACCGATGTCCCCCCAGGTCACCACTACCTTGTGAGGTGCGGCTGCCTGCATCCACCTCCTCCCTGCCTTTGTGAGCCAAGCCCACCTCTCTCTTTGGTGCCACAGGAGGCCTTCTAATTCTGATGTTACAGGGTTTGGTCAGTGAAAGGATCCAATTTCAGGCTTTTTCTTGTTAGGGTTGATACTGAACTTGGAAAAAGACATGCACACAACTTGAAAAAGAGGTGAGGAATGTTTTTAGGGGAGAAAACAAGAGTCAACCATATGGAGCCGTGCGTGTGTTTGCTCGGCCGGCTGTCTGGGCGGCGGCAGTGAACCCTTGTTCCAGGTGGCTCTGTGTGCCAGGGAGCAGATGGCATGGCCTGGTCACCCTGAGCGGGGAAACCTGGCACCGGTGGACCGGCAGCTGGGGGAGGGAGAGCGGGGGGGACACTGAGCAGGGACTGGGGCGGGACAGGCAAAGGACAGGGTTCAGGCTTTGCCCTGATACTCCAGAAGGTTGGAGAAGTCCAGTCAGGGGTGAGGAAGGCAGGTGGTCACAGAACTGCTCTAGGCAGAGCCAAGCCAGCTACCTCTAAGTCCCCACAGTCCCAATCCCTTCCTTGGCCGAAGCTGTGATTTTGTTTGGTTTTGTGTTTGCTATGTAAGCAATTGAAGAAAACATGTCTGCTTCCCGGTTCACCATCACCCTTCCGTGGGGCTAGGGCGAGCCCCCACTTCCCATTACTCTAGAGCAGGTCCTGGTCCCCAAGTTTATCACATCTGCAGCTAATCTTGAGACTGAGAGTAGATGGCTGTATTTTTTTGAAGGCAGATATTTTGGTTGCAGAAAGCCCATTTTGCAACGACATTCACCTCCTGAAGTCTCTTACTATAAGCAACTGTTGGCTCAGGTTCCAGCCAAGAGTGCAGTCAGTCCCTTGAGTATAATGAGATGTCTAGACCTGGTGTGACTCTCATTTCCTCCTGTTACTAGATGTGGAGCCGTCTGTTCAACTCTCTGAAGCTTGTTTCTCCTTATAAACTAGGACATCCAACTTGTAAGGTTGTTTTGTGATTCATTCAAATGAGGAAGTGCTTTGGAAGTGAGTAAAATGTCAAGGCCACACCAACCTGAGTCCCGTTTCTGTGTTTGTATTACACGCCTGCTGTGTGGACAGCAGGAGGCTCTGGTGGCTCATTACATGGTGGGCCGCTAACAGAGAAGCCACTTATTCGAATCCACTGATTGCTCCAAGGGAACAGAGATAAGACGGTGTGCTGCCATTAAGATTTACAGAATTGGAAACTGGATGATTGTCATGAAACAGAATCAATTCCATGGTATTAAGTTTGGGTTTTTTTATTTGGTGATGGTGAGTGTATGTATGTGTGTATGCATGGGTGAGGGAATGAGTGATACATACTTCTCCTTCCTACAGAGCAATTTTCCCAATGATAGTTTCCTGGAAACTGAGATGGTTCTGTATGTCTGTACTAGTAATCTATTAATGCATAAATAATTACTCCAAAATTTCACACTTAAGACAAAAAGAAAAAGACAACAAAACAAAGCACGATCAACCAAACAATAAGCAAAATGTAAAATATATTATCTCAGGGAGCTCTGGTGGCCTAGTGGCAGGAAGCTACACTGCAATTCCAGAGGTATGCGATTCAAATCCACCAGATGCTCTGCTGGAGAAGGAGGGGACACTCTCCTCCTGTACCAGTCAGATCTGATTTGATGGTACACACACAAAAAATAATAAAATTTTTAAAAAAATTATCTCACACAGTTTCTGAAAGTCAGGATTCCAAAACCAGTTTAACTGAAGAGTTCTGGTTCAAGGACTCTCATGTGATTGTAGTCATGGTGTTAGCTTGGCTGCTGGCATCTGAAGGCTCATCTGGGACTAGAGGATCTACTTTCAAGCATGCTCACAAGATTGTTGGCAGGTGTCACTTCCTCATTGGCTGTTGGTCACTAGGCAGACCTCTATATAGAGCTGCTCCTTACATGAAAACCAACTTATACTCGAGTGGGATCTGAGAAAGACAAGATAGCTAGACACCAAAGAGAAGTGACAAGTAGTCTCTTGGTCACACAGACCAACCTTGGTTCAGTATAGGGGGAGAGGACAGTACAAAGATGAAACCTCAGAAAGTGGGGACTATCTTGAGAGGTAGCATATTAATAGTCCACCCCCTGGCCTTCAGTAATGTCACATCCTTTTTGTGTGAATTCATAATTTATCCATTTTTAACATTTTTAAAAAATTAATTTTAATGAATGTTTACAGAGATTTTGGATTTCCATACCCTCAGTGTTGCATTTTTCTCCCTGCCCACCCCTCCCCCCAGTTTGCTCTACTCTTTGAAAAGTAAAAGAAAAATTATTTCATTGGTATAGAATACGCCCCCTCCCTCCCCGAGTACACTCCACTATGCAACCTTCATTCTGGACTCTTGTCATAACAATAATACCCAATCATATATTGCTTTCAAACAGTTCTCTCCCTCATCTGTTTCAATGCAGTATACATAATTTATCCAATTTTTCTCAATCTCACTCCAACCCTGATGGCAGTCTCGCTCAACAATAGTGGCACCATGAAGCACCAGCCCTTTTGTGACTGAGATGTTTCACTCAGCATAATGTCCTCCAAAATCACCCATTTTGAATAATATTGCATGAGTTCCTTGTTTTTCAATGCAGTGTAGTATTCCATTGTGTGAATATACCTCAGCTTCTCTGTCCATTCATTTGTTGGGAATTTATCCTTTTTTTTTCACTCTTATGGAAGGAACAGATGCAGTGTGGAGGTGGTGGTGGCCGAGTCTGATTTCTGTGCTTTTCATAAAGGGGACCTGTCTCAACTGCCTGCTTAGTCAGATGCAGCACCCACTCATGCTCCTGCACCTCTTTCTACCAGTCATTCAGGTCTGATATTCATTGTTGACTTACAGACTTTACTCACAGTTGTGATGCCAGGAGTGGGGTTTATTAGGGAAGTAAGCTGAAGATTAGGGGAGGCAAAGAATATCACCCAGTGTAAGTCCAGGTTTAAGTCCATCAGTCCCAAGGCACAATTCCTTAATTAGTCCAGGCTCTGGATTTAGTTCAACAGTGAGCTTTTCCTTTTGTCATCTGACAAGAACAGTAAAACCTTTAGCTGTGGCCTTTATCTCAGGACTCCTCTGGTTAGACCTTGCCACAGTTTCTCCACAGCAATGCCACAGTCTCTCCACTACCATCACCAGCGTATCATCACCAGGGTCTTGCTCCAGCCTCCCTCAAATCTTGCTGCTCAGTTGTGGAAAGTGCTCTTGCACTCACTTGCTCCCTCCCTTCCCTCTCTCTCTCTCTCTCTCTCTCTCCCTAGTCCCACAGCTGTTGATGACTTGCAAAGCCATGTGTCTTCACTTAAAGTAGCTGGAGACCAGAGCGGATAATGGATAGAAAAGCCAGCTTTTAAGCTGCATCTGTCTACCTTCCAATGCCTCATTTGATTATAGCATTCTCTCAAAGTTCAGAATGGCATCATCTAAATCAGGTTCAGGTGCAGATGAGGCTCCATGGTTATAGTTCTTCAAGTATAACTCCTCTAGATCTACAGGTCTGTGATTTAAAGATTTTACCCCAACATACCTAATATACAGTGGTTGGAAAGGCATCGAAGAACTGCCATAGACACTCCTTTTCAAGAAGAAGGAAATGAGAAGTTCACAGGCGTCATTGAGTCATAGCTCTTCTGAAATCCAGCAAGGCAACTGTTGAAAGTTCCTTGAATAGAACTCATCCCTGCTCCTGCCCAAGGGTTATTCTACATGATTCTTGGCTCTTCCTCCACCTTCTAGGTCCCTCATAAGATTATAGTCCAGTCATTAGCCCAGTGAATATGCTGTTTCCTGGTTCCACCCTTGGAATCATCTTTCCTTTTCCATGAAAGGTGGCATGTATTTGCATTTGTTTTATCACCTGGCTTCCACCAGTAAAATATTAAGAGTCCAACTCTCTTTCATCATTTACAGAGACTCTCTCTGTCCCATTTAGCAAACGGGTAGAGTTTTTGCTGATACAGTTCTTTTAAAAATGCCATGAGTCTCTTGTGAATCTGATTGGGGTCTGTTCTACTGAGTAGAAACCCGTCACCACATCTCTTCAGAATAATCCTATCTGTACATTGACCGTCTACAGAAAGATGGTGGTGCCCTTAAGTTTTTTAGAAGTTTCATTGTTTGGGAAGATCTGGGAGCTCTACCTTAAAAATCTTGTTTTTTTGTTGTTGTTGTTATTGGCCTGCATAAAACTTTGTGAAAACCTTTGATCTTTCTGAGATCTTAACAGAGGACTTCTTAGTTACATCCTCAGCCTCATCTGTGGACCATGTTTTCCTGGGAGTGTCCTTGATTTAATTTGTATTCCCAAGTAATTTCTTAATATTAGCCTCATTTGCCCTCACCTGGAAAGGCTGGTCATCTTCAGAACTATCAAACCCTGGTTTATTTCTTGGACCAGTCTGTCTTTTAGCTTAGCCCTCTTCTCTTACCTGTCATACCTAACACGAGGAAACCAGGTAGTGATTTCAACCTTAGTTCAAACTCTCCTCAGCTGCATCACCAGGTCTTTAGGTACGTGTTCCACATCTCCAGGAACCACAGGTAACAGTGTTGCTCTTCTTTCTGCAGCTACGTAACAAGATCTCTCTTCCTCTACTTCCCAATGGCATGTTTCTTACTTCCCTAAAGCTTTACTTAGTTATTTTCAAAGCCCCTGTTTCTATTAACTGTTGTTTCATGGTGCTTTATGTTTTATTAGCATGTACCTCAAAATTCTTCAGGTTCCTTCCCCCTGACAACGCCATGCCCACATTTTAGATTTTTGTTATGATATCACTCCTCTTTCACAGGTCAAAATGTGCATTAGTTATGAAGTATTTATAAACTCACAGTTTCTGAGGTAGGTATTCTAGGGGACAGTCTAGCTGGTAGCTATGGCTGAAGGAGCTCTGGTGGACTCCTAGGTAAGGAGTTGTGCTTCCAACGCAAAGGCAAGTGGTTCTAACCCATCACCTCTCCTCCAGAGAAAGATGCAGTCTCTTCCCTTGTGATGTACAGCTTCAGAAAACCTGCTAGAGGATCAGTTGCTTATGACTTGAGGGCAATGAGTTAGTGCTTGTTTATGGCTCAGGGTCTCCACTGAGGTTGTAGTCAGGCTGTTCCCAGGACTGCAGTCATCTGAAAGCTTGACTGGAGCTGCAGGATCCACTTCCAAGCTCACACTGTGGCGCTGGCAGTTCTTGCT
The DNA here is from genome assembly GCF_000299155.1 of Elephantulus edwardii. Taxonomy (NCBI): domain Eukaryota; kingdom Metazoa; phylum Chordata; class Mammalia; order Macroscelidea; family Macroscelididae; genus Elephantulus; species Elephantulus edwardii. Next base: position 2,437,919 of record NW_006399853.1, read on the forward strand.
TCTTCACTAGCTCTTGGCAGCGGCTTCATTTCCTTGCAATGTGGGCCTCTCTGTAGGGACTCACAACAGAATGAGTGATCCAAGAAGAGAGGGGAGAAAGAGAGAGAGAGAGAGAGAGAGAGAGAGAGAGAGAGAGAGAGAAGGTGCAGTCTCTTTTATAACCTCATCTTGTCGGTGACCTCACATCCCTTCTGCTCTATTCCTTTGGGCACGTAGACGAACCCTGGTACAGCAGGAAGGGAATACACAACGGTGTGAATGCCGAACGGAAGGAGCCATTGGGAGCTGTCTTCATCTGTCTCCACTTCCTTCCTCTGTCATTGGGTTTTTTCCACTATAAGTGATCCAGCAACATCCAACGACAACTTTGAAGGGGCTGAAGTTTCCTCTTTTCTGGTTCAACCCCAAGTCTTTACTAAGAGTTGTCTCCTTATCCCCTCCTCCCCTCTGTATCCCTTCCTCCACTGCCACCCATGCTCCTCTCAGCAGTGGGCGTGAGCTAGAGTGCTTCCTCCCTGGAGAAGGTTTGAGGCAGAGGATGCTGTTGCCTGAGCTCTTTCACATACCTGTCTCCCAGGGGATCCAGCAGGTAGTTTGAGGAACAGGCTGATTTCTAAGATAGATGCATATATGTGCTTATTTTCCTTTAAACACTATAATCTCAAAGATCCCCAAAGCCTGGGCTTTAATTAGAGGAGTTCTTGACTCTGTCAAGACATTTCCAGGGAAGGCCACCATGAGTAGGAGGGGGCGTAATGCAAATATTACTAAGGCAAAGTTGTCTGACACACCTTTTCTGATAGAACTCCTACTGTGTGCCTGAGAGGCAGATAAGATAGATGCTAGTGTCCTCACGGGGGAACTCAGGTGGCTTAGTGATAAGGAATTGTGCTGCCAATGCAAAAGTACAAGGTTCAAATCCATCAGCTGCGCCTTGGGAGAAAGATGGGCAATCTCCTCCCGTGCAATTGAAAATCCACTGGAGGGTCAGCTCCAACTCAACAGGACATAACAAGTGTCCTCCTTGTCGGAATGAGGACAATGAGGCCCAGAGAGATTGATTCCCTGGTCTACCCACAGCCTGACTGAGCTGAGAGGCTGATGGCAAATATCTGGATTCCTGGCTCTCTGCCATGCGGCTCTGCAGCATTGACACCAGGGGACTGTGAACGTCTCTATCGCCCATCATCCAGAATACAATGATCTAGAATTGTCTGGCTGTCTAGGTGAGGGTTGTCCTGCCGAGGGAAGAAGAGAAGCCACCAAAGAAATTATCTTTGTGGGTATGATGTGAGCTTGGGAGACCTGGAGACCTGGTGGTGGTCCTGTGGAGATGGGATAGAAGGCTCCTTTCCAGCTGTCTCTTCCAATTTGCCTCAATTCCTGCTCCCTCGGCATTTTGAAGGCATCCCTTCAGTGCTTCAGAAGACTCTTTCTCCAGTTGGAGTCACTGGAAATGAAGTGACAGAAAGTCTCTGTTTGTCTACAGCTGTGTGTCTGCTACAGTAGCCACCAGACACATGTAGCTATTTATGTTAATGAAAAGAAAATGAAAGCTCTCCGTTCCTCAGGACCGCTGGCCACAGTTCAAGTGCTCGAGAGGGTCACATGTGGCTAATGGTGGCCTCACTGGACAGCAGATAGAAAATATTTCCATTGTGGCAGAAGGTTCTGTTAGATAACCCTGCTGCACAGACTCTATCCCAGGTCCCAGAGAGCGAAGCTGGGGCATGAGCAGAGAGAAGAATGGAGCGGAACAGCCAGTCTGAGAGGGTTTGTGGAGTTGAGGGTGGTGGGAGGGGGAAGAGGCAGGAGGAGAGAGAAACTGAGAAAGAGAAGGTGGCGGTTTTCGGAGCACACGGAGGAGGTGTGGCTTGTACCTCAGGAAGTGTTCCAGCCTCCTCCAGCACAGGCTCTGAGTGGAAGACAGGGCCCACCTCGTCCATCTGTGTGTCCAATACCCGGAGGACCACCCCCTGCCAGGCCTAGAGGTGGGGCAGCTCCCAGACCCCACGCTTCAGGCTACCAGGACTCCAGAGTGCTGTGCAGCCTCCCCAGAGACCGGAAAGGGGCGACACTGAGAGCTGAGCAGAGAGCCCTAGTGGGGTGTGATGCTGGACAAACCCTTCATAACAGGGGGAAATGTGGGGGTTCCTGGAGGATGATGAGGATCTATTTATTCTGAAGTTCTTCAAATAAAATCTAATATAGAAACTGCATACTTAAAATGGATAAAAGGCGACGACTTCTTTAGTTTTAATCAGGTTGAGACTCAAGCCTTTCGACCCCTACTACCTTGTTTCCATTTATATTAATAGTCATTATTGAGGCCCCGACTTATGGAAGATCTACCAAGCTTGGGTGCTTTCTGGATGAGGTGTTAGCAAGCATTCGGTGAAAGACCAGATCATAAATATTCTTTTACTTTGTGGGGCATCCCTTGGAACCAATTGTAGGTTTGGCTCTAAATCCAACCATAAAACAAATAGCACAGTGAAGCGAGTGATGTGACTTTTTTTTTAACTTTCCAATGCATGAAAGTTATAACTATAGTCTATTAAGTGTACTATGTGCACTATGAAAAATTTGAAATATTGTGAGGTTACCACACATGACGCAGAGACACGAAGTAAGTGCTTGTTATTAGGAATGTGAAGCCAGTAGACTTGCTCACTGCCAGCTTGTTTTGTGTTTCCATTTGGTTTTGGGTGTTGGGGTTTTTTTAAGCAATCAAGTGAAACAAAACAACATGAGGTATAGTTGTCAATGCTGTCACAACTCTGCTACTCCGCTGTGACAAGACAAGCTGCTTAACTGAATGAATGCACCATTGGGTGAATGTCACACCTTTACACAGAAGTGACAGGAGATGCGCGGAAAGGCTCACACAGGACACAGGGCATCTTGGACATCTCTTGTCATATTGTGCGTCTCGTCCTTCAATACTGCACCTCCTCAGGGAACTGCAGCTTCGTCCTCTCCCTCCAGTAAAGGGCAGGCACGCCGGGGACTGATGACAGGGACGCCCTTGCTGTCTCTGTCCTCAGTACATGCAGGTCCCTGCAGGCTCATTTTGATTGGAGGCTCCCCTGTTGGATGCTGCCATGGAAACGTTAGGGAGTGGGTCCCTGGGGGAGCAGACAGAATTTGGGAGGATGTGAGAGAAATCTAAAAGTCTTGTGTCCCCTGCTTCCCCTGAACTGCCAGGTGGCACCTGAGAAGGAGAAGGCGAAGGAGCACCCTCAGGTGAGGTGAGAGACTTCCCTTGTCATGACGTGTAGCCACTAGCTCCACAGTCCCCACAGGGAACTGGCTACAGAGCCAGCCTTCTCGTGAGGACAGTTCTCTCAAAGCCAATAGCCTGACACGTCTCTAGGCAGATAAGGGACTCTGCTTTGCTGTCCTTCCCAAGGCCCTTCCAGGCATCAAGCTGCTTTTTCAACCTCTGCTGAGTCCTCAGGTGACAGCATTGCCTCTCTTCCGTGACAGCCTGGCCAGCCAACCCTGCTCCAGGTGCCACCCCCAATCCCTAAAGCAGCTGGCCTTCCGGGCTCCCTCTATGCAGGAAGAGGCCACTCCTGATATGAGCACTGTCTCGGGTTTTGTCCATCACTGTGTCATCAGCTGACATACAGCAGTGTACATAGTTGAGCCGCAAGTGAATAATAACGATAATGGGAGTGAATGGAACGGACTGGAATGCCCCGTTGCCTTCACGAACAACGTTAGTGCGTGCCACATTTGGGTAAGAACTTCACTTTCCCAGGTGACCCAGAATGTTCTCGGCTACCTAACTAAAAGATTGGTGGTTGACTTTGTCCAGGAGTGCCACAGAAGAAAGGCCTGGAAATCTACTTCCTTAAGTTTGTTCTTGGGGACTGTTGAGTTGATTCCAACTCGTAGCAACCCCATAGAGTGATAGAGTAGGGCCTCCCTATATGGTTTTCTTGACTGGATCCACCATAGAAGCACATCTCCAGGTCTCTGTGCTACAGGGTTGCTGGTGGATTCAAACTCTCAGCCTTTCAGCTAGCAGCCAAGAACTTAACCATTAACACCACAAGGGCTCCCCCTATAAGGTTATAGCCAGGAAAACCTTGGGCAGAGCAGTTCTAGGCTGAAGTACGTAGGAGTCTCCACGGGTCAGAATCAAGCCCACAGCTGCAGGTTTTCTTTTTATTTGTTTTGTGGGGTTTTTTTATTCCACAGTGTAGCTAGCTGTCCCAGGTAAGGTCGCATGCTAAGGCACAGACATCTGTGTGACTAGTTAAACCGAGTGTGTCAATTGTTGATAAGGGAGAGGGGATGGAGGGTGGCTAGAAGGGGATGTTGTCGTTGATTACCTTCGAGTTGAGCACGACTCACAGTGACCCTATGAACAAAAGGCTTGAAGTCCCTCTGCAACTATAAATGTTTATCAAAGTTCATAGAGTTTCTGGACGCATGTTGTTTCGGAAGTGGATGCCACTCCTGCTTCCAGAGAAAGGGATGAGGGATGTGGAAATAGAACTGAAGAGCTGCTGGGCCATCAGCCTTCCTGCCTTGGATCAAGAGTTGCTTCTTGATCCAACCACAGGCTAAGTGGCTGAAAGGGACTCACCCTGCTGTCCTGGAGGAGGCTGTTTGGTGACGGGTCAGGAGAGGGGATCTCAGAGGCATGAAAGAGCCAGACCCAGGCCCCAGGGCCCTGCCTGTGGTGGGAGGCTAAGAGGTCAACAGGGTCTGAGTGTCTCATGGGGCCCTGAATCCTGTCAGCCTGTCTGTCCTCAGGTAGGCCTGCCAGTGCTGAGAATTGGTGTTCAGGTGTTAATAATCTGGAGTTTGGGGATTGTTGTTGTTGTATACCATCAAGTCAGAACCAACCCATAGCTGATCCTCCAGCAGGTTTTTGGAGGCAGTTAATCACACGAAAGGAGATTGCCCATCCTTCTCCTGTGGAGCAGCTGGTAGATTCAAACCCACACACTTTTGTGTTGGCAGCACAATTTGTTACCACTAGGAGGATGTATGCAGAAGTGGAAGGGCAGCCTGGAGACGCTGGTATGTTCCTCACAGTGTTACTGAACACAAGGGCTTCTTTCCATAGTCAGTCGTCAATAAGATGAACTGAACGCAATATCCATAAATGCACTTTATTACAGATCTGTGGAGGACAGTGGGTCCTGACCTCAAAGAATGCCTCCCCGTCTGGGAGTGGTCATGGCCTTATATACTAGGGTGAAACTCCAGCTCATGTAACAATGCACTTTTGTTAGTTAAAAAAAAAGTAATCTCTACATCTGAAACAGACAGTTCCCATTTCTTTATCAGTAATTCAGAAAGGCCCCAGTTGTCTTCCTGGTAAACAGGCAGATTAAGATACAGTTTACATATCACTGGAGAACCAGTTTCACCAGCATCTAGGATAGATGCATTTCCTCCTCTGGTAAACAGACAGATCAAACTACTCTACATGATTGCAGACAGGAAACAGAGAGTTCAGAGGCTGAGCAACTAGTTTTTCAGGCTGAAGAAAAGTAACTATAGTTTTATAACTGATACCTAGATAAAGAATTCTGAACTTATTAATACCACCCTATAATTGATACCTACATAGAGAATTGTGAACTTACTAATACCACCCTATCAACAGCAGCTAAGAGTGTTGGGAAGGAAAGCCGTTCCCTCAGAGCAGGCCCACGAATGCTGTCCTCATTGTGCAAGAAGTCGTCTTCTCCCCTCTTCCCAGGCCCAGGCCTCTGGGGAATCTGTCTTAGTTACCTCAGACTTAGTTACCTAGTGCAGCTGTAACCCAGAGACCACAAGTGGGTGACTTTAAAAACAGAAATTCCTTTTCTCATAGATCTATGCTAAACCTCCAAAGCAACGTCACGTCATCTCTGTAGCTTCTAACTTTGGCTTGCAATTCTTGGTGATCCATTGCTGGTAGACAGGTCAGCGTGGTGTCTGCCTTTCTTTGCTAGTGCATCTCAATGTCTAACCTGCTCTTTTTATGACTCAGATATTATTAGATTTAGAACCTGCCTGACTCCTGTGTAACCTAACAGCAAAGACAACCATTTTTTTACACAGGGTCAGTTCCACAGGTGTTTTAAGGTAGGATTTTAATTTTGGGGGCACAGTACAATACACAGCATGTCCCGTCCCATCTCTGCATGGCCCAGCAGGCCCACGGATTACCTCAAAGTTCTCTGTCTGAAACTTCACCCCCTTAGAGACACTACTTGCCTGGAAATGAGAACTCATTCATCCCTCTTTCCAGTCTCCTAGGTCCAAACCTTTCCTTGGATAAGTCTGCGCTTCCCATCCTAAAGGCCTCTTGTACATTTTGGCAGTGGTATTCATCCTCACTGAGGTGGGCAACGATTTAGGGTCTGGAAAAGAGCCAGGAGAGACCAGTCCTCGACATCATGCTCGGAAGGATGGAGGGACAGTGCAGGAGAGGAAGACCCCGGATGACATGGATTGATACAGTAAACTAGGGCAGTGGGGGTATGTGCATCGTAGTCAGTGAGACCGGCTCAGGACAGGGCAGGTTTCAGAGCTAGTGGGCATAGGGTCGCTATGAGTCTCAGGCAACTCGATGGCACATAACAACCACCACAACAAAGAGTGAGAGCTAGGCTTCTCCCCTGCTGTAAGTGTTGCAATGGGTGCTTGGGCATTCTGCTCGCTCCACAAATCTGAGCCCTGCTCCAAATCCAAGGTGGAAAGAGGGGCAGGGCTGGCTTGGAGCAAGGCCTCAAGACCTCATCGGCCCCCACAACCCCTTCCCAGGGTGCAAGGGAACCACAGGAACTGTCAAGGCTGCCCCTCTTCTGGTGATGACCTCCTACCAGAAAAAGGTCATGGCCTCCCCTCTGGCTTTGCTGTGCTATATAAGTAAATGAGGTCAGATTAGCGATTTTAAAATTATCTTAATCCCAAAACTCATTGGGGCACGTCTGCCTCCTATTTACCATCAGGTGAATTTTGTTAAAGAAAGAGATTTCCTTCAGTGGTGGGCTCTGCAAGGTGGGGACAGAGCCACTCACCACGGGTTCCCTAGGTTGTGGTCTTTACAGGAGCAGATTACCTGGTCTTTTTTTATTTTTATTTATTTATTTTATTTCCATTCATTCATTGTTGCACTTTTCTCCCCTCCCAACCCTCCCCCCTAGTACACTACCCTCTTGGAAAAGTAAAAGAAAAATTCTTTCATTGTTTTACACTCCCTCCCCCGCAGGTCCACTCCAACATGTAGCCTTCGCTCTGGACTCCTATCATGACAAAAATAGCTAATCACATATCCCTTTTAAACAGTTTTCTCCCTCATCTGTTTCAATGCAGTATACATTATTGAACCCATCTTTCTCAGTCTCCCCCAAACCCCGAGGTCAGTCCTGTTTTACAACAGTGGCACCCTGCAGTATTTGTCCTTTTGTGACTGAGATACTTCACTCAGCATAATGTCCTCCAGGGTCACCCATTTTGAATAATATTGCTTGCATGAGTTCCTTGTTTTTCAATGCAGTGTAGTATTCCATTGTGTGAATATACCACAGCTTCTCTGTCCATTCGTTTGTTGATGGGAGATTACCTGGTCTTTATCCCTCAGAGCTGCACCTGGATTTGAACTGCCGACCATTTGGTGGCATAGTCCCTTGCAAGATGCTCTGTGAACCCAAAGCTTTGCATCTCTGACAGCTCGAATCTGCTAGTGCCTCACCAGGAGAAAAATGGACAGTCTCCCCTTAGTTAAAGTCTGCAGCCTTGGCAGACCAACGGGGTGTCTGTATGAATTGGAACCAATTCTGGCCAATAGGATTTTAGGTTAGCAGCCTAGTACTTAACTGCTGCGTCACCAGAGTTCCTTGAAAAGGAATTCATTCTCCTATTCCATCTCCCCTCCTCCCTGGAGCCCAGTCCCACCCTGCCAAGGCAGAGGTCGGGAGCCCTGGGGGAAGGTTTGTGGGGGCAAGGGGTGCGGGGGGGAGGGGGGGAGCGGCCGCCCTGGGGAGGGCTACGTTACAGAAGTGGGGGGATTGGAAAGGGCATGCCAGGGTGGTCTGGTGGTCAGGATGGCCTCGTTCCTGGGAATATGTGCCATGAAGCATTTCCCCTCCTTCTCCATAACAGTGGCTGTTCCTTCCCAGAATGTTAGAAAAACCTCCAATTACCAAGCCACCTCTGGGTGGGAGCGTTCAGACTTCCACTTCTGTCTTCCAAGATACACAGAGACGGCTGGAGGGAGCAACCCCCTCCATGGGTGCCTGTGTTGTCTCCAGCTCGGCCACCTGGGTGGGGCTGTGGACCATGGTCGGCTAATGCTGTATTTCTGGTCTGGGGTGAGGAAGAAGGAAGTAGATGAAGGTCATTCTTCTCTCACCTGATCAAGCCCCCTCCTCCTGCTCTCACCGAGCCCCAGCCTCACATGGAGTCCTCAAGGAAGGGCTGCACCAGGTGGACACCTGGACGGGGCTTCCAGCAGAGCATGGGATCATGTCCAGCTTCATGGACATCCCACCCAGGTGCCCCTTGGGGTAGCGCCGAGTCACTTTTTTGTTCCTTTCTTGATTTTTCTCCTTGGCCTGTTTCTTTCCTGCTCTCTTACCAGTCATGGTGGAAATCCAGAGAGAGAAGGGAAGCTTAAATGGACAGGTAGCTCCAGATCTGAATGTTCTCGGTGGAGGAAGAATGAAGGCAGCTCTGTGTGTCAGGAGCTTCCTGCAGCTTCCCTTCTTTCACAGCCAGCAGGCCGCAGGTCCCAGACAGCTGACCTGAGGAAGGTGGCCTGTGTCCCTCTTTGGGCAGGAAGCATGTGGGGAGCCTCCTGTCCAAAGTGAGCCTGACCACAGAGGGTCAGCCTCCTCGTCCCTGGGCAAGCACTCAAATTGGACCATCCTGACCAGGTGCACAGGCCCCTTCCATCTGGTACCTGCTAACTCCTTGGAATTCACGTGCTCCTTGGTCTGCTCCATGCTGGATTTCAGTGGACTTTTATAAAAATGAACGGGAAAAGCTCCCAGTCACTTGTGCATGCTGTGTGTGTTATATGCAAAAATACCTTGCCTACTCAATCCTACATTCTGTACACACCCCTGCCTTAACAATACCCCCCAGGGCTCTGTCCCCTTGTCCCTGCTCAGAGAAATCAGGCATGAAAGTGACACCACTTCAAGGGAAGTATGTCCCCATGCATGCTGTGGTGTGGGTGACCTTGAAAACATGTGACATGAAATAAGCCAGACAACAGAAAAAGTGTAAATCTTCTGTGATCCTACTTCTGGGAAATCTCTCGACTAAGCTACTGTCTAGAGATCAAAGGTTGGTTGATTATGTGGTTACTTGGGGCACTGGTGGCCTAGTGGGTAAGGAGTGGTGCTGCCAACCCAAAGGGAGGTGGTTCAAATCCCTGATCTACTCCACAAGAAAAAGATGAGCAATTTCCAGTGTGATTTATAGCCTCTGAAATCCTGCTGGAGGGTCAGTCTTAAGTCAGCGCCAACTTGGTGGCACATAACAACAACCACCACCACAGGAAGTAGAAAGATCGTCCACAAACTGGGCTGACCCAGGGACTGCAACAGTGGGCTAGAGCAAACAGAGATCGGGAGGGTGGCGCCGTAGGGAGATGTATCTTGCTCTATGTTACTTCGTTCACTCTGAGTGGGAGCTGGCTGGCAGGCCTGTGACAGCAGGGACGGGGAAGAGGGGAGAATGGGGATCTGCTGCTTAATTGGTATGGAGATACTGTCTGGGGTTATGAGAAAGGTTTTGGAAATAAGGAGGAGTGAAGGTTACCTAATACTGTGACTATAACCAATGCCAACTACACTGTACAGTTAAAAATGGGCCCAAATGGAGTGGGCAGTGGGAAAAGTGCAACAATGAATAATTGGAAACCCTCAGTCTCTGTAAACTTGCATTAAAATTAATAATTTAAAAAAAAAAAAATGGGCCCAAATGGTAAGCCTCTGCACTCCTGTCCCCCACTGCTTTCTAGCTGTGTGACCTCTGGCAAGCCACTTAACCTCTCTCTCGCCTGTTTCCTTGACCGTAAAATAAGGGTAATGATGTTGGCGTTCATCCCACGACTGAATAAGCTAATTTGTGTTATGTTGTTAGAGCCTTGCACAAGGAAGTATCATTTATTACCATGGGAATCATCATTATTAGGACTGGGGCCCAGAGAGGTGTTTTCATTAACCCGATGGCTCACAGCTGTAGCCACAGAGCTGGCATGAGCACAGTGGCCTATCTCGCTGGCCAGGGTCCCCTCTCTTACTCGGCCTAACCCTCTTCTTTGATGGATCTAAAATGCCACCAGGCTGTCGGGCTGAAATGAGAGCATGCCTCCCTACAGGCCCACCTTACCCATAACTCTGCCAACACCAGGCCTGCCCACCCTCATCCCTCAGTTAGCGTCACCCTCTTCCTAGCCAGACCCTGTATTTAGAGGCCTGGCTGGCTTTCCCGAGAAACCCTGGACACAGTGTCTGGAACCCATCAGCCTCTTGTTGGGCAAAGGATGTGGATGTTGATGTCTGAAAGATTTACAACCTTGGCAACCCATGGGACCACTCGGCCCTGTCCTATTGATGAATCAGAGTAGATTGGACCATAGTCGGTTTTGCTTTATTTTTCTTGTTTTGCCCCTGGATGGAAACGGGCTCATTGGGTCCTTCTCATTAACTCTTAGAGTTTTGGCGACCCTGGTCTCGTGCTTACCTCCAGTAGGGCCTTGCCCAGCCCACAGGGAACGCTCCTCGTCCTTCAGCCCAGAAGCCCTTCCTCTGAGTTCACACTCCACAGGCCTGGTCCTCCCTGAAGGAAGCCGCATGAGAGGACATAAGCGTAAACCCAGGCATGCTCACTGCCACACCTGCACAGAGATCAGTCACTGGGGGCTGGGTGAACAGACAGTTCTCTGGGGGACATGACACTTGAACCCCCCAGGACCCAGAGATGTTACTCTGAGGCAGAGACTATGGAAAGGGACTTGTGGAGGGAAGTGACACACAGGTGCTTGCTGGGAGAGGACAGGGCCAAGACGGGTTCGAGGACTGTCCTTCGGGTCTGCGGCTGATTATACACAGATCTTAGGGAGGTCTTGAGGGATGAGTTGGAGACTAAACCCTCCTGAGTGCCATGCCTAGGACCAGGAAGTCACAGGCTTGATGCTATTTGACACTGGAATCCTAGGAGTGACTTCCAGACCCAAATACAGGGCTCAGGAGCACTGTGCCAAGAGTCCTGATGGCTGCTGTTCCCTACAGTGACAACAACAACAATGGCAGTTGTTAATGTGCCAGCTTCTGGGACAAGTGACATCTTGTTACCCTGGCAATTTTATGCATCCGGCCTCAGCATCATATAACCAGTTGCCACAGAACTGACAAGGATCCCTGCTAGTGCAGTGGTTAAAGAATTCAGTTGCCAACCAAAAGTCCAGTGGTTCAAATCCACCAGTCTCTTCCATGGAAGAAAGATGACACAAGAAGCTTCTGTAATGATTCACAGGCTTGAAAACGCTATGGGTCTAGAATCAGCCCCACAGTGGTTGGTCTTCTGTGGAGCCGACTGATTCACATGAACCCCACCTTGTGGCAGAGCAGAGCCGGGCTCCAGAACATTCTCAGTGGTGGGGACTTTTAGAAGTAGATTGCCAGGCCTTTCCTCCTCTGGACAGATTCCAAGCTCCAACTGAGCAGGTTAACTAATTATACCGCTCAGACGCTTTGTCATCATGCTCTTGACACTTTACAGATGGGGAAACTGAGGCACAGAATGGTAAAAGCGTAGCCTCGGGCTGATAGCAAGGGCTGAGCCCAGACCTCAAGACAGTGGCATCTTTTACCTTACATCTGCGCATCATAGAACCCTTTAGGGGGGGCGTGCTGTGGAGAGAACAGAGGTGCCTCCTAGGACGTGGCCCCTCTGCCCACTTATCACCTAGTATCACCACTTTGTTGGTTTGGCTATTCCACAGTTTTATTTTCTTCTTAGTCAGATATTTCATTTTTACCCATAATGGACCGTTGGTCACAGGCGGGAAGCACTGAAAAGCACTGATAATAACCGGCTGGTTTGGGAGGAAAACCAGAGTGGTGACCATGCTGCAGACATGCCTTGAGGTGCTTCGGCCCCAGATCCACGACGCCATGCATCTGGTCAGAGTTCCTGGGGCAGCTCCACAAGGGTGCTGTGTCACCCCCGTGGGTCACCCAGCCTGGACCACAGCCATGAGAGGCCACGGTCAAGACCGTCCCTTCTCACGACGTGCTGCTTGGGCAGGCATGAGTGTGAGCGTTTCCTGAAACCTTTGGGCCCCGCCGCCCAGAAACAAAGCCAGAAGATTACAAAAACAAACCAGTTGATTTTCATACAAAAACATAAAATTCAAGAATGCCAAACAGTGGGCCACGGAATCAGTTGAGGGTTTTCATTTCTTTTTATGCCTTATATAGTCAAACTTTAGCCTACATTCTAGTGGGTGGCCGGTGCCAGAACCGCAATGTAATCATAATATGTCATTTTAAAACTTCTCTGTAGACGATCATGCTTTTGCTTTGAGAACTCATTTAAAATAAATGAAGGCGAGAATGCCGTGCTTGTTATGTGGGGGGAGGTTAAAACGTGCCTCTATTCATGAATGTTATCAAAGATTGAGTTAAACAGGATCCTTATGACTCACTCCGAAGAACATAATCTAGAAATCATGTTTGATATAAAGTAACTTCTTGGTTATGTTGTTTGGGTGAGATCTAGTCAATTTTCAACTCACTGTGACCCCGTGAGACGGAGTAGATGCCCATGGGGCTATAATCTTTATGGAAGCAGATAGCTCTCTTTCTCTCCCTCCCTTTCTGCCCTCCTTCCCTTCCTCCCCTTCTCCTCCTCCTCCTCCTCCTCCCCCCCCCCCCCCCCCCCCCCCCCCCCCCCCCCCCCCCCCCCCCCCCCCCCCCCCCCCCCTCCTCCTCCTCCTTTCCTCTCCTCTCTCTCCCTCCCTCTTTCCCTCCCTCCCTCCTTCTCTCTCTCTGGATGGATTTCTTTTGGATGGATTTATCTTTGGATCGATTTCCAAGGCTGTAAGTTTTACTTGAGGAGATTGTTCATCTTTCTCTGGAGGAGCCACTGGTGGATTCAAACCACCAAAGAGCCAAGGGTTAGCATTGCACCTCTCTACAGATTGCACCACCAAAGCTTCCTCAGAGGTGCATATACACCCTAAAATAACAAAATATCTTTTGACTTCCTAAAAATGTTTGCAAGATGATATATTACGATGAGAAGAGCTTTCAGGTGTGAAAAAGTTGAGTAAAGGTTACAGCCAGTTCACTAAATGGGTGGTTGTTGTTGTCATTATTGTTACGTGCCATCAAGTCGCTAGTAACTCACAGTGACCCTATGTTAGCAGCTCTGAACCCTGCTCTCTCTCCTGAGCCAACCTTGTCATCTCTGACACACCCACCCCCATTACCCAGTCACTGAATCAACACATCTCATCAAGGGTCTTCCTCTCCTGTGCTGTCTCTTTACCCTCCCAAGCATGACATCCCCCTCCAAGGACTGATCCAAAATATGTCAGATGAAGCTTCAGAATCCTTGCCTCCAAGGAGCAGCCTGGTTTTACCCTCTCTAGGAAAAACCTGTTTGTTCTCCTAGCATTCCATGGTATATTCAAATCTCTTCTCCAACATAACAACTCAATGGTATCAATTCTCCTTCCATCATCCCTAGTCATTATCCAGCTTTCTGATGCATAGCAAGTAATTGCAAAGAGCATGGCTTGGATCAGGTACACCCTAGTCTCCAGACTGACATCATTGCTCTTCAGTACTCTGGAGAGGTCCCTGACAGCAGACTTTCCCAATGCAATTTGTCTTTTGATTTCCACACTGCTAGTACCAAGTGTGTTGTTTGTGGAGCCAAGGGAAAATAATAATAATAATAATAATAAGTCATTTTTGCTACTTGGTGTGGATCTAGGCCCTTGGCACATGCCTTGGACCTGTGCCATGCACACCTAACCCTGCATGTACCAGGGTCCAGCTTTGGGAAGCTCCACTCGGGCTTCCCTAGGAAAGCAAATGTACCTCCCATTGGGAAGTGCTGGTGCCCAGGGCCCTGAAAGGCTGTGTCCTGGGTTGTAGACGAGCTGAACTGCCCTTTGGACTGTCCCTGGCATGTCAGTTCCTTCGGCCACTCTCCATCATTCCCAGCCCTCGATGGTCTTGTGAGTGCATACTAGGCAGGAGACCACCTGCCTGGCAGTGTGGATGGTGGTGGTGGGGTTAGGTGCTGTCAAGTCAGCGGTGCCTCATAGTAACCCTGTGAACAACCAAAACCTCACCCTATGTTGTGCCCTCCTCACAACGTCTGTGCTACGAAAGCCTGCTTTTAGAGTCAACTGTGTCCATCTCATTGAGGGTCTTCCTGTCTTTCACTGACTACCTACCTTTCCCAGCATAATGTCTTTTTCCCCAGGACTCCTGACACTATGCCAAAAATATGTGAGGTGAGGTCTCACCATCCTTGCCTCCAAGGAGTGCCCTGTTTGTGCCTCCTGCCTGGTGAGGGGACTCCCACCTTATTTCTTGCTGTGTGGCTTCCTCTGATCACACTAAAGTGTCGTCTTTGCTCTATTTTATTTATTTGATTTGCTCTCTCCCGGTTCTTTAGATCTGACTGAAGACAAATTGCTCCCAATGCTTTGTTGAATCCCACCTCTCTCCTAGAAAGACCCTTCCAGCTTCCCCTCTCTGAATCTACTCCTGCTCGTTTCGTGAATTTTTCATTGGTTCAAAATTTCAGTCTCAAAACAAAGTTAGCGTAAGTAGTGTGAGGGATTCCCATCTGCATTTCACCCAGACTCCTCAGATGTCACATTTTACCACATTCCCTCTGAGTACCAGTTTTCTGACCTGTTTTATGGTTTCAGGTACTTTGGGCATGTTATCAAAGAGGAACCAGTCCCTGAAAAAAAGACATCATGCCTAGAAAAGTAAAGCGTCAGCGGACCCTCATGAGATGGGTTAACACAGAGGCTGTGGCAGTGGCTTGAGCAAAGCGGAGATGGTGGGGCTGGCGCAAGATCGGGCAGAGCTTCCTTCTGTGCACATACGGCCACTAGGAGTTGAAGCCAATTTGACAGCACCTGACAATAACAGCATTTGAAATTGCATTAAGAAACGATGCTCTGTTGCTGCCAGATACACCACACTGTTGTTGAGTGACGTTAAGTCACTTTTCATTTTGGCGTGACAGATTAGAACTGGTTTGCTAGGCTGTTACATAGTTGTAAAAAGTCCTGGTGGCTCAGTGGTTAAAGTCCTCCGCTGTTAACCTGACGGTCACTTGTGGAATTAGCCAACCACTCTCTGGGGACTCTGGTGACTTAGTGGTGAGGAATTGGACTGCCAACACAAAAGTAAGCAGTTTGAATCTACCAGCTGTTCCATGGGAGAAAGATGCGCTCTCTCCTCCTATGCCTTTGAAAACTCACTGGAGGGTCAGTTCCAACTCAGTAGTCTGCACAACAACACCCTGAGGGGAAAGATGTGGTATTCTAGCCTTTACAGCCGTAGGAACCTCAATGGCACAGTTCCACTGTGTTCCACAAGGTGACTGAGTCACAAGTGACCTGAGAGCAATGGATTATATGGGAGCTGCTCACCAGGTCCCCTTCCCCCCCAGGAGCTGCTGTGTTCAAGCCACCACCCTTTCAGTTAGTGACATAGTGCTTTACCGCTGCACCACAAGGGCTCTTAAATGCTCCACATACAGAATGCACTTCTTGAAAACAAACTGCTGTCATTTGTTTTCAGTTCAGAGATCAAAGGCAGGAAGCTACCACATCGTCCTTGAATCTACACCCATGTCGTGACCCCAGGTCTTAGAGGGGTTCTGACCCCCATGCCTCTTCAGTTGTTTTTGTTCTAGAATATTTGCCACATTTTCTTACTCTTTAACTTTCTTTTCCTTTCTTTTTCCCCCCTCAAGAGTAAAAGCTAGTTAATTTGTAGGAGATCCCTCCACGTGGGCACTCTGCGGTTTCCTTGGGATTCAAGTGAAGTTACCTCGACCTTGGGGAGCAGTCCGTCTGCAGTGGTGTTGGGTCCCTCTTAGCACGCAGCCTCAGCAGGGTCGTGCTATCCTGTGATCTCATTCCTGGCCACGCTCGCCCGAGAATTGGTTATGGAGCTGTTTGTCGCGTCTCTGCACTGCTGAGTTACAGTCTTTCCCTTTGTAATGAGATGCTTTGAGGCTGTACAAGTAAGCCTCTTGCCTTTCCTCAGATTTTCATTTGTTGGCTTCCATTGATGATACTTGCCTGAAACAATTACTTTGACGGTTGCTAAGTGAGGAGTTACTAATTCCTTCATTGCTCCTAAATTTATTAGCTGGCTTTCTGCTTTCTGTCAGAGAGAGTCTTTGACAGATCTTCAAACTTGCTGCTCTGAACCTCAAATGAGCTCTTGTGGCACTGTGATTAAGCGCCTCTCTGCTGACTGGGAGGTCAGCAGTTCGAGCCCACCAGTGGCTCTAGAGGAGAAAAGACCTGGTTATCTGCTTCTGTAAAGATAATGTTTTTTACATCGAGTTGTAACCAACACATAGCTCACCTTCCAGTGGGTTTTCATAGACAGTAAATTGCACCGAAGATTAGCCATCTTTCCTGGTAGATTCGAACAATATGCCTTTGAGATTGTAGCACAGCTTGAAACAAATTGAATTAATTGAACGGGGCCATCCTACCCTGTCCTAATAGGGTCACTATGAGATAGAAACTTTCCTCCTTTTCATTCTTCTCTCAAATGAGGATTGGCTTGAAGACAACCAACAACAGCTGTAAGCCTCAGGACCCCAGCATTTGAGCGCTGGGGAAATAAGACTTTGTCACCCGTGTTACTGTCCCTGAATGTACACATTGAACCCGACTGAGTGGGAGTTTAGTACATAACCACTGGTCCCCTGTTATAACTCCATTTACAATTACCGCCCAGGGAACTGTGTGCCAAAAAGCTACGTCCCAAGATGGATGAGCTGATGTGAGTGAAGCTGTTGAGTAACCCCCCACCACCACCTCCTCTGGAGTGTTGACTGACAGGACTTGTCCTTTGCACCAACCCTGGCTGAAAAATGTGGCCCCAGGGAGGCCTGGGCGTAGCTAACTCTGTTTCACATTTCCTCTCCTTCCCAGGATGGAAAGCGGCCCTTCAGGGACGGTGAAAACCTGTCAGTAATGAAGTTGTGAGGCAGGAACTGCCCCTGGGGGTGGCCGGGAGGCGAGGGCTAAATGGAGCGAGGCAGCAGGTGGGGTTTCCTGAGAGCTCAGAGCCCAGTGTGCTCAGCTGTGCACAGGGCAGAACCCGCAGCACTGAGCTGATGTCCTTCCTCCTTTCCCTGCACCTGGACCAGCTCCTTCTCCCAGCCTCTCCGCCTCGCCTCCCCCAGCTCCCACCTACCGTGTGTGTGTCACACTATCCTGCATTCACGTTGTGTTTCATACAATCATTCCCATACATTGTTTTATAAAATTAATCACCATTGAACTATGCTCACCGTTACCCTGTTTTTTCAGGTCCCAGCAAATCTTTCCTATTTCCTTTACACCCTCTCTTCACCCTCCAAATTGTAGGACCCTGGGATCTCCCCCTGCCTACACTCACCCCTCATTGGTGATGTAGCTACCTACCACCCCTCCTTTAATTGAGTGTATCTCCAGGGATGCTCTGAGGCAGAGTGGCATGTGGGCAGTGTTGATCACAGTGTTGTCCATCGCCTCACCTGTTTGCCAAGACCCAGGCAAAAATATTTCAAAAAAACACAATGCTGGCAAGTTGGTCCAAGGTGACCCTCTGGGACAGAGTAGAGCTGCCTCTTAGATTTCTAAGGTGTAGATCTTTAATGGAAGCAGAACTGCCTCTTAGTGCTCCTACAGGGTGGCTGCTGAATTCAAACCACCAGCCTTTCAGTTAGCAGCCCAACACTTAACCCACTGTGCCACCAGGGTTCCAGGACCTAGGCCCTCCCCTGAAACCCATCTTCCTTTCTTCTGTCCCTTTAGATCACTATACCTGAGATTTTGAACTCACAAGCGTGCCTGGCTGATAAATACCTTTCTAATATCTTTCATTCTTCTCCCAGGTCATGCACATTAATTGAATAAGGTGCAGTGGTGGTCTTGATTAATGGGGGAGGGGGTGTCCTTCAGGTGCCTCTGGGGCAGGCCGTCTGTCTCTTGACTTACCTGCAGGACAGCTACCTGTTTGGCAAATAGGAGGGTCCAATCTGCAAGCGGGAGTCAGGAAATAGGTGGGAGGGAGCATTTTCAGCAAGGGGTTTAGGCCAGTGCATGGTGAAATGATAAGGTCCCACAGTATGGTGGGAGGAGAGAGTCCTTGGTGCAACTAGAATCCTGCTCTCTAGACACAGAACTAGGAGACCTGAGTCAGAAGCGCAGCCCAGCTCAGCCTTCCCCTGCTTTGAGCCCAGGGCTGAGCCACAGCTGTTATGCAGCCCTTAGGGAAGGCAGTTAGTCTCTTCACCCCCATTTCTCTGTCTCCTCCACTATACCACTGCAGACATTTCTGCTGGTGTCTGGCTACTAGACTCTTACTCCCCATTCTACAGGTCCTCCCATCCACCCTGCCGCCTCCAGGAAGCCTTCTTGACTATCACACTCAGAAGGCATCAGCTCTAACCTCTTATTTATTTTCTCCTTGTTATGTACCATCAAGTTGGAACTGACTGATAGCTGACCCTCGAGTGGATTTTCAGAATTAATCACACAGTAGGTGGCTGTCCATCCTTCTCCCACAGAGTAGCTGGCGTGTTCAAACTGCTTGCCTTTGGGTCAGCAGCCCAACTCCTTAGCACTCCACCACCAGAGCTCCCTGATGTGTGTCTTGTTAATTGGTGCTGTTGTCATTAGGTGTCATCAGGTACAGCTCATCGCGACCCTGTAAACACCAGATCCAAACGCTGTCCTGTCCTGTGCCATCCTGACCCTCTCTGACACACGTGAGCCCATTGCTGCAGTCACCGTGTCACTCAACCTCCTGGAGGGTCTTCCTGCCGTTCACTGACCCTGCACCTTTCCAAACAGGATGCCCCTTTCCAAAGACTAGCCTCTCCTAGCAGCATGCCCAAAAGACATGAGACGAAGCTTCGCCATCCTTGCCTCTAGGGACCACTCTGACTGCACTTTTGGTCTGTTTGTCTTAGCCACATGCTGTTTGTCTTAGCTACCTGTTATTGCTGTTGTTAGAAGCCATTGCGTTGACTCTGATTCGTAGTGACCTGCTGTGTAACTGATGAATCCCTGCTCAACCCTGTACCATCCTCTCAATCTCTGCTGTGCTTATTTGTTGCTGTCACTGTGCCAGTCCAGCTCCTCTCCTGCCCGCATTCTGCTCTTCCAGGCATCGTGACCTTCTCCAAGAACTGAGTCCTCTTCATAACATACCCACAGTAGGTGAGACGAAGTTTCACCATCCCTACCTCTAACAGACTCCTTGGCTGAACTTCCTCCCAGAAGGATTTGTTTGTTCTTCTGGCAGTCCGTGGGATAGTCAATACTCTTCACTAACACACAATTCAGACGCATCGATGCTTCTTCAGTCTTCCTTAGTCCTTCTTCAGCTTCCGTGTCTGTATGAAGCAACTGAAAATACCATGGCTTGAGCCAGGCACATCTTAGTAGTCTTTACTGTGACATTCTTGCCATTCAACACTTTAAAGAAATCCTTGACAGCTGATTTGCCCTAGTCCTGTCGTAACACAAGCGTCGCACGTGGGTGGCCTTAATGAATGGAAATTTATTTTCTTTTAAGTCAGGGTCTCTGCTGAGTCGATTCCTCCTTATCTGCCTCACATGGCTGCTGTCTCACCCTCTCCTACCTTCCATGTGTGACCCTATGCCTCTCTCCCATCTGCTCTTTTTGTAACTCAGAAATTATTCCATTGAGAACCTCCCCTACTCAGGTCTGTGCTAATTAACATGGCAAAGAAAACTATGTCCAAACAGGATTCCTTCCTCAGAAATAGAGGGTCCTTTTAAGGTCCCTGAGAGCAGGACACCCAGCCCTGCTCACAGAATTGATCCACAAGTGGTTTAGTGATCCACTGACTGGTTTTAAGGTTGCCGAATATAGATCTATTGATGTCACAAGGTTCTTCCCTGATTTCAACAGAGATGCCAGGACTAGAGGCAATAGTCTAACTGTCATTTCTTTTCTGTGTCTTCCTGGAATCCCATGTAATTTTCAGTGATGCAAGAATAAGCTGTAGTGAGAAAGGGGGTAGGGAGTATGGCCAGCCACCCCATGCTGAGCCTCCCACACCCCATCTTCCTGCCTCAGTAAGCTCCCCGGTGGCTTAATGCCAGCTGCCATCAACTTGGTCTCCACACACCATTTTGATCCATGGGGTTTTCCCTGGTTGGTTTTCAGAAGTCAGCAGCCAGACCTTTCTTTTTTAGTCCATCTTGCTGCTTTGCCGCACACAAACCTCCACTGACCGATGGTTATGTCTGAGGTGCACTCAGATCATCCTTAGAGAAGATAGTCAGGAGTTGGAATTCCGGGTTTTCCTTCCTGGACTTCTATCCAGAATTCCTCTCCTATCACTTGAAGCAACTGTCGTCCCTCCCATAGCCTCAGTTCTTCTATGTGTGCTATGGGTATACTAGATGATGTTCTTTGCTTCATTTGCACATCTGGAAGGTTCTTGATATATATCAAGATATATATTCTCATATATTCTCAAGAGATAGATGATAGATAGATAGATAGATAGATAATTAATAGATAATAGATTAGAGAGAGAGATACTTTTTGCTTGGAAACCTAACAATATAATATTGTTACCCCAAAATTCTAATATAATGTTACGTGGATCAACTCCTTTAAAACTCACATCAAACACGATAAGTGCAACATTTGTCTCCTTTTACAAATGAAGGCAAAGTCCCAGAGAAGTTCAAGAATTTACCCAGGGTTACACAGCTGGACGTACAGAGCCGAGATCTGAACTCTGAGAACCCAGCTCCAGAGTCCTGACCTTGATCCAATACAGTGTTGCCTTTCACTAACACCCTGGGAGTTTTTGTTGGACACTGTCTCTTCCAGGCAATGAGGGGCTATGAGAGAAGGCCAAGTTCACGCCCTCTGCTGGGCTGCCTCTTTTCTTTAGGAAGAGTGAGTAGGGACTGGCCAGATCGCATGGTTCGCCAAGGTGGCATAGCCAGATTTTGCTTCCTGGTTGTGTGGTGTGACTCAGACAATTTACCCAATAACAAGAGCCAACAGTAACAGGAAAAGAAGCTCACTGTATGAGACATACCTGCAACCAGGGCAGATCTCTGCCAGCCTCCAGGTGAGCTTCTAGGGTGGGCACATCACCCAGGGGATTCCTCCACCCATCAGCCACTGCAACAAAGACATGCAGCCCCAACCTCAGAGCTTCTGGGAGCAGCTGGGCTGGGCTGAGCTGAGCAGAGGGTGTGGACCTTTCCCTGGAAACACTCATGTTCTCACCGGAACCTGACAGCTCCTCAGGCATCCACGTGCTCTTCCCATGACATCACACTGCCTCTGTTTGGGGCAGAGGATTCTTGGAACGCCCTATTCACCCTGGAACAAAAATACTACCTTGTATTTATAATGAGCCTCTGTGCCCCAAAGACTTTCTGTGCTCTATTTCACTGTAACCTTGAACCAGCATTGTGATCCAGGCAGGAACTAGAGAGGAGGTGAGAACCCATTTCTTGAAGGGCCTTGAATATGATTGTTGTGCCCATTCTGCTGGTAGGAATGCTGAGGCACCAGGAGTTGAGTAGCTTGTGAATTGTTGCTGGCAAGCTGGTATAAGAGCCTTGATTTCCAGTGAGCCTAAGAGAGGACCTCGAGAGACACCAGCAGTTGAGACTTAGATTCTCAATATCCCAAAGACAGTCATTGCCCCAGAGACGTAGATTCTCAACTAATATCCCCAAGACAGTCATTGCCCCAGTCCTCTGTGCTGCCACAGAGGGTGTCAGGCTCCCTCTTTGCCCCAGAGGGGCAGCACTGAGACAAGGGGAGCCAACCTTATGATTCCATTTCCACCACAAATCCCTGCCCAGACAGCTCGAGCCACAGGAAACAGCAGACTGTGGTGGGGAGAGGATTGTTCCCGGCACAGATGGAAGCCCCAGGGCCACACGTGGGTTCTGTGGTTTCCCCAGACATGGTGGAGCCAAGCCTGGAAGGCGGAATTTCCAAACCTCGACCCAGAGCTCCCATCCAGAGCCCTCCCAGGCTCTCCGCTCCCAGCGGGCTCCAGCTAAGCCTTCATCACTTGAATTTCCCACAGCACAGCCAGCCAAGCCACCAGTGGAATTCCTAGGACTGGTGTCACCCAGTGTTAGCTCATGGTGCCACCTCTCCACTAGAGACCTCCTCCTGAATTGGCTAATAACAGGGTGCTTTGTAAGGTTTATTGTCAATTTTTATCATAAAATAATATAGGATAGATAGAAATATAGAATTATAAATTGCTTGAATGTAGTATTTCCTAAATTATATGAATACTAACAACAAAATTGTTTTGTAAAATCTTCTTGCATTGGATTACAAAATTATTAGTAACTGAACGGAAACTGTCTTTCCTTTTTCTCTTTTTGTTTCATTCTTGAAGAAGTTACAGCTATCTGTTAGCCAGCACTACTTGCCACAATATTGCAGCTAGAACACCAGCAGCAATGAAAATAACCTTGTATCCTTAAAAAGATTCAAAATGCCAATCTAGATGAACAATGATGAGGACTTTGAGCAGGACACGTTGTTGTGTGTGAGTCACCTGGAACTCATAGTGACCCTACATACAGCAGCTCTGAACCCTGCCCTCTCCTGAGCCAGTCTCACTGACTCTGACACATCTTCCCCCATTACCCCAGTTACTGTGCTAATTAATCCATCTCATCCGAGGTCTCCCTCTCCTTCACTGTCTCTCCATCCTATCGAGCATGGTGTCCTTCTCCAAGGACCAACCCCTCCTGACCACATGTCTTCACAATCCTTGCCTTCAAGGAGAAACTTGGTTTCATCCTCTCCAAGACCTGTTTGTTCTCCTGACAGTCCATGGTATGTTCACATAACTCAAGGCATCAACTCTTCTGTCATCCTTAGTCATTGTCCAGCTCCCTGATGTGTAGCAAGTAATTGCAAAGACCTTGTCTTGTATCTGGTGCACCTTAATCCCTAGACTGATATCATTACTCTTTAGAAAGGTCCCTGTCAGCAGACTTCCCCAATGCAATTTGTCTTTTGATTTCCTGACTGCTGGTGCCAAAAGTGTTGATTGTGAGGGCGCTCTGGTGACCTAGTGGCAAGAAGCTGCACTGCAATCCCAGAGGCACGCAGTTCAAATCCACCAGATGCTCTGCTGGAAAAGGAGGACAATCTCCTCCTGTACCAGTCAGATCCGATTTGACGGTACACGCACACAAAATAATAAAATAAAATAAGTAAAATATTATTTTTTTTAAAAAAGTGTTGTGAATCCAAGCAAGCTGAAACTGTTACCAAACTCAATCTCTTTTCCATCTATCATAATACTACCAATTGGTCCAGTGCTGAGAATCTGTCTTCTTGATGTTGAGCTTCAATCCATACTGAAGACTGCAGTCCTTGACCTGCAGCAAGCGCTTCAGGTCCTTCTCAGTTTCTGTGAGAAAGGTTGTGTCATCTGCATAATGTAGGTTGTTGATGAGCCTTCCTCCAACCCTGATGCCACACTTCTCCTCATAGAGTCCAGCCTCCTAAATGATCTATTCCACATATAGACTGAAAAAGTATGGCGGCAGGATACTTCCCTGATGTACCCCTTTTGTGATTTTAGCCATGCAGTGTTTCCTTGCACTGTTCTGATAACTGGTTCCTGGTCCAAGTATAGGTTTTGCATGAGCACAATCAAGTCTTTTCTGTATCTTATACCATTAGTAAAATGTCCCATGCATTGGAGTCCCCACATGTCCCCAGGACCTGGCACAATCCTTGGCTCATGGTGGCATCAGGCAACTCTGATGGCTTCTGTGAATGCCCAGTCCTATCCCACACCCTGAAGAAAGTTTAGTAAGGGATCTGCCCATCTGAAAGAAGACTCTTGAGAGCAAACATGCAAACTCTCAAGATGGCCTGGGGCAGGCTGGTTTAGATTGTGGTCCCTGGAAGAGTCTGGAAGGAGGAGACATGGGCTGGTGAAGCTGAGGGAGGCACCAGGGGCTGCCTAGGGAGGAGCTGGACCCTGAAGGCCAGTAGGATCAAGGGGAGTGCTGAGACACTCCTTAGAGGTAGCTGAACAGCCTGCCTGGAAGAGTGTCGGTTGCTGTGGGACCCTGGGCAAACCCATGACTTCTCTGGTTAACTCCCAGGGAAACAGAATCTTAGAATATGTGGAGTGAATGGGCAGCCTTTTTCTTCGTTCTGTCATCTGTACTTAATGAGGAACATCATCTCTGATGCAGGATACTGAGGGAGCAGTCGACTCCGACATCCATTCCAGAGCCTCCCTTCGGCCAAGTGTACATCCACTTTCTAAAGCTTCCGACCCAATTGCTCACCTGCCTTATTGACGGGCTGATGGAGACCTCACAGCCTCGCCCTCACTTCCTACCTAAATTTCACCAGAGCATTATGCTCTTTTAAGAGCTTTCTGAAGGGGGTCAGATGGACAAGAGCAACTCGAAAGATTTGTTGGGAAGTTTGGTGATGGAGGAACAACTCAGAAAAGCTGAAACTAGCTGTACTTTTGAAAAATGTGGCCTTTGCTTGCCGTTGTAGAAGCTGTTAGAACTGGTGTGTTTTGCTGTGTAAATTCTTTTTTCCCCCTCTTTTTAAAAAATTCATTTTAATGCAAGTTTACAGAGACTTAGGGTTTCCAATCATTCATTATTGCACTTTTCTCCCTGCCCACTCCCCCCACTCCAGCTCACTCTTCTTGAAAATGAAAATAAAACCTCTCATTATTATACAGTCCCTCCCCCAAGTCCACTCCACTGTGCAGCCTTCATTCTGGACTCCAGTCATGACAATAATACCCAGTCATATATCCCTTTTAAACAGTTCTCTCCCTCATCTGTTTCAATGCAATGTGCATCGTTCCTCCCCTCCTTCTGTCTTACCTCAACGATATAAATTCTTAATGACAGCAAAATAAATATATTTTAAAAAAATAAAATAGTCTAAATTCCAAAATTAAGAGGCAGAATCCTTGATTGAAGTGGGCAGTCTGAAGCTTGACTCACTGACCACCTGAGGCTGCAAAAGAGCCCCTGAAGGTGGCTGTGAGGAGCTGACCTGGGACAACAGAACTTGCTGCAGAGGCTTGCTGGCACTGGTGGTGAGAGCCTCAGTACCATCCGCAGTGGCCTTGACACTTCCACGGCCATTCATGTGCCCACGGTTTTGCCGTGGTGACCCCTCCACTGTCCACCAGAGAGCTAAGATCTCAGACACACACTTGACACCCACCCACACCCAGGCGTGCCCGCTTTGTCGCATTTCGCTTTGTTGCATTTGTGGCTACTGTGTCTTTTTACAAAGTGGAGGCTTGTGGCAGCCCTGTCTTGAGCAAGACCATTGGCACCATTTCTCCAGCACTCTGTGTCCTGTCGTGCATCTGAGTCACAAACAAAGATTGCGTTTTGGTAATTCCCACCATATTTCAAACTTATTTGTAATGCCGTTGCATGCTTCTAGCCCAAACCCACTGCTCGCCGGTCAGGCTGACTCAGA
Source organism: Elephantulus edwardii (assembly GCF_000299155.1). Classification (NCBI taxonomy): domain Eukaryota; kingdom Metazoa; phylum Chordata; class Mammalia; order Macroscelidea; family Macroscelididae; genus Elephantulus; species Elephantulus edwardii. The sequence goes on from NW_006399853.1 coordinate 2,463,682, forward strand.
GTGACCCTCAGTCGGGTTTCCAAGGCTGTGTATTTTTCCAGGAGGAGACTGCTCAGCTTTCTCTGTCCGGGTGACTGGTGGATTCAAGCCACTGACCTTCTGCTTAGAAGCCTTACTCAGTCCAACAGTGGAAAACCTTAACAGAATGTAGTATAGTGTAAACCCAGCTTTTCTATGCATTGGGAAATGGGCGTGAGGGGGAAAATGTGTGTTCTTTTGCAGAGTGTTGTGACATTCTGAAACAAAACTCACAATATCTCTAAGGTCTGGCTGTAGCGTCTTTGATGGTGTTCTCCCGTAGAAACACAGCCTATTCAATGTAGATAGAAACTAACTCACAGGACAACTGTCCAGGAGTCCTACTGCCTCTCTCAACCGTGACTTTCTCGACTGTGATATGATCGTGCTTTCTCAGCTGCCCCTGCCTTGGGCACAGACATTGCTGGGACCAGAGACAGTGAGGTGCAGTCACCCTGAACCACATGGCCAGGGAAAGGCCAGACATGCTGCCACTCTGCTGCTGCAAGGAGCATCCCCAGGGGACAGACTCCATGCCCTGTAAGAGCTGAGTTCAGCCGTGAGCACGCAGGAACCAGTTGCTGTCCAACTGACTCAGATCCCCAGTGACCCTTGCATGTGAGAATAGGACTGGACTCAACAGTTTGCAGTGGCCAAGTCTTCAGAAGTCGATTGCCAGGCCTTGCTCCTAAGGCACCCCTGGGTGGACTCAAACCACTGATCTTTCCATTAGCAGCTAAGCATGCAAGTTGTTTGCACCTGTTAGGGACTCCCACATGCATAGTAGGTGCTCGGTTATCACAGGCCCTTATATTCCTTTTCCTGTGTTAAGCCTAGCAAGCTCTGGTGGCTCAGTGGTAAGGAATTGTGCTGCAAATGCGAAGGTTTGTGGTTCTAATCTACCAGTTGCTCTGTAAGAGTTGTTGTTGTATATTGTTGAGTTGGACCGGGCCATAGCTGACCCTCCAGCAGGTTTTCAGAGGCACCAGAGGAGACTGCCTATCCTTCTCCTGCAGAGCAGCTAGTGGGTTTGAACCATATGCCTTTGGGATTGCAGCATAATTTCTTACCACTAGGCCACCAGAGCTCCCTGGGACACAGTTGGAAGAACTAAAAGCCCTGGTGGCTTAGTGCTAAGGAACTGTTCTGCAAACACAAAGGTATGTGGTTTGAATCCACCAGTTTCTCTGCAGGAGAAAAATGGGCAATCTCATCTTGTGTTATTAAGTTGCTTCTGAAAACCCACTGGAGGGTCAGCTACGGATTGGTTCCAACCCGATGGTACACAATGAGCCATTGTCACGTGTTTCTGTGGTTTGTTGGTTTTTGGTTCTATTTAATTTGTCTGTTGTTTTGCTTGATTCCCTGAAGAGGTGGAAGGACTTGCACGCCCTTCTTTTTAGAACTCTTGGGCTGGAGTGGGCCTGTAACAGTCCTTACCCCTTGTTCCATATGCTATCTGGCATAGACAACCTGTAAGCTGCAGAGAGACACCCCACCCCCAAGCCTGTGTCTCAGTCACATGTCGACTCTTGATGTCTGGTGGTGGCTGGGCAGGGCAGTGGGCGCCCACAAGAGGGGTGTGGGTGGGCAGGAGCAGGGCACCTCGGCCAGGAATGAGCAGTCATCACTTTCTGTAGGCAAGAAGTATGAGCCTGGGCATAGTTTTAAAACCACTTGCCCTCGGAATTTTGCTCTCAGAAATTTTTAAGCAGACCTACAAATTATGTGGTGAGGTGGCCGACATCGAGAGAACCGTGGCCCTTGGAGTATCTAGTTGGGAACAATTATGAAATAAAAAAAACAAACAGAGAGATGATTGTCTGCATTAAAACCAGTTTCAAAAACAAAATCTGAAGTTATTCTCCCTACACCCACCTCCCAAAATGCAGCTGTGGTGTTTCAGGAATTTAAAAAAATAAGAGAGCAGTCTTTGCGTGAAACAAGCCATCTGATTTCAGAACCCAAAGAAGAAAGAATAATCTAGTGATGGGGAAAGCATACACTGATAATTTTCATTCTTTTTTAAAAAAAAGCATTATTTCCACCAGCAGGTGTTGCCAGTAGCACAAATGGAATATTAATCTTATCTCCCAAGCCATTCCCTGGAGAGAAAGCATCCCCAGAGAGGAGATTAGAGTTTATAATCAACAAACAGGGAGGTGGATTGTTGCTCTTTTGGGTTGCAGGGTTACAAAGCTTTGCCTGCTTGTCTCTTGGATCTGTGTGTCCGGGTATCTGAGACCAAATGTGGCTTCCTGGCCTGGCTGCTGGGAGCACCGGCGGTTCATCCCCAGCCCAGCCAAACCCAAACCCACAGGTTTCATGATGGGCAGCCAGCTGGCCCCTGGAAGAAGGTATCGATGAAACCCAGCGCCAGCAAACACAGAGGAGAGAGGAGCTAGTTTTGGCAGCTCCATCAGAGACCGCTGGCAAATATTTGTGAATGGCCACAGACAGGAAGCCTGACTCACCATTTTGGGGGGGCAACAAGGTGGTTTGAGTGGTTAGGGCCCCCTCAGCCAACTCACAGGTGAGAGTTGTGGACCTGACTCTCACGTGGCCACCAGCACTGTAGGTCCCAGTTGTCCTTCAGCCTTTCTCTCCCAAAGGGGCTGGGTCTGAGAGCAGACAGGAGACCAACAGGAAGTGGACAGTGGGTGCTGTGATTGGTGAATGGGCTCAACACACTCCTGGGAGCCTCTGGGAGGCTTTTGACTGTGGACTTTCCTCTCACTGAGCCTCAGTTGACTTATCTGTCAAATGGGAAGAAAGATTTTTTTTTTTAATCATCTCCTTATTATACGCTGGTGGCATAGTGATGAAAAATTGTTCTACTGATGCAAAGGCAGATAGTTCAAGTCCACCATCTGCTCCTTGGGAAAAAGACAGGCAATTTACAGCCTCTGGAAACCTGCTGGAAGGTCAGCTATGAGTCAGTTCCATCTGAACCGCCGGTGCTCCCAGCAACCAGGCCAGGAAACCACATTCAGTCTCATACCTGGACATGTAACAACAATGTAGTATTCACTGACTTATTTCACTCAGCGTAATGTCCTCTAGATTAATCAGTGTTATGCAGTGTTTCGTAAATCTGTTATTGCTCATTGATGTTGCGTGTTCTGTCCCATTGTAGGTATACCTCAGTTTATCCATTCATCCGTTGATGGACACCTGAGCTGTTACCTTTTCTTCGTTACTGTAGATAATGCTACAGTGAACGTTGTTGTTTTTAGTTACTGTTGAGTCAGCTTAGATCCATGGCATCACTTGTTTGCAGCAGAACAAAACCCTGCTTGATCCTGTGTCAGCCCCACAGTCCTGTGCTTATGGCCATTGTTAAAGGCAGTAGGTTCATCCATCCCCTGGAAGTCTTCCTCTCCTTTGTTGACCCTCTACTTTCCAAATACCTTTTTCTAAGAACTTACCTCTCCTGATAACATGGCCAAAGTAAGTGAGATGAAGTCTCACCCTCTTTGCTTCCAAGAAGCACTTTGGCAATGAACTTCGGTGTGGGTTTATCTGTTCATATAACTGTTCTTATTTCTTTCGGATACATATCTAGTAGTATCCTACTACTTGGAGCAGTTATGTATCTTTAGTATTGAACATACCATGGACTACCAAGAGAACAAACAGATCTGTCCAGGAGAGGGTGAAACCAGGTTGCTCCTTGGAGGCAAAGATTTTGAAGCTTCATCTTGACCTGCCTGCACAGAGGCTAATCCTAGTGATCCTTTGTCCTGAGGACTAAACAGGACCTGAAGTGGGAATGGAGGAGAAGGAGAGTAAAGAGTCAGTGGTCCTTGCCTCCAGTGGTGTCTGTCCCCTTCCTCCCCTCCCAGACCCACCCAGCTGGTTCCATCCACCATTCAGCACCATGTCAAGCCATCTACCCGACTGGTTCAACCACCCAACTGGTCCAGCCACCCAGAGTTTATCCCAACCACCATCCAGCCCCATGTAAAGTCCAGTAGTCTTGCCTGTCTGCTTGGATGGGAACTCTTGAGGGTGGGCTCTCCTTATACCTATGAATGTTCTCCATTTATCTTATTAAGTGACTGGGCAAAGGAGCTCCCCCAGCAAGGGGAGCCCAAGAATATCCTCAAATGCTGAGTGAACTGGAGCGTTCTTAGTCACAGCTCTGCAGACAGGGCTGGGGTCTTCCAAACGAGAGAGAAGGCGCAGTTCCAGCTGTACCTCCCAAAACAATTTCTGGCCCAGCTTTGCAGAGTCAAACAACAACAGCTCAACAAATGTTGCTGTTTGAAATCCGTTCCTGTGAAGCCCCACTCCAACCATGCAGAAATGCCCCCTTTCTCCTCCACAAGGAGACGAGGGTGTGTTTTTGGCAAGAGGTAGTGAGGAGAGCAGTGGAGTCTGTGGGTAGAAAGAGGGAAATCCCTGATTGAACAGGAAGGAGCCAGACTGTTTCAATACAGATGCTGGGAAGGGCTCGCTCAGCCGTCCTTTGGGGACATTCCTTGGTCCATAGCTGCGGGCCCCACAAAATTCTAAATAAGGATGACATAGTTGTGAGAATTGAGTATTATCTGCCAGGGAATTTCCAAGGTTCCTCTCTGGGCTTAAAAATAACTTGCAATCAGAGAACAAAGGGAATGGAAGGAGAAAAGCCAATTAGTAGAAAGCAACAGAAAAGACATGTAATAAGGAGCCTCGCAGAAAGTAAAGGCAGGAACTGAGTCTCTGGAAAGAATTGGAAATGGACACTCAGTAATGGTTTGATGACACAGTGAGCATGATGAATGTTAGGGGTTCATGTAAAATTGTTGTCTTGACAAATGTTTTATTTAATACATTTGTGTGTGCATGAGTGGATTTGAAGAATACAAAAGCTGACACGTGTGTGTACGATGTGTACATATATATGGTCATAGTACTATGTGTACACATATATATGGTCATCATACACACACAGAGATATAGAAATTTATGTATGGAGATAGAATCCTGGTGGTCCAGTGGATAAGAACTTGACTGCTAAACTAAAGGTCAGACATTCTAATCTCCCCAGCACTATGGAAGAAAGAGCTGGTGATAAGCTTCTGTGAAGGTAGCAGCATAGAAACCCCGTGGCTCAGGGCTGCTTTGTCCCGAGGTGACTGTGAGTGAAAAATCAACTCAGGAACACACAATTAGAATTCTTCCTCTTCCTTTATTTTAGATATAATTACACCTATAGTTTAAAATACTCTTTCTATACTTAGAGTAGGGAGCTCTGGTGGCCTAGTGGCAAGAAGCTGCGCTGCAATCCCAAAGGTGCACGTTTCAAGGCCACCAGCTGCTTCACAGAAGAAGGATGGGCAGTCTCCTGTGAGATTAACTGCCTCTGAAAACCCACCGGAGAGTCAGTCATCTGTGGGTCGGTTCCAACTCTGTGGTACACAACAACAAAATGACATACCTAGAGTCTCTGAATGATGCAAAAATAGTTTTTACACTCTACTCCTAACCCAAAGGAGACCCCTCTGAAGGAAGATGTAGCTGCCTACGTTCACGGGATATGCACAGCCATGGAAAATGGTATTCATAGAGAACACAGTTCTACTTGGAAACAGAGGCTAGCCATGAGGCAAGACCTCAGTAACTCGGCAGGCACTGGTTGAGTTTAGATTTGGAGGTAGGATCTGTGTGTGTGTGTGTGTGTGTGTGTGTGTGAGAGAGAGAGAGAGAGAGAGAGAGAGAGAGAGAGAGAGTTGAGATAATTATTTTTTTTGTGCAGGCCTGTGCCTCAGAGTTGTTGCTGAGTGACACCCGTCACCCGTGCTGTCCCCTGCACATCAGTTGATGTTCCCGCAGCTTTGGCAGTGAACTTCTGAGCTGCCCCGAGTCTTGGGCATCTGGGATTGTTGTTGTTAGGTGTTGTCAAGTCCACTCCAGCTTGTAACAGTCCTGTGGCCATCCTCACCCCACCCTGCGCCTCCTCATGGCCTCACTATGCTGAAAGTCCTTGTTACAGTCGCTGTGTCTGTCTCTCCTGTTGAGAGTGGACCATCTGAAGGCCAGTTGGCAAGAGACCTCCGGGGAGCTTCTTGGCTCAGTGATGCCCACGTTGTCAGTAGATCCCCACTCTCTGGTGAAGCCCATAGTTGCTGAGAACCACTGCTCACTGGTCAGTATAAGCAGTCTATCTGTCCCAGAAAGACGTAAGGAGAGCATTGAGGTGTGCCAGGCTGATCTTGCATGGAAGGGTTCCCTCATCCAAGTGGGCATCAGGATGGTACTGCTTATGACCAGGGATGTCCATCAGAACCCAGCAAGATTGAGTGAGAACAGCAAACATGAAAACCACCTTCCAGGACCTCCGGGGACCCCCGGCAGGCTCGTTCCGCCAGAACCAGCTCTGTGTTCCAGGCTTTTGTAGACATTTCCACAATGACTCTTCTGCCGGTCAGTAAATGCAGGCAGCGTACAACCTTGGACTTTACATATAAAACAAGCATAAGAAACATCCCAGTCACAAAAGGACAAATACTGCATAACACCACTGTTCTAAAACAGCACTGACATGGGGTTTGGGGAGAAGCTAAGGAAAAGGGATAAGTAAGGTACACTGCACTGGAACAGATGAAGGAAAGAACTGTTTAAAAGGAATATATGATTAGGTATTATTTGCATGACAGCAGTCCAGAATAAGAGGTGCATAGCAACGTGTATTGGGGGGAGAGGAAATTATGCAATAATGAATGAATTTTTTTTTTAATTTAAAAAAAATTTATTATTTTGCGTATGTGTACCATTAAATCGGATCTAACTGGTACAGGAGGAGATTGGCCCTCCTTCTCCAGCAGAGCATCTGGTGGATTTGAACCATGTACCTCTGGGATTGCAATGTAGCTTCTTGCCACTAGGCCACCAGAGCTCCCTGAATGATTTTTTTAAGCCAACTGAGGGAGGGGGGAGGGAGGAAAATGTGCAACAAAGGATTAATGAAAATCCAAGTTTTCTGTAAACTTTCATTAAAATAACAATTTTAAAAAACCAAAGATTCTGATAGGCAGGGAGAATAAGGCAGACAAGCCCAAGACCCTAGGATCTGAGGAACAACATGGTGGTGAGTTTCTAGGGTTTTCTTTCTGCCTCACATGTCTCGGACATAGAACTGAAGAAGCCAGCAAATCCAAAATGTCAACAGCCGCTGATGGAAAAACCCCAGCAGAAGTCTGCTCCCGTCACTCACTGCTCTGTGACAGTCAAACGTCTCAGGAGAAACACCTAGAGTCCTGCTCTGTCCAGCTTTAGTGAGACAACCCAACACCCTTGCCAGAGTGTTAGCGGAACAACGGAGCAGGAAATTTGAACTCCCACCCCTGCCCAGAATCCACACGGAGTCTCTCTGGGGTGTCAAAGAGTTCCCTGTGGAACTTCTTTCCTCTACCTAGAGTCAGCAAGGTTGCTCCCCTCTCTACGACACAGGCAGGAAGGGTCCAGAGGCTCATAACATAATACCCCACGTGTCTAATTACTCAGTCCCTTCTCATACCTAAAACCAGGGGGATTCACTCAGTGCTGGGTATGTGCCCCAAAGTGAAAGCAGGAACACGAACCGAAACCTGTACACCAGTGTTCACGGCGCTCCTCCGAGTGACCAAAATGTGGAACAACCAAAATACTCATCACAGTGGAACAGATAAACAAAGTATGATCTAGATGGGCAATGGAATATTGTTCAGCTGCATAGAGAAAAGTCCCGATGCAGGCCACAAGGATGAATCCTGAAAACACTGTGGATTCAACAGAGTGAAATAGACACAAAAGGACAAATACTATGTGAAATAAGCAAATAGAATCCAAAGGTGGTTACCAGGGATAGGAAAGGAAGGGAAAGGCAAATCTTTACCTAGCAGGGGTGTGTGTGTGTGTGTGTGTGTGTACACACCATCAAATCAGATCTGACTAGCACAGGATGAGATTGCCCCTCCTTCACCAGCAGAGCATCTGGTAGATTTGAACAGCCATCTCTGGGATTGCAGTGCAGCTTCTTGCCATTAGGCCACCAGAGCTCCCTTCCTAGCAGGCTTTTGTTGGGTTTATGTTAATGGCAGCAGGATAATTTGGAAAAGGATAGTGATGATGATTGCACGTGAAGCATCACTAATGTTATCCACCGGATTATGCCTGTGGGTCTTACTGAATTGGTAGTTGTTTCATGTTGATTTTGCCACAGTTAGGTGGATTAATATAATCTGGGGTCAAGAGAGAGAATCAGGGGTCTCTCAAATGGAAAGAAAGAAAAAGACAACCAATAGATGTCACTGAGACACAGAGACATTGCTATGCCCTGACAATGATTTAAAGCAGCCATCCTAAAAATGCTTCAAAGGATCGTTGGGTATATGCTTGCAACAAGTGCAAAAATAGAGCTCAGCAAAGAAATAAAAGATATAAAAAGAGCCAAGTGGAGATCTGAGAAATGACAAGTATAACAAGTGAAATGGAAAGCCAGTGGAAGGGCTCAGCAGCAGCTTGAAGAGGAGAGAGAAGGCGTGGGTTTAAGGAGCCAGAGATTCTGGTAGAGATGGAAATGTTCTGTGTTAGGCTGTATGCCTGTTACTATCTAGGCTGTACTGTGTTACTATCTAGGCTGTTGTATTATTGTACAATAGTTTTGCAAGATATTAACCTATTGCCTTTGAGCTGATTCCAACTCAGAGTTGTGAGATGTTATCCTGGGCAGGGGTAGAGGGAAGTGAATAAAGAATACAAGGATTGTAGCTTACTGTTTCTTACAACTGCACACACATCTACAATGAGCTCAGAATAAAAAGTTTGTTTCTTTAAAAGACACTTTACTTTCACTCACCCTGACTCATTACTCTCAATCCGACTCATAGCTCACCCCTCTAGTGGATGTCTAAGGCTGTAAATCATACAAGAGGATATTGACCATCTTTCTCTCTGTGGACTTGCTCAGAGATTCAAACTACCAGAGAGGGACCACCTTTGGGTTAGACTACACCACCGAGCTTTCATTTGGGAAGCATAAATAAAAAGAAGAAAACCAGCAACCCTCATCCATCCCATCACCCAGAGACAGCCACCGCTAATATTTAATAATTAATAATAACTGTATGCTTCCAGATTTTTCTATATGTAGAAATACTTACGTTTTAAAAAAATGACACCGTATTCCACATATTATAACTTGTGGGGTTTGTTTGGGTTTTTTCCGCATCAACAAGATTGAACCCTTTTGCCTTGCCCGTAATTACTCTTATATCTTCCTCAGTATTCCATCGTTACAAACATTGCTGTAGTGGTCATCTTTGTATTTAAATCTCTGTGCACGTCTTTGATTGTTGCATTTGTATATATTGTCTAAAGTGGGATTGCTCCACAAATGGCTCTCTTGTTTGAGAGGCTTTCAAACGAATTTATTTCCCTCCAGGAAAATGTAACCCTTTCTATAACACATGATGAGTGTTAGGTTACCATTTCTGTAGTAGCAGAGAGATTAGTTTTAGCCACTTTTTCCCTTTTTTTTTTAATTAATTTCAATGAACATTTACAGAGATTTTGGATTTCCATTCATGCATTGTTGCACTTTTCTCCCCACCCACCCCACCCCCACCCCCAGTTCTCTCTTCTCTTTGAAAAGTAAAAGAAAAATTCCTTCATTGGTATACACTCACCCATCACCTCCCCACCCCTACCCCAAGTACACTCCACTCTGCAACCTTCATTCCGGACTCTTAGGATAATCATAATGCCCTAAAATATATTGCTTTTAAACTGTTCTCTCCCTCATCGGTTTCAATGCAGTATACACAATTCATCCAGTTTTTCTCATTCTTACCCTAACCCTGATGTCAGGCCCATTCCACAGCAGTGGCACTATGCAGTGTTTTAGCCATTTTTATTAATTTTTGAAAGTGCTGTGAGTGAGTGAGAGCTTTTTGGCGGGGGCTGGGGGTGGGAGGGGAAATAGAACTATAAGGACCCCTGAGTGGCACAAGCCATTAAACACTTGACTGCTGGCTAAAAGGTTGGCCGTTTGAACCCACCTGTAAGTGCCTCAGATGACAGGCCTGATGATCTGCTTATGAAAGACCTCAGCCTTGAAGCCCCTTTAAAGCAGTTCTGGGGGAGGGGGACAGGAGTTGAAATTGGCTAGATGGCAACTAATGAGGAACAACTACCACTAAGTGGGGAGAAAAAAATATTGTTTGTTTTAACGGAGAAATGTATGAGCTTAACCTCAACTTAAGGTACTCCTACGTTTTTATAGATTAAAAATATTAGTTGAAGAGTGAAAATCAAGTTTACGTAAGTAATAAGCTGAAAATCATCAAGTATGGTTTATTCATAAAATAGAATAAAAATCCACTCTAGATTTGTGGAGGAGGGTACAGGAACTCCTCCTTCAAAAGACAGAATCTTCGCCTTTTGCACATTTTCTTCACCAGCTTCACCGTGGAGCTCATGACTGTCCTCTGGTTGAAACTGTACCTCACACTGAACTGTGGCAGAGATAGGACCTTGAGGGTAAAAAGAAAAGCTAAGCATGGAAGTACCCCTCATGACCCGGAAACAGTCCTTGTGAACAAATGACGCCCTATTCCACATAGTATAACTTGTGGGGTTTGTTTGGGGTTTTTTCCCCATCTACAAATTGAACCCTTATGCCTTGCTCCTAATCACCCTGCACTGAGTGTTCCGTTGTTAAAGACACTGCTGTGATGGACATCTTAGAAACAGCCCCTGCCACTCCCGTGCGTTGGTCCATAAATCAAAGCATCTGGGTTTGCTCCATGATGCACAAGTCGAATGTGTTCCTTATGATGCTTTCTGCTTGTAAAATGCTATGTCGCGTGAATTGGTGAGCCAGGCTTTGACTAAAACCATAAACTGCCATAGGAGGCAAGTGTTTGGAAAGGAATGTCATGCTTAGAAGGAGAGTGTTGACGGAGCAGAGGAAGGCCCTCAGGGAGATGGATTGACACAGTGACCACGGCAGAGTCACTTCAATGACACAGAGAGTCACAATGGGTATTGTGAGGATGGCAGGTTGATCAAGGCGATGATGATGATGATATATAACAGGTCAGAGTAACAGGCCGACTCTGTGGCACATATCAACAATAGCAAGTTTATTTAGTGGGGTTTTGGGTGAAAATGTCAACATAACGGAAAGAAGTAGGAGGAGGGTTTTTGCAAACTGATAGAACTTCTCAGGAGTCATTATGATGAAAAGTCATTACCCGGCTGACTGTTAGGAACAGTGAGTCTGTATCTTTCTTTGTTGAACATGATCAAATATCTGGGAGATCACAGGATGATGATAATGGCTTTGAGAGGACCTACCTGGGCAGCTAGGGACACGGGCAGGGAGTTTACTACATAATCTCTTGTGTCTTTTCATAGTGTCCTCTGGGCATACATTCGTGTGTATTTTAACAAGTGAACAGAATGTGTATTCTAAGTGAAGGACAGCAAGGACCTGCCTGGCTTATTCTGTGCTGTGTCCGTGGGCCACTGTCATAGAATCTGGCCGAGCTGTTGGCCTGTCGAGTAGAGTCCAGCCATCCTCCCATGTGACAGAGAAGAGTGTCCCATAGGGGCTTTCAAGGTTTACGTTTTGATGAACACACCTCATTCTCCTTTTTTTTAGCTGGATATTTTCCTTTTATTCTTACAGTTTTATACTAAGAAGTAACTGATTTGTTGTTGTTGTTGTTATATACCATCATAAGTCGCCTGTGGCTCATAGTGACCCTGTGTACAACAGTTCTGAAGCCTGCCCTGTCCTGAGACAGTCTTACTGACTCTGAAGCACCTAGTCTCACTGCCCCAGTTATTGTGTCAATTCATCTCATCCGGGTTCTTCCTCTTCTGTGCTGTCCCTCCACGCTTCCAAGCAGTCCTTCTCCAAGGACTGATCCCTCCTGGACACATGCCCAGAGTATGTAAGATGGAGCTTCAAAATCTTTGCCTCCAAGGAGAAATTTGGTTTCACCCTCTCCAGGACAGACCTGTTTGTTCTCCTGGCAGTCCACAGTATGTTCAGTATTCTTCTCCAGCACCACAACTCAAAGGCATCAATTCTTACTCTGTCCTTCTTAGTCATTGTCCTGCTCTCTGATTCATAGCAAGTAATTGCAAAGACCAAGGCCTAGATCAGGTGCAGCTTAGTCTCTAGATTGACATCCTTGCTCTTTACCACTTTGGAGAGGTCCCTGACAGTAGACTTCCCCAAAGCAATTAGTTTTTTGATTTCTTGACTGCTGGTGCCAAGAGTGTTGATTGTGGTTTAGAAAACAATTAATCCTTTAATTGTACATTGGTATTCTAGAACTCTAAATTTTATCTATCACACGTCTTTCTCTGGCAGAGCCAATGGATAAATTCAAACCAACAACCTTTCAGTTAACAGCCACATGCTTGACTGTTGGGCCCACGTGGCTCCTTTGGTGTATAGCAAACATGGAAAGAGTGAATTAACACATCAGAATTCCTGTTCTGCGTTTAGTGCAAAGACTCTGACCAGCCCCCACTGTGGCTCTGAGCCCCCTGACCTCTCTGTCTCCCCTTACTCTTGATTTGCAGACGGCAACAGAGACCTCCAGGAGGGAGCAAGCCCCAGCAGCATGGCGACCACCCACCAGGCAGTGCCAAACACAACAGGGACCACCAGAAATCCTACCAGGGGGGCTCGGCGCCCCACCCCTCAGGAAGGCCCACCCACCACGGCTACAGCCAGAACCGCCGCTGGCACCACAGCAACATGAAGCACCAGCCTGGTGACAGGGGGGAGGCAGGCTCCCACCGCAATGCCAAAGAGACCGTGACCATCGAGGACGCGCTGGAGACCCCCCGCAGCCCTGAGGCCCCGACCCTGGGGGCTCCTGAACAGCTGACCTTACATCAGCCAGGGGGGCCGGAGGCCGAGACAAAGCGCAAGGACAGTGTTATTCCTGAGCGCATCGGGGAGCGGCCCAAAATCACCCTGCTCCAGTCGTCCAAAGACAGGCTGAGGCGAAGACTCAAAGAGAAGGTGCCCGTGATTGAATTTCAGTTGTTCTCTTGCGCCAGGGAGGACAGCCGTGAGGTAGGCACTCTGATAGGCTGGCTCGTGTAGGGCCTGGAGGGTTTGAGGGCCTGGGGCGCTATGTGGAAGGAGGCAGGGGGCTTGGGGAGGGGCTTTGATGACACCTTTGTCTTACATCCCATTGGACCACCAGAGGGCAAGCCCAGGAATCGAACGTGCATGACCCTTTGGGCACGTTCTAGTCACTTACTTCTGGTTCCCACGAGGCCCAAGGTACTTTCTGCACATCAGAAGGGAAGGAGACGGTGCCATGTTTAAGGAGTGTTGGGAGGGGTGTGGAGGAGGCCTCGTCCACCCCCAAGCCTTCTCTCAGGTTGACTCTATCCTGGTGACATGCAAGAGCATCTGGGGGAAGTACTAATCTTGTGAAATAAGGGCTGCTGAGTTAAGTATGAGGCCTACTATGTGTCAAGAAGGCAGGCCTGGCGCATCGGGCAGAGTGGAAGCGGCCTCACCTTAGCCTTGCCCCCCTCTCTCAGCCCAGAGCCACAGTCTCTGCATGTCGAGCTGCAAGAGACTGGGTAGGATGCCCCTCTCAGCTTCATGCAGGTGTGAACCTGCCCTTAGAACCCCAAATGGGCACCTCCTTAAACTCGGCTCCACTCAAGTCTTGTTCCTCTCCCTGATCTGACTCTGGTCCCCAGAGCCTGGCTCCCAACTTTAGAGGCCATACCCCCTCATCAGGAAGGGCTGCACCTCACCTCCAGCAAGGCTGAGGAATTATCACGTCTAGTATGAGGTCTGTGGTGTTCAGCCTAATGATTCTCCACTCCCCACCCTACCTCACCCCCTGTCACTTCAAAGGCAGGCTTGCCCTCAGCCCACCTCGTGGCAGCAGAGTGAGAGGGCAGTCTCTGCTCTGGGCCTTCCACAGAGCTCAGGGTTTCAGGTCACCCCACACCATCCCCTTGTTCTCCGTTAGCTTCTCGTCCTTCCCCCGCAGGCCAGGCATCAGGTCCACAGCCAGGCAGGATGAGGCTGGTCATCAGTCTTCCCAGATCAGTTCTTGAAGCTGCAATGATGTTCCTTTGTACCTCTGAGCCCTCAGGATGCACTGTCTGAAGGGTGCCTCCCCATCCTGTGTCCTTGTGGACCAAGCAACTTAAGGAACACGGGTCAGTCCCAGATGTGGGAGCTAAGAGTCCCCATCCCCCCATCCACTATCAGTGTGTGGTCCCACACACAGAGCGCCCTAGACAGACTGCAGTAGCCTGGCTATTGGGAAGGATACCTAATTAACTGAGTTCTAATGATGAAACCTCTATGGGGCCACAGAGTGGAAACAGCCCAGGCCTTACTGTCCAGGCAGCTGAGCTGTCGTTGGTCGGCCTCTGATGGGCTGGGTGTCTTTGGACAGCTCACCCAGTCTCTCTGAACCCCACTCATTTGTAAAACTACACACGTTGACAGACTGCTGTGAAGAGGGAATGAAATAGCATGTGTTTACATGCTGTGGGGAGATGTCTTATAAACTGATAGATGTTCAGAGCAGTGTTGGCAATGGAACAGAGAAGGTAGATCAGGGCTCCCACACACCAGTTTCAAGCTCTCTTCTCAGCTGAAGCTTCTGAGACTCACGGGCCAGGAGAACATGGCCTTAGGCTCAGACTCAGTTTTTCTCTACTTTCGTGGCTGCCCATCTCACAAAAGTTGAACCCTGGGCACAGATAAGACACCAGCCCCATCCAAAACCAGGTTTCATCAGTGAGACTGGCTCTTCCCTACACCTTTTCAAGAAATAGTTTCTATGTTAATTGTCTATTGGTGCGGAGTTACATCTTGACAGCTCAACTCAAGGCCTAGTTTTCCATGGATAGGCAGATGGGTTTGAACTCAGAGTTCAGTCCTCATTTAAGAGTCAGTTGTCAAATGAGGGACCTGTTGCCCTTAGAACTCAACCCAAAACTGGTCAGACTTAAGGACCAGTCTCTGTCAATCTTCTAGTCTACCCTCTATGTTGTTAGAGAAGTGAAATCACTTGCCTAAAGCCACCGGGCAGGAGGCAGAGAGCTGGGCTAGAGTGTTGAGAATATTCCCAGCCCAGTGGTCCCATTGTTGACAGCTCAAGGCAAACTCCAGACCTCATTTTATGACCCTGACCCTGCCTTTCTCACCCTGATCTCATGTCCCACCATTAAACTTGGTCAAACTGTTATGTTTGACACATACTTTGAGATTTTCAGATGTCCATTTTGTTCCTTTTTTGGGCTCTTGTCCGGTCCAGTTACAGTGACACCTCATACGGGTGTGGGGATTTTGGTGTGAAATTTCCCTCCTAGAAATGTCAGCGGTTGGAGGGGCACCTTGGGGATTGCTTGACATCTGGGTACAGCAGGGCTGGCACATTCTCCGTTAGACTCAGAGCCAGTGCTGTGTCCATGTGGAGCCTAGACGCAGAAAACCTATGGGCTCGAGGGGCTAAGGGTTCTGAAGGACAAGGGGGCGCCTCGCTGGGCCACCCCTCATCAACAGAGCAACCATTTGGGGTACCCCCTCCATTCTGAGCTGATCTTCCTGCCCTCACTTTCTCTTTGTCCCAGTTCCTTATTTGTTATCTTATTCTATCCACTGTAAAAGCATGCCTAGATTAAGACAATTGATATACAAACAAACAAAAAATGTTAGTGTGTGTGAGTCCTGGGTAAGCCTCGGAGCTCACAAGGAGTATTGACCAAGGATGTGGGTACCAGTGCCAGGTGGCATGGAGTCTGACGGCATTGTGGGGGTCAGAGGAGACCCAGGTTCCATGGGATTTCTGAGGCTAGTTTCTCCTAAGTAGACCACCAGATATTTCTTCCGAGGCACCTCTGGGTAGACTCACACCACAAACCTTCCAGTTACTGGCTCCATGTGTTAACTCTTTGTACCATTGCTGGAGTCTTAGTGGCGTGAGGGGTTCCGGGAGAGGTAAGCCTCCCACAGGACCCAGCTGTGGGATTCAAGCCAGGTCAGGCTGGGTTCATCCTAGAGGTGGCGGCCCCTCCTTCCCCGGAGTCCCAGCCACCCTAGAAACCTCAGCTTCACTCGGGCGTGGCTGAGTCTGTCTCCCACCTCCCCAGGATGAAGTGACCGTGGAGACGAGTGGCCCTCAGCAGAACAAGATGGACAAGCTGATGGAGATCCTCAACAGTGTGAGAAACAACAGTAGCGACGTGGACGCCAAGCTCTCCACCTTCATGGAGGAGGCCCAGAACTCCACCAACTCCGAGGAGATGCTGGGCGAGATCGTGCGCACCATCTACCAGAAGGCCGTGTCGGACCGCAGCTTCGCCTTCACGGCTGCCAAGCTCTGCGACAAGATGGCACTCTTCATGGTGGAGGGGACCAAGTTCCGGAGCCTTCTCCTCAACATGCTTCAGGTAACCGGACACCAGCAGCTGCTGCGGGGGGTGGGGGGGATGTTTCTCAGTGGAGAGGAGCCTGCAGGGGCCGCCACAGTTGAGCTTTGACCGAGTTCCACCCTTGCCCGGTTAATTCTAGAAAAGAAAAAGGCCCTCGGGGGCAACGGAGCAGGGCTGGATTTGTGTGTGTTTATGTGAGTGCTCCATGGTTACGTCGGACCAATATAATTTTATAGGTGCTTTATGTTTGACCAGCCACTCCTGCTGTCTATTTTCATGATAAAAGAGCTGCCTCCGTCTCAGCTCTGTGCTTTGTCCAACCCATTATCTGAGTGGTCACAGGTTACTGGGGTCTGTTCTGTGACTTTGCTTTTCCTCCTCAGAGGTTGGGTCAATGGTTGTAGCTGATGCTACATTGGTTTGAACACAGTGGCTTCGCGCAAAGCCTTCTGGATGCAGTAAAGGCATGATTTGCTGGTCTGTACGCTGCAGTTCCTTAAACCACTTGAAGTCCCAAGAGAAAGCAATGAAACCAAGGTGGTCTTGTCCCTGGTCTCCTCAATCAGCATCCGTTCACAGGAGAGTGTCACTCCCCCTCTTCCTTCTCCACTGATGTATTGTCGATATTTTATTGGTTCAAGTGTGTGAGAGCTGTGGGGGGGTGTCTTAGCCTGAGCCTAGCTTGTTCCATTTTATGAATGGGAACCCCAGGTCTACTGCCCACACCCCTTCCATGCATGGGGTGCATGTGGCCTGGTGGTGCCTGAGCTGGTGGCATTGTAGAGGGGTGACACAGTGACCCTGGACCCCTGTGTCATCCTTGGAGACTGCTGGCTGTAGGATGGTCACCTCCATCCACACCGACTTTGTACCTTAAAGACTAATGGAGATGCCACGGTGGTGTTTGGTGCCATTGGGTCTGTTCCTACACGGGTGGCCCTTTGTGGCAGCGTAACACAGACTAAAACCACTCCATTCCTGGGCTGTCATCTTTACAGAGCAAATCATCAAATCTCTTCTTCTCTGGGGCTCTGGGTGGCTTCAAACTGCTGAACTTTCATTTAGCAGCCTAGCATTTAACTCTTGTGCCGCCAGGGTCACAGTCTGTTAAGATTATGTTAGTACAATCTGTTAGGATTGATTATAGCAGCAAACCCTCATGGAGCTCAGTTCTGCTCTCACGTGTGGGATCATGTCGTCTGAAGCTACTTGAGGGCCAGGAGCCGGGCTGGGTTTGGTGTCTGGCCCTCTAAGCTGTGTTTCACCATCACTCCCTTACCCTCTCTCCCGGAAAGCTCAGGGGTTGCCACTCTGCCCCTCCTCGCCTCCCCGGACTCAGTCAGTTCCCGCCCCTTTGCTCTGGCCTGGGGATCCTCCTCTTGCAACGTGAGAGCCTCCCCTGGCCAGCCCAGAGCGTCTCCAGCTTCCAGGGGATCAGGTTCCCATTCCTGGACCGCCGTAGCCCCCCTGGTGACGAATTCCCGCATTACCTGAGGGATTTGCACATTGGGCATGTGCCTGAGGGCCGGAATGTCCTAGGAGAGCGGATGGTGACGGCAGCCTGGGAGCTGCCATCGGCAGGACCTGCGTTGGGCCTTGGCTTTGGGGCTTTTCAGAGAAAGACCAGGATGGGACAAGCCTCAGTCTCACTGTCCATTAGAATCATGGGAGCATCTCTGAAAAAACACCATTGTAGGGTCCTGCCCTCCCCAGGGAGTTAGATCGTCCAGGGCTGCGGCCTTGGGTATCTGAGTTCCCAGGTGGTTCGAAGGTGTAGCCAGGGCTGTGATCCACTTTTGGGGAGATTTTCAAAAAATGCCCCAGTGGCACCGCCACATTATGCACCAGCCCGCAGGTGTTACACATGAATCGGTCAGAAAGCTGGTCCGGACGCTGGGCTTCATGATGTGACTCCTGAGAAATTGGAGGTGCGAGGAGCAGAGGTCAGCCGCTGCTTCGTCAGCAGCTTGGTCCCCTCATCAGCTTCCCATTCTGGGCTGTTGGTCTGGGGCGTCTCAGGGACTATTTCTTTTCTTTCTTCTTCTTTTTTTTTTTAAATTAATTTTAATGAACATTTACAGACTCTGGATTTCCATTCCTTCTTTATTGCATTTTTCTCCCTGCCACCCCCACCCCCAATTCACTCTTCTCTTGAAAAAGTAAAAGAAAAATTCTTTCATTGTTATACAATCCCTCTCCCCCAAGTCCATTCCACTGTGCAGCCCTCGTTCTGGACTCCTGTCATGACAATAATACCTAATCATATATTGCTTTTAAACAGTTCTCTCCTTCATCTGTTTCAATGCAGTGTACGTTATTTGCAGGGACCATTTCTTGTGCGGCCACATGATGCCAAGACTCCTCCCGTGAGGGTCCCCACCAGCGAGTGAGCCGGGAGGAGGTTGGACACCCCCTAGACCCTCCACTGCTCACACGTCACCTCTTTCCTTTTCCCTTCATTCTCCCTCGCTTTTCCTTGGCCTCAGCTGTTAGTCAGAGCAGCTAGCACGTGTTTTAGGAGAAGGGCCTCCCACACTGCCTGGCTGGCACCCCCTCCCTGCTCACCGGGCTCCCCCTTCTCAGAAATGTTACCAGAAGTGAGGGCTTCATCTCGTGCACTTTGGGTATATTTTCAGGACTAGCCAGTCCCCAGAGAAGGACATCGTACTTGGCAAAGTAGAAGGTCAGCAAGAAAGAGGAAGTCCCTCAACATGGTGGATTCACTCACCGGGGCTTCAACAATGGCCTCAAACTGGGTGGTGACTGAGAGGCCTGTCACAGGACTGGGTGGTGCTGCTTTGAGTCGTCCAGTGGGATTGCTGTGAGACAGAGTCACCTCATCAGCACCTGACCACAGCAATATCCTGACCAGGACAGTGGTGGCTCAGGTAGAAGTCTTACCTTTCATGCAG
This sequence comes from Elephantulus edwardii, assembly GCF_000299155.1. Classification (NCBI taxonomy): domain Eukaryota; kingdom Metazoa; phylum Chordata; class Mammalia; order Macroscelidea; family Macroscelididae; genus Elephantulus; species Elephantulus edwardii. The sequence continues at coordinate 2,483,022 of NW_006399853.1, forward strand.
GGGGTCAGGGTTCTTAGCCAGAGTACCCCGTCCACAGCCACTGCCCTCCTTCTCTGACGTCTTATGTGTTTCTGGGAAGCTGAACTCCCAGGTTCTGGAGAGCTTCCTGTCGAAGATAGACTAGGAATAGAGGCCTGGCAGTCGACTTTCACATGTTGGCCCCAATAAAAACCTCTAGTTCACTGTGGTCCTCAGCTGCCCAGGGCTCTATCTGATGGCAGTTAGCAACAGCATCTACCACCATTCACTTACTTCCTGTCCCTCTGAAAGCTTGGCAGTGACTAAAGATGACAGAAGAAGAATCAATGCCTTTATGTTGTGCTGTTGGAGAAGAAGGCTGTGGACTGCCAAAAAAACAAACAGATCTCTGGACGTGCAGCCAGGGCGCTCCTTGGAGGCAAGGACGGTGAAACCTGGTCTCACATACTTTGGGCATGTTGTTAGGAGGGGACCAGTCCATGGAAAAAGATTGCATGCTGGGAAGGGTGTAGGCTCAGAGGAGAGGAAGACCTACAGTAAGATGAATTGACAATGACTGCAACTGTGGATCAAGTGTATCAGGGTTGGTGAGGACGGCGGAGGGTAAAGGCTCAGATCTGTGGTGCTTAAGGCTGCTGCATCTTGGCTGACACCGAGGCACGTCACAACAGCAGCGACATACTGAGTGGATTTTGCATATTGATTCGTCTCGGGCTTCTGGGAGAACGTGAGCTGCCGGGGTCCCTGGGCTCCAGAAGGTATCAGAAATCTCCCTGGATCCTCTGGAGGGAATCTCAGTGCAGCCATGGGGAGGGGGAGCGCTCCTGTTTCACAGAGAGGTGAGGAATGGGTGAGCACTTTTTATGAGCCCTTCGGAATGGCGGAATGGCAGGAATTCAGGCCCGCACCCCTCCACCCCTCCGCCCAGCCCGGTACTGCCCGGGTCACCGGCCCACGCCTTCCCTTGGCTCAGCCGCTGTTCCTCAGCCGAGCTGGACCTGGGGAGTACAAGTTCAAGCCCTCCTCTGTTGAAATGTGCGTGCCCTGTTTAGCCAAGAGGTGTCTGTATCTGAGCTATGCAGAGCAAAGTATTATTAGAGCAGGCATCAGAGTGTCTGTAACCGAACCCAGCTCTCCCTAGCAACCGTCACCAACAACACAACTAACAGAAGGATGTGATACCTTTTTTTTTAAAAGAATAGAAAAAAAATAAAAACACACCTCACCACACACACATTTAAATAAAGAAATAGTTGCGTTCACCCCAGCTAGGTCGCAAACACAGCAGGGCCGCTGTGGAAAAGACAAGGCAAAAAGCAGAATCTGGCAGGTGACCAGATTTCCAAATAGGTTGCTGTCCGCCAGTGCTTTCTGGAAGGCGGCGTCTGCCAGAGTCGAGCTGGAGGACAAACAAGCCCCTCAGAGTCACTTGCTGGGTCACCATTATGTGCTGTGTTTGGGGCTTTGGAAGTGTGGTGTGGAAACTCCAGGGAGTGGTGGCTCTGGGCCAGGCAAGGCCCCTGGAGGGTCCCTGGCAGTGATTTTTAGGTGTAACTCTTCACCCTCAAAAGGCCACTCGAGATGTCCTTGTCTGGCTGTCCTTATTTAAAAAAAAAATCAACACAAATAAACCTGGCATTGACTCAATGCACACTCCTTGTATTACAGGTAGAGCTGAGTGAGAGGGCTTTCCTGGCGGCCATCCTTTCAGAAGCAGATAGCCAGGGCTTTTCTTCCACCGCACTGTTGAGTAGGTTCTAATGGTCAACCTTTGGGTCAGTGGTGAGGAGCTCTGATGCCCAGTGGACAAGTGCTCACCTGCAAAGCAGAAGGTGAGGGCCTTGAACTCACGGGCTGCTCCCCAGGAGAAAGACTAGACTGCCTGCTTCTGTAGTCACAGCAATGGAAGCCCCACGGGTCAATGCTTCTCTGTCCTGTAGGCTAGCTGTGATGGGGACAGACTTGGCGCCAATGGATGGTCCACTAGTGGAGCTCGAACTGTGTGCTCCACTCAGGAACCCTCTGGTTGCCCTGCGGGTGACGGAAAAATAGGGCATGTGTTGAAGTAAGAGAAGGAACTCTGATGACTTAGTGATAAGGCATTGCACTGCCAAACCAAAGGCACAGGATTTGAATCCACCAGTTGCTCCTCTGGCAAAGGATGGACATTGTCCTTCTGTGTGATTTACTGCCTCACTGTAGGGTCAGCTATGAGTCAGTTCCGACTTCATGATGCATTAACAACAACATTGAAGTGAGACACCTCTAGCCCACTCTCGTGCCCGATGTCTCCCCTTCCATCTCCCTCCGCCCTGGTCCTGTATGTCCGTGATTCTGGGAAGGGGAACCAGGCTGTGCCTCTAACTCTGCTCATAAGGGTCAGGCCTCCTCCTCCTTCTCTCCTGGTTATCTCCACATCTCGGGAATATCAAAATGCCTCTCTCCTGGAGTTCCTAGTCCCTGCCTTGGTCAAGAGGAAGGGAGGCAAGGGGTGAACTTTGGGTCTTGGGTGCTCAGTTGTAAAGTATCCTGGCTGAGTCATCGTTGTGGTCTCAGCATCACACCAGGTCCATAGTAGATACTCAGTAGGTGCACACGGAGTCGGGTGGAGCCCTGCCCAGCACCAGTACCTCTGTTATCTGATGGGCTTTCACGCGTGTGAATGTGGAGGCACCCATCCTCTCCTCCAACAGAGGCCTCAGGGTAGCAGTTCTGTCCCGAGATGGGGAATTGGTTCAGGGGGGTGACAAGACTTACCCACAGTCCCCCCGTGAATGGCTCCCACCCTCCAGATAGGACATAAAAGTAAGAAACTTGGGAAAACCCAGATTCTATCTCATGCTACTGTCAGTGGGGGTTTGAAATTTCTATAAAAACCTGTTGCTTCTCAGCTATTTGAAAGTGGAAGCACTTTGTCTTGTGAATTCCGCTCCACGCAAAAGCCTGGAAATCAGGAGGAGGTGGAGAAAGGGCTCGAGCAGTGGAGTGTCTTTCTCCGGGGGCAGACTTTTGGGGTGATTTCAGTGCCTGTGAAGGTCTCCTTTTCCAAACGGTGTTCACCCTGTCTCCTGGGGTAGAGAAGCCCCGTAAAGTGCTGTGTCCTTCCAAGAGCGGGCAGAGCTGACATACACATGTCCCTGTGCTGAGGGCAGGCAGAGCTGACACACACATGTCCCTAGGCCTGGCTCAGACCCAGCTCCCATAGCCCGCCCCCAAAGCTAGAGAGGACTGGAGCCGGGAGCCTCATCGCCACACCTGCCCCATGTTTTCAGGATTAGAGGAGGTCACCTCCATTGTCCCCCTCCTTCCCATCTTCCCCACGGTGACCGGTTCCTGAGCATCGGCTCATACCATGCAATAGGGTCAGGTTGTCCTTAGCGGCCCTCAAGTCGGCGCCCAACCTGCAGTGACCCAGACACAGTGGGATGGGACTGTTGTGATTCATTTGTGCTTACCGGCTGTCTTGGGGGTGAGAGGAACAGGTCGTCTCCCCAGGCCTTTCTCCCTGGTCTCTTAGGCACACCTTATTCACACCTCTACTTGTGTGTAAGCTCATTTAACTTGCCTATTTTGCTGTGTTCTTAACTCAGCTTCTGAGGGAGGATATATTATGTCTCAAATTCAATACTGAGAGCAAGTCAGAAACCAAGTTTTTTTAGGTTTTTGGAGGTAGAAAGTGCAACAAGAAATGAATGGAAATCCAAAGTCTGTGTAAACTTTCATTAAAATTAATAATAATAATAAAAAGAAACTTCTGAAAGTACCGGGACAAGAGTTTTAATGGATCTTGAAATCTGAAAATAGGGTAGAAAAGAATCACTTTCCTTCGGTCAGGCCCAGAAAGCACCAGGACAGCCTCTGCCCCAGTCCTGTCTGGCCTCCTGAGCCCTGGGGCTTCCCTGCATGCCGAGTCCCATCCTTCTGCCCCTGGGCTGTATTGATGTCCTAAGACATGAACAGCCTGGCTCTCTGGGGAGCCCAGTTATGGAGTCTAACTTCTGCAGGCCTCACCTTCTAGGCAGTTTGTGGAAGTCTTCAGAAACCTTGAGGCAAAAATCACTGTTACTCTTTTTTTTTAAATTCATTGTAATCAAAGTTTACAGAGACTTAGGGTTTCCAGTCATCCATTGTTGCTGTTTTCTCCCTACCCACCCCCTCCCCTCCAATTCACTCTTCTCCTTGAAAAGAAAGAAACCTCTTTCATTGTTATACAGTCTCCCCACACACACACCCACCCCCACCCACCCCGCCCCCGCCCAAGTCCACTCCACTGGGCAGCCTTCACTCTGGACACTGTTACTCTTAAAAAGTGGTCACTGGCCCATGTAGCACCAAAGTGTGGTGAGGGGAAAATGCAAAGCCAGCTCGCAGCTGCAGAGGCCAGGACGGGGGTGGGGGGTAGGGGGGCCTGTATGGTACCCAGTTTTGAACCTTTTGTCTCCAGAAAGGAGGAGATCTTGCTCCAAGGCAGCAAAGTCCAAGCCCTGGGAACCCAGGCCTGACACTGATGAGCATTGAACATAGATCTCTTCACCTGAGATTCCATGCTATTGAAGACCACCAGGTTGTGGTGGAGACTGAGGTCTTTCCAGACACCTCCTGACAGCTGTCGATGGGTCAGGGCACTCCAGTCACCTCAAGTCCTCTGTGGCATGCAAGACGGCAGGCTGGGGCTCCTGTGTCTCAGTCTCTCCTCTGGCATCATGTGAATAACCAAGATCCGTCTTAACACACATGCCTGTCGTCTTCTTACACCTAAACCTTTCTCTAGTAGGTAACCCCTCTGTTCAGGAGAGGAGGTGGCCTTCAACAGGAAGCTGGGACTAATAACCATATGGCCTTTAGAAGTCACCCCAGGACAGAGCCGGTTGGTGGGGGTGCCTGGCCTGACGAGACAGAGCCCTGGTTGCCTATACCCCTTGACCTGCCGTCAGAGTGCCAGGGGTGACTCTTTGCCTTGGGGCAGCCTTTACTTCTCGCAACTGAAATTTGGGGCAGTGAAGACAGGCAATGGATACTTAGAAACTAACTAGCCTTGGTTTTGTAGACCTGAGAATTGGCAGGTGCTTGCACTAAACTACTTAAGTGGAAAGTTGATGGTTCAAATCTACTTACCGACAACACAGAAGAAAGAATTTATACCCTACTTCTTTAAGATTACAGCCATTTCAGACACTCTGAAACACAGAGGGGGGGTTGTCACTGAATCCATTTGATGGTGATGGGTTCCCTTCCTGCTGGTGAGCCTTGCCTCCTCCAGGGAGCCACCCCTGACCACCCTTGCCCCGATGACCTCCCCTTCCTCTGACTTTACACATTCATTCTGGTGCCTTCCCTTGATTTTATTCTAACTTTTCCTCTCGGGAGCAGACCAGGTCCAGAGTCATCTTGGTGTCCCCCCATCCTCACCAGCACGCAGTAGGCCTGCAGCATGTATCAGCTGGCCACTGCCCAGAAGCCTCTGCTCGGTGGGGCAGTTACAATATCCCGACAAGGGACTGGCATGCTCTCCACTTCTGGACCTGGAGCCGTCCCCGGGTCATGGCGTTGTCTCACCAGCCCCATGTCCCTGCCAGGCTGTGTCCTTTTCCATGCACACCCTCACCCCCCAGGACGGCTCCGTTTTCCCTGTTTAAATCCCCTGATAGGACTTGGCCGGGCACTTCCCTGTCTGAGGCCCGCAGATAAGTGGGTTATCGGAGAAGGCTGGCTCGAGTGTCCCAGCCCGGAGAGCCACCCCCCAGCTGGCTGGCTGTCCACCCCCAGCACACTCTACCTTCTCCTCTGCGGAGCCAGTCGGGCAGGCCAGCCCCTAGCTGCCACCACTGGGAATCCGAGCTATGCTCAGCCGATCCAGATCACAGCATCTCGGCTCTGCCCAGGCACGGCCAGCCCAGACGGGGCGCCTCTACCTGCCGCGGCAGCCGCTGGAAAGCTGGCACCGCCCGGGCCAGTGGAAAAATCTCCCTGTGGGTTATATAACTGCTTGCCACCCTGTTCTCAGCTCCCCAGTGAGGCCTCTGGCCACAAGGAGGGAGGGGACAGCAGAGGGTCACTCTTTCAAGCAGAAGGGAAAGGCTTGAGTTGGTGCCCACTGCTTTCCCCTGGACTCCATCCATGTGAGGTCTCATAAAGACACTTGGGGACTTCTGTAAGTGCTGAAGGAGACCACAGACCTTCCCTGGATTTAGGTGGGTGCTGTGCCCCTCAGGAGAGAGGAGAGGGACAAAGAGGAGAAGTGGGGCATTTGGGGTGTTTATTTCTTTACTTTATTGTGGCAAATGTATATGTCACCAAACATCTGGCATCTCAGCAGTCTTCACATGCTGATCTCTGATCTCACATCCTTCCCATCCTTCCTTACTGTCACTGAGAAGGGCGTTTTTTGATGGATAAAATACCAGGAACCAAGGCTAGAAGAATGGAAGATAAGGGGCAGTGAATTCAGTCCCTCCCCTGGACTGCAGGCCATCAGCTGAAAAGTCAAAGAGGGTTCTGAAGATAAACCAAAGTGTCCTGGCTTGAGTATCTATCTAGTGCAGCTCTAACAGAAATATCACCAGTAGATAGAGCTTAAAAACTAGCCATTTATTCTCTTGTATGTTAGGAAGCGCTTGTTGGTGTGTGCTGTCAAGTTGGAACCAACCCATAGTTGACCCTCAAGCAAGTTTTCAGAGGCCATAAATAGCACGGGAGGAGATTGCTTATCCTTCTCCTGTGGAGTGGCTGGTGGATTCAAGCCATGTGCTTTGGGGGTTACAGTGCAGCTTCTTACCACTAGACCACCAGGGCTCCCCAGTAGGAGGCTGGAAGTCTGAAGTTAGGGCACTAGCTCTAAGGACTGTATTCATGGGCTCAAGTGTGTCAGAAATGATGAGGATGACAAAGGATAGGACAGGGTTCAGATCTGTTGTTTATAGGGTCACTATGAGTCATACTCGGTGCCTGGCAACAACAACAGCTCTAAGGAAAGCTTTCCCTCTCTGTCAGCTCTGGAGAAGGTCCTTGTCTTCTTCCAACTTCTGTAGACCCAGTATTCTATGGATCCTGTACCCTGGAGATCTCCATGTGTTGTAGCACCACTGTCCCCTCAGATCTAGGTGGTTCTCAGCACAGGAACCCTGGATCTATAGAACGCACTCTACTCCTACCTCATCTTTTTGGTGGTAGTCAAGTCCCACTCCTTCTCCTAGCTTCCCTGTCCTTGTCAGATAAAATGTGGTGCCAGCCACACCCGAGGGCTGTGACTTGTGCCCTGAATTCAGACTACCAGTCTCTGGGCATGTGAAAGAATGAATGTCTGGTGGTTAGCTGAATCTGGTGGTATTTCTGTTAGAGCAGAACTAGATACCTACTTCATGGGAGTGATTATCTGATTATATAAGGGGCCAGGCCCAGTCATGCTGACATATATTTTTTGGCGGGGAACACAATTCAATCCACAACAAAACCTGAGGGGCATTTAGCCTTCATGAACTAAGACCTAGGGAGCCATTGTTGGTACTTGAGTCATCGAGTCGCATAATTAATTAAAAATCACAACTCTGGGAGGTTAAAAAATGTAAGTCTTAGGAAGATGTATGATGTTTATTGAACATTACGATAGGACCTCTCTTAACTTGTTTATTGTTATTGGCCATCGAGTCGTTTGTAACTCTTAGTGATCCTATGCACAATAGCTCAGAACCCTGCCCTATCCTCAGCCAATCTCACTGTCTCTGACACCATTACCCCATTACCCCAGGTACTGTGTCAATGCATCTCCTCCAGGGTCTTCCTCTCTTGTGCTGTCCCTCCATCCTTCCAAACATGACAGCCCTCTCCAAGGATTGATCCTTGCTGGCAACGTGTCCAAAGTGTGAGACAGAGCTTTAAAATCCTTTCAACCAGAGGGCAACTTGGTTTCACCTGCTCTAGGACAAACCTCTTTGTTCTTTTGGCAGTCCATGGTATGTTCAGTACTCTTCTCCAGCACCACAACTCAAAGACATCAATTCTTCTGTTATCCTTAGTTATTGTCCAGCTCTCTGACGCACAGCAAGCAATTGTGAAGACCATGGCCTGAATCAGGTGCACCCTAGTCTCCAGACTGACATCATTGCTCTTTAGCACTCTGGAGAAGGCCCTCACCACAGATTTTACTAATGCAGTTTGTCTTAATTTCCTGACTGCTGGTGCCAAGAGTGTTGATTGTGGAGCCAAGCAAGCTCAAATTGTTAACAATCTCAGTCTCTTCTCCATCTATCATGGTATTGCCAACTGGCCCAGTGGTGAGAATCTTTGTCTTACTGATGTTGAGTTTCAATCCATTTTATCCACAATTTGTTGTCATCCACACTGAAATGCCTTTGCATAGTCAATGAAATACAGATAGACATTTCTCTGGTACTCTCTGCTTTTAGCCAAGATCCACCTGACATTGGCTATGATGTTCCTAGTGCCATGGCCTCTTCTAAACCTGGCTTATATTTCTAGTAGTTCTCCATCGATGTACTGTTCCTGTCATTTTTGGATAATCTTCAGAATTTTGCTTGCATGTGATATTAGTGGTATTGTTACCTTAGAGAAGTGGGGATTTAGGTAACTGCAGTTACCTCATGTATAAAATAATCATATGCAGGATTCCAGTCTATTCCCTCATTCCCATGCCCTTCTCTGAGGAGTCTGCTTCCAGCTCTTGACGTGTAACAATGGCATATGACACCAATGCCGAAACCCAGGGGCCAGAAACCAGTTTCCCCGCATGGGTGCAGCCTATCTGGTGCCTTTCTTTTTTAGTGTGTGTGTGTGTGTGTGTGTGTGTGTGTGTGTGTGTGTGTGTACCTTCTTATCGGATCTGACTGGTACAGGAGGAGATTGCCCCTCCTCCAGCAGAGAATCTGTTGGATTCGAACCTCAAATCTTTGGGATTGCAGTGCAGCTTCTTGCCACTAGGCCACCAGAGCTCCCTAGGTTATACCTTTCTAACTCAGTTCTCAATGGCAACACACAACAAAGACCTGATGATCTCTTTCTGTAAAGATTGCAACCCCATGGAGCAGGTCTGCTCTGTAACACACGGATCGCTGTGCATCAGAATGGACTTAACAGCAGCAGGCTTGGTTTTAGCTTGGTTTGGCCTGTTCCTTTTCCTTTCACAAGTTCTGCAATCAGCTCTGTGAGCTTCTGGAAGGATAAGTCACTGGGCATCTTTAAGCTAGAGCCTCCTGGTCAGCAGGCTTCCTAGACAGGTGCATGGCCTGTGTCCCAGAGGGAGCACCAAGCACGTGGCTGGTAGCAAGCCCTGGAAAGATGAGCAGCCCCTGGCCCTGCTGTGCACATTATTGTCTGCTTCTTACCTCTTCCCTACACCTGCATGCAGTGCTGGGATCGCCATACCTGTGTGAATAGGAAGTGCCCATCAGGAAGTTGGTGAAGAGATAGAAGGAGGGGATGGCAGAAAGGCTATGAAATACCAGTGTCACCCAGAGCAGCCCCCTCCTCTGCCTGCCGCCCAACCCACCTTCTGGGGACATGGCCAGCACAGGTCTAAGATGATGCAGGCAGCTCCTGCATGCTGTGCACACGTCTGTGACCCTCACGCTCTGGCCTTTTGAGCAGAGACAGCCAGCTGCCACCAGGTACTGCCTCTACCTCTACCTCCCAGCTCGTCTTTTAAAGAGGGACCAGTTTAAATCTTTGTTCCATGTTCAGGGTGGAATTGAAGAATTGCAGGAATGGGACAACCCAGAATGAACTAGCTTGAAACCGTGGTATAAGCCATCATCCCCACACTGAGGTAGCTGGTGCTTACTGACCCCTTAAAACCGTTACCTGTATGGGTTCATCTGGAAGTCAGCCTGCCTGGTCACTGGGAGCTCCTACTGATGACGTACATGTAGCACAAGGAGTCCTCAGGTCAGCTAAGAGTTACGCACACTGGCCTGGTACTGACATCGTTCTACTGGGCAGCCTTGAACAGATGACACAGTGAAGCAGGCCCCCTCTATTTACTCTTCTGTGAAATGGGGTAATAACACCAATTCCCCTCCACTCATTGCTCCGCGAGCATAATTGATGTTCAGTAATGCATGAATGCCATTTTGTCACCATCCTTTTACGTTTCCTCCTCTATGGGGAAATTCTGAATCCTATAAAACCCACTTCTCTGGGCCCTTTTGCTGAATCTCATTCATTCAGGATTCTCAGGAGAGACCCAGCCGCAGAGAACTGCTGCCAGGTAGCTACAGAGTCTGCTTTCTTGGGCTCAGGAGCTGTGGAGAGCATTGGGCCTTGGAATACAGAGATAGCACCATAGAGAAGATCTGGGATTGGTGAGCTCTGGTGGCCTAGTGGCAAGAAGCTGCACTGCAATCCCAGAGGTATGTGGTTCAAATCCACTAGATGATCTGCTGGCGAAGGAGGGGCAATCTCTTCCTGTACCAGTCAGATCCAATTTGATGGCACACACACAAAATATTTAAAAAAAAAAGAAAGAAGCAGCAGCTCTGGGATCCACAACAAGGGAGTTGTAAAAAACAAACACGTTGTAGGGATCCGGGGGTGGGGGCAGGGGGCTATTGAGGCCCTGTACTTGGCATGATTGGATCTCAGAAAAACAGGGACCTTATACTCCACCAGAGATGTAATGAGTTGGTGCAGCTGGAAAGCCGACAGCTAGGGAGCAGTTTAGGGGAGGGGCAGTTTAGAGGGGCTGAGTCCTTTAAGAGCAGGAGGTTGGGAGGGCTTCCTGGAGGAGGCAGGTGTGAAAGGAGAGGCAGGATCTGAGCAGAGGGGGGGAAAGTGGGAGAGCAGCCAGAGCAAAGGCTTGCAGGCTTTAGAAGTCTGGAGCAGGGAAGACTGCAAAGAATCTGTGGTGGGGACCTGACGAGCCTCCTTGACCAAGAGTGACCAACAGCAATAGTCCTGGCAAGCTTCGGCTGTCCCAGTGTGAGGCCCCGCCCAGCCTGGTAGTGACCCCGGTCACAGTAACCATATCAGCCCATTCATTTTGCTGGCGCCTGCCTCACACCATCTTGGGCCAAGACGGTTTCTTTCCAAATGCTAAAACTTGTGCCTCAGGGGGCATGAGCTCCTTGCCAGCCCAGAGTCTTGGTCAAGCCGAGAGCTGGAAGGATCACCCCAAGGACCCAGGGCATTCTGCAGGGAGGGCTCTGTACCCCGAGATGTCACTGCAGCAGGTGCGGTAAGATCAGGAGTCCTGACACTGGAGCTGGGACACCCACTGCCCCCGTTCCTGACAAGTTCACTGCCCACTAGGAGAGGGTCAGTGTCCTGCTGGTGTGGCCACTCAACCCCTCTCTGGACCAGGGCTTCCACGTCCTGTCTGGATGGGGTACCCACATTCTGTCCACATGTAGGCACTTCATAGCTACTCCTGTACCCCATCCTCCTGAGGTAACTAGTGAGCCCTCAGGGAACCCTAAGTCAGATTGTACAAGAGGACAGGATCACGGTCACCCTGCCCCCCCATCCCTTCCTTGACAGAGACGCTGCCCCCCCACATATGATATCTGTCCCTTCCGTGAGGAAGAGCAGGGGACAGGAAATTGAAGCTACTGCCCCTCTGAACCGCAGCATCCTTGACAGGAAATGAAGGTCCTGGATGTGTTGTGGTCTTTGGGGTCAGGTCTGCTGGGCGGCAGCAGACTTGGGGGTCATCTGTCCATTTCTCACCACCTCCAAGGGATTGAGGGTGGTAAATTGGCTCACGTCAGGACTGGGTGAGCCTGGACCTTATGGTGGGATGAGTCAGGATGGAAAAGAAGACAGGACAGCACAGCCTGTAACTTGTCAGATGTTTATGAAAAGTAGGGCACTAGAAGGAGCCCTGGTGCAATGGTTAAGCGCTCTTCTGTTACCTGAAAGGTTGGTGGTTCAATCCCAGCTAGTGACAGACAGTCTGCTTCCGTAAAGGTTACATCTGACGAAACTGTATAGGAAGCTGTACTCTGTCATGAGTTGGAATTGGTTCAATGGCATCCTGCAACAGAGGAATTGGAAGCTAAGGGTGTTAGGATGTGGTGGGGGTGGAAGTCTTGGGCTTCAGAGACTCAGGTTCTAGCCTCACTCAGCCTCTCTGCAGCTTGGTGACCAAGTTGTTCCACCCTCCCAGTGGCTTCTTCAGCCATAAACTAGGGGGTTAGGGAAAGGAATTTCAGAGGCCCTTCCAGCTCTTGTCTGTATTCCAAGGGAGGCACACTGGGCACATGGCCCAGTTAAATGTCTGTGCTGGCTGACTGGTCAGGGCACAGCCGATGCATCTCTGCCCCTCCCCATGGGGTGGGTCTTCAGACCTGGGGTCAGGGCCTGCAGATGGGCCAGCCCTCTCCTCCCCGCCCTCCTGGTTCAGGTCCACAGAGCAAGGACGGGGCTGTCTGTCTGGTCAGCTCTGTGGCCTCCCTGCCAGGACCCACAGGGGCCTGAATGGCCTGCAGGGGGCACCAGTGCACAAGGCCGACTTCCCCGTCTGCAGCCTCCTTTCTTCCTCCTTCTAGGCCCTGCCCCTGGTCTGCAACAGTCCTGGCCTCCTAGTCCTCAGAGACCTGCTTACCCCATTCTGTGGCTCAGTAATTCTACCAGCCAGACCTCAGGGACGTCCTGGTGACAGGCTTTGGGGGCCAGCCTATAAGACCTAGCCTTCCTGATGCCACCTTGTCTGTAAGGGGGAGGAGGACTGTCACTCCTGTGTTCCTCTCCCCTCTGTATCCTCTCACCTGCGTCCTTGGTGAACTGACAGGACGTGGAAACCTTTCCTAGACTTCAGTCTGTGACACCCCTCTGCTCCCTCAGCTCTTTGTCCTCTTGTCACACCATAGCTCAGAAATGTGCAGTTGCCCAGCGTGGACAGTGACAAACAGCAAGGGTGTGGTGGCTCACCTGCCTGCTACAGTGTGAAGGGACAAAAGCTGTGGGGAAGGGTGGCAGGAGTAGACACAGCCTGATCTGACCTAGACACCGCTGTGGAGAAGCACTGCCTGCTCCACACAGACCTAGGCCTGAACCCTGAGATACCCCACTGAGGTCACCCACACTGTGTAGCCATGGAGTCACTGTGTTTCAGTGCCGTTTGTAGGCCTCTGGTTGTTGCTGTGTGTTTCTGGAAACTTCTGGTAGGATCCTTCCTGAGGTCTTCAGAAGTCACCCTTACAGGATTGCTGTGAATGTGGGAGGGGAACAGGGGGCTTGGAAACCTAGAAGACATGGTGGTCAGTTCTTCTCAGGAACTTAGTAGTGACAAGGTAGAGAGGGACCAGATTCTTTTAATCAATAATTGACTTGCCTTAGCTTTTTGTTGTTGTTATTATGTGCCGTTGAGTCAGCTGTGACTCACAGCAACCCAATTTATAACAGCCCTAAACCCTGCTCTATCCTGTGCCAATCGTATTGTCTCTGACACTCGGACACACCCACCCCCATTACCCTAGTCACTGAATCAGTCCCTCTAATCCAGGGTGGTCTTCTCGTGTGCTGTCCATCTGCCCTCCCATGTCCTTCTCCAAGGTCTGGTCCAGATGAACTGCTAGGGGAGCAATGTATCCAGATGGACTGCTAGGGGAACAAACAAGTTCGTCCCAGAGAGGGTGAGACCAGGCTGCTCCTGGAGGCAAGGATTCTGAAGCTCCGTCTGACATACTTTGGACGTGTTGGACATGTTTTGCCTTAGCTTACTCTCTCATAAATGTTCACATTTCTGAAGGGCGCCCTGGATCTGGGAGCCCAGATCCTTGCTCTATGGGAGAACAGAGGAGGTGCTGAACTGAGCGAGTCAGTCCTGAGCTCATCTGGAACCAAAGTTTATTTCCCCAGAATGTTTGCAGGGGGAGAGCCACACCATTTCCTGCTGGTAGAGCACATTCCCGAGTGCTTGTCTTCACAGGTGGACTGTCCACCCGGCTTTGTGAGTGCGTGCTCGGAGTCAGGGTGTAAGGGATGGGCCAGCTGGGGAAACCAGGCTTGCCCCTCAGAGCCACCTGACTCAGGCTCTGGGCTAATCAAAATCATTGTAGCAATCCTTGGAAGAGTATGTTCCAATCCCAGCGTCCATTGTATCAGTGTCCACTGTGTAGGTATGCCCTGGCTCAGCAGATGGTGGTGGTTCTGCTCCCAGAGCCAGGGCTGGGTACCTTCTGCTTGCTTGATGCTGGAGCCCAGGAAGTAATCATATTAATGGTGAATTCTTAACCAGTCGTGGGTTTGAACTGCATGCCTTTGGGATTACAGTGCAGCTTCTTACTACTAGGCCACCGGAGCACTCACAAGGCCTGGGTGCCCAGTTTGAATCTCTGCCATTGCCTCGCTGGGTGGCTTAGGCCAAGTTTCTTGACCTCTCTGTGCCTCAGTTTCTCAGCTGTCCAATGAGACTATTAATAACTCCAATTTAGGTTGGTGGGAGTGATAGTACGTAAGCCCGTGTCAGCCTGAAAATGTCGCAGACCGTCCATCCATCCCTGAGGTCTGCCCGGAGACACTTCCTGTTCTTCCCTTATCAGTCACTCTGCAGACATTGATTGAGCACCGGCTGTGGGCAGACACTGCTTCACTTTCCACGTGTCCATTAAACCCGGAGATAAATGCGAATAATCCCTTTCCACACATCGAGAAAGTCCCACGGAGTTTAGCGAACTCACTTAAAAGTGACACCAGATTTTTTGTGGCAACCAAAGTGTCCCTGCATTTCCCCCCGCCCCCTCCCCGCTGCCTCCACAGAACACAATGCTTCCTGAGTGCCGTGTGCGTCAAGAGTGCAATGAGACGCAGGGGGCAAAAAGCTCTGGTGGCACTGGGGTGCAGGCATTTAAAAGGCCCCTAACCACACAACCGGCAGTAATCTGTTTCCATAAAGATTTACAGCTTTGGAAACCCTTCTGGTCGGTCCTGCGGAGTCACTTGATGACAGCAGGTTTTTGTCGTTTGTCTTGTTTGAGTGGGCAGGGCGGGCCAGGTAGAAGGTAGCCGACAGGTAGTAGAAGACTGTCATTCAGAGCCTCCTCCCCACAGGTTAAACAGTGGCCTTGGACTCTCCAGGAGAGTGGAGCCCTTTCTAGAGCAGAGCTCCGCAGTGATCCGGGCCTGCTACCTCCTCCCTGTCTTGCTGTGGGTGGGGGCAGATCTGCTCCCCAGCAGCAGGCCGCCTCTCTGTGCCCCCAGGAGCCTTCACCTGTATCCAGTCACTGGTCAAGCAGCTTGTGATCACTGGCTTGTGATTTGTGACAAAATGCCAGGTGATGGTGGTGTTGTAGTTAGGTACAGTCGAGTCGGAACTGACTCATAACTGGCTTTCTATCAGATTTTCAGAGGCAGTAAATCCGCAGGAAGAGATTGCTCATTTTTCTCCTACAAAGCAGCTAGTGAATTCGAACCATGTGTCTTCTGGTTGATAGCGTAACTCCTTACCACTAACCCACCAAAGATCCCTAAATGCCAAGAGAACCCCAAAATGAAACAACTTAATGAATTATGTCATTTAGTATATTAAAAATCAGATGAATTGCGCTGGGAAAATCTGCTGTCAGGGGCTTCTCCAGAATACTGAGACGCTACAGTGTCAGTCTAGAGACTAAGGTGCACCTGATCCAGGCCATGGCCTTTGCAATTACTATGCATTAGAGAGCTGGATAATGACTAAAGATGACAGAAGAAGAATTGATGCCTTTGAGTTGTGGTGCTGGAGAAGAGCCTTGAACATACCATGGACTGCCGAGAAAACAAATAGGACTGTCTTGGAGACGGTGAAACCAGGTTTCTCCTTGGAGGCTAGGAATTTGAAGCTCCATCTCACATCCTTTGGGCACATCTCCAGGAGGGACCAGTCCTTGGAGAAGGGCATCATGCATGCTCAGAAGGACAGAGGGACAGTGCAGGAGAGGAAGACCCCGGATGAGATGGATTGGTACAGTAACTGGGACAATGAGGGTAAGTGTGTCGGAGTCAGTGAGCCTGGCTCAGGACAGGGCAGGCTTCAGAGCTGTTGTACACAGGGTCACTATGAGTTGTAGGCAACTTGACGGCACATAAGAACAGCAATACAGGAGGACATTTCTAGATGCACCAAGAGAAGTCATTGTACACAAACAAACAAGGAGGAAAAAACCATAAAGAGAAGAAAATTGGCTTCAGTGTGTCTTACCCTGCCTGGGTTAGAGGTGGCAGCTGTGAGGTCACTGGGGGGGGGGCCTGGAGAGCAGGGCCTCCTGCACGTACACACCTCATCCCAGGTGGGTCTCCTGTGCAGGGACCAGGGGCAGCGTGAGGAGGCTGATCACGTCCAGGATAAGGCTGTGGTCAGAAGGTGGAGGCGCTGTGAACTGGTGCTGACCTTGCTGCCCACTGGACAGGCTATCAGGTCTGCAAATTAAAAGCAGGAACAATCTATCTAGGAAACAAACGAGCGTCTTTGTGCGGTCTCATTTCTAAAGCTCTGCATTATTAAAGAGCAGAGTGGGCCCTGAGGTGTGAGCTGAGGAGCCAGGGCTGCTTGGTTCCCCAAAGACCCTTCTAAGGTTTCCGGTTCACCCCAGAGAAGGAGCCACACTGTGCAAAGCCACCTTCCCTGCCATTGCCCCGCCCCTTGTTTTGTCACCTCCTCCCATACAACTTGATTTATCATGTTCCCTATACATTTCAGTGACTTGTGACTTCATTTCAGAATCGGGTTAAGTAGCCCAGAGGTCAGCACGGGAAAGGTCAGGAGGTGGGACCGCCAGAGGGTGAGGGACACTTGATACAGTGCCATAGGCCCTCCTGCCCCAGCTCCCATGTCCTCTCCCTGACACTTGATGGCCACACAGATACCTCGGCTCTGTCGCCCTAGGAAGGAGACACTTTACATGTGGAAAATGTTAAAAACAACACACTTACATATTAGTTGCCATCAAGTCAGACCCCATAGAACAGCCCCATAGGATTTCCAAGGCTGTAAGCTTTGTGGATGAAGCTTCACCATCTCTGCTTCCAAGGAGCATTCTGGCTGCACTTTTCTCAAGACATGTCTCTTTGAAACTTCGTCTTTGATATTTTGGACATGTAGCTAGGCAAGATTGGATTCAAACCACCCGTCTTTCATTTGGTAGTCAAGTGTATAACCATTTACTATAATAGGGACACCTTCTTCCATTTACAGTCCTGGAGGCATACTGTGTAACTTCAGGCTGCTAGCCAAAAGGTTGGCAGTTTGAATCCACCAGGCACTGTGAGGGCGAAGATGGGCAGTCTCCTCCCATGAAGACATACAGTCTTGGAAATTTAGTGGAGGATCACCATGACGTGGACTGACTTGACAGAGTGGGTTTAATTTTAATATATTTATCTACATTTTTTGGTTGGCAGTATAATATGTTAGGGACCAAACCATCAGAGTTCCTAATATATGCATATTATTATTTATATTTATATTTATATTTATAGCCATATAATGTATTTGTACATGTTTATAAACATATATAAGATGTATACATGTTTCTAACCATATAAGATGTATGTAGTATTTTAATACATCTGGACAAGAAATAAGGATGATAGAAGAATTGATGCCTTTGGGTTGTGGTGTTGGAGAAGAGCACTGAATACCTGTGGACGGCCAGAAAGACAGACAGACAGGTCCTGGAGAAGGTGCAGCCAGAGCGCTCCTTGGAGGCAAAGATGATAAAGCCTTGTCTCTCATATTTTGGACATGTTGCTATGAGAGGCTTTTCCTTGGAGAGGGACATCATGCTTGGGAAGACAGAGGGGTAGTGAAATCTGGCTAGATGGATTTGACACAGCAGCTACGAGCAATGGGCTTGAGTGTGTCAGAGATTGTGAGGCCGTCATAGGTTAGGACAGGGTTCAAGTCTGTTCTTCAGAGGGTCGTGACAAGTCGTACTCAACTCGGTGACACCTGGCAACAACGTTACGAAACTGCGGTTAACTCAGCATCTTTCATTTTGACCCTGTTAGATGGAGTAAATGGTCCATAGGATTGCCAAGGCTGTAAACCTCAGTAGAAAGAGACTGCCTCATCTTTCTTCCACAGAGAGGTTGGTGGATTTGAACCTCCAACCTTTTGGTTAATAGCACTCAGCTATTAACCACTCTGCTACCAAGACACACACACACACACACACACACACACACACACACACACACAGAGTCTATGCATTGCTGTACAGAAGTAACTCATGGTTGCTGTGATGCTAAACCCTGTGACACTGATGTGCCAAATGCAATAATGGTTACCCATGGTGGACAATGTTTGGTGGAGCTCCTGATTAAAACAAGCTTGGAAGCAGGAGTGGCGTCCACTTCCAAAATGGCTTGCCTCTGGAAACTCTATGAAGGGTGCTCAGGTCTTGTGTTCACTGGGTCGCTATGAGTTGTCTACAACTCGATAGCACTTACCAACATATGTAAACATGTAAACACACACACACACACACACACACACATACACTCATACACAGGGTTGCCATGAATTGCAATTTATTTAACTGCACAAGGCAACAACACACACCAGACACATATGGGGAGCCCTAGTGGTAACAGTGATTGAGCACTTAGCTATTAACCAAAGGCTGACAGCGCAAATTCCCTGGCCTCTCTGTGGAAGGAAAGACTTGGCTCCTGTACAGCTTGTAAGGTTGTTGTGGTGGTGGTTGTTAGGTGCCACCGATTGGTTCTGACTCACTGCTCAACCCTGTGTCTTCTTCATAATCTTTGCTGTGTTTGGGTCCCTTGTTGCAGACACTTGTCAATCTGTCTTGCAGCCCCCCATCTTTTTTCTGATCCTCTGCTCTACCAAATAGAATGTCCTTCCCTAAGACCGACCCCTCCTGGTGACATGTCCGAAGCATGTGCGGTAAAGTCTTACCATCTCACTGCTGTGGAGCTCAGTGGTCGCACTCCTCTCAAGACAGAGAACAGTTAGTGGTCCAAGGTAAAGCTGGTGTTCTTCGTCAGCACCATCATTTAAACACATCAGTTCTTTGGCTTTCCTTATTCATTGTGTAACTTTTGCATACAGATGAAATGATTGGGTCAGGAGCACCTTAGTCCTCAAGGTGACATCTTCACTCTTTTGTAAAATTTTTTTTTATTTTATTATTGTTTGTGTGTGTACCGTCAAATCAGATCTGACTGGTACAGGAGGAGATTGCCCCTCCTTCTCCAGCAGAGCATCTGGTGGATTCGAACCATGTACCTCTGGGATTGCAGTGAAGCTTCTTGCCACTAGGCCACCAGAGCTCCCTAACATCTTCATTCTTTAGCACTGTGATGGGGTCCTTTGCATTTACCCAATGCAATACATCATTTGGTTTCTTGACTTCTGCTTCTGTGGGAGTTGATTGCGGTTCCGTACAGCATTGAATCCTTGACACATTCCTGGGAACTCATTGGAGTGTGAGCTCCTTAGGGTCAAGTTGGTCACAGACTAGCTTCAGGAGCACCCTCTGTATAGCACCTGGGGGCTCTGGGTCAGAGAGCTCTTAGATTAGAGGAGAGAACGGAGCACAGACAGCTTCCTCTCTGATCCCCATCATCTCACCTCTTCCCTAGAGGTTTTGCTATGCTCTGAACCCTGCAGAGTGGCCAGTCACTGAAGTCTGCTCCACTCAGGCAGTTCTGGAGGGTGAAGCCCCCACCCCTGCTCGCCCCCTGCTGGCTGTCCAAGCACCCCCTCCTGTGTGCAGACCCTCCTCCCTTGCTCTCTCACTTTCACATGTTTGTCCTCTGGGCTTTGTTTTGCTCCCATCTGCTCTGCCCTCCTCACACCTCCTGGCTCCCGCCCCAGTGCCAGTCCTTCCCCCCCCCCCACCCCCCATCTCTGCAAACACAAGTCAGCCGTGTGTGCTGCTCCGCTCAGCGGGGGCTGGCCAGCTGAAGGGACATTTCCAGGGAACTCTGGGGGTGGCGACTGGGAGGGCAGAGGCAACCGTCTGATTAGCAGGAACTCGGCGGCGTCACAGTCTAGGGCAGCCAGGGTGCAGAGGGAGACTTGGCAGGGCCCCAGGGGCCAGTGGCCGTGGGTGGTGACCGGGAGAGGCGGCCAGGCTGGAAGAAATCTGCTGTGTGAGATGTGGAGGAGACAGGCTGGAGAGCAGAGATAACGGGCCTCCTCTCTGTGTGGCAGCGTCCGTGTCTGCTGCGAGGGTGGTTGGAGCCAGGCCGTCTGATCTCCTATCTAGTTAGATTTCTGTTCTGGGTGGTGAAAGTGACCTGTGGAGCCAGCAGCGGGGTTCAGGGCCTGGGAGAGAGGACACGTGACCCCCGCCCACCCCATTGGGTGCCCCCTTGCCCCGTCCCTTTTGCCAGAGAGTCGGAAATGGTGCACGGGAACCTTCCTAGTGCCGCGGAAACGGTTACAAGGCTGGGCCTCTCTCTTGATTAGACCACTAATTTGACATAGGAACTTGGCTCCAGCCCCTGATATTTCTGGCTCTCGGTTTCATTGGCTGTAAAATGGGGATTATTTATATATGGTCTGCATAGCCTGCAGAGTAACTGCAGAGGTCTCAGGATATAATGATGTAAAAATCACTTGCAAACTGTAAAGTGCCCCAGAGGTGGAAGAACTTGAGAGACTGAAGCCTACCTGGCCTCCCCCGTGGAGGCTGCGTAGACATGGGAGTGTGGAAAGGAGGATGTGTGTGCCTGGGACAAAGACTTAGAGCCACAGGTGACTTGTTTGACCAGTGACCCAGCATGAAGACGAATCCTTCTGGCCCTGGACCCTGGGCAAGAGGGGAAGTTCCATTGAGTGGCTCTCAGGTGGGGTGTCAGCCCCCATGTCTGGCCTGGATTTGGCCAGAGAAACGCACTCCAGGGGGATAGACAGCGAAGTGCATCCCCCTGGGGTGGTAAGGCTCTTCCTGGGCAGGACACTGGGATAGAAGTGACCGGATAGGGGTGATCAGTCAGTTCCTGGGATGAGGGTGACATTGACTATCCTCTCCTAATCCTACATTGCGAGGAAGTGGTCACCTTGTCCCCCTCATCCCACACATTGACTTGGAAATGAGTCTCTTCTGGTATGGAAACTTCAGGAAGGCCAGGATGGTGAGGCTGAAAGAAGCTGAGCTATTTCAAACTCAAGGCACCCAGAGGGCATGAATACCCCCACTGTAGGGCCCTCTCTGCACACACCTTTCTCTTTCCAGGCCTAGATCTCATGCCCTAGGGCACTGAGTGGGGTACAGGTCAGGTGCCCGGAGCTCTGGACACATCAGGCTAACAGGTTCTGTGCCAGCAGAGGCACCTGGTCTCCCCTTGGCTTGACCATCCGAGCCTCTGGGCTGATCTGGAAGGGGGCACATGGACTCTCCGTATTTCGTGTGTTCTAAAGGGGGTGGGTTTTCTGCCAAGTCCTTCAGAGCAGCCTGAACTTCCTCCTTCATCACCATCGCCTCTTGATCATATGTTGCTTCTTGAAATTCTTCTATGTCAGCCACTTCTTTTTGGACTCTGTATACTGCTTCCATCTTCTTTTAATGCTTCTGAATCATTTAATATTCTGCCCATAACATCCTTAAGCTTTGCAACTCATAGCTTGAATTTGTTCTTCAGTTCCTTCAGCTTAAGAAATGCTGAGCAAGTATGGCCCTTTTGGTTTTCCAACTCCATCTCCTTGCACATTTCACTATAGTACTTTGCCTTGTCTTCCCCAGCTGCCCTTTGAAATCTTCTGTTCAACTCCTTAACTTCTTGATTTCTCCCCTTTGCTTTGGCTTGGCGTGGTGGAGCGACAGGCACAGGAGAGGAAGACCCTGGATGAGATGGATTGATACAGTAACTGGGGCAATGGGGGGTTGGTGTGTTGGAATTAGTGAGACTGGCTCAGGACTGGGGGATTGATACAGTAACTGGGGCAATGGGGGGTTGGTGTGTTGGAATTAGTGAGACTGGCTCAGGACTGGGCAGGGTTCAGAGCTGCTGTACATAGGGTAACTATGGCTTACAGGTGACTGGATGGCACGTTACAACAAGAGAGGGGGTTGGGGATGTCTCTGGAACTTAAGAGGGGGAACTCCTAGCAACAGCGGCCCTGGGCAGCTGCCACTGCCTCTCTCCCACCCCCTTGGTCACCACACCAGACCTAGAGAAGCAGAGCCAGCCTGGAACAGAATCAGGCAGTGCAGAAGCTCCCACAGGCCTTCTCCCACACAGACCTGCCTTCTGAAGCACACTTCAGTGTTTCTCCCCTTGTCCCCGGTTCACTTTTACTTGTTGTGACAATGTTGACATGTATCTGACCTACTGTGACTTCATGAGGAAGAGAGAAAATCACCATCAACGTCAGCCCAAGGCTGGTTCCTGTATGATAAAGTCAGAAGTGCCTCCCTCGCCAACCTTTTTACAACTCTGACACCAACACCTTTCCAAGGCACTCTCTGCCTGGCACAGTAATTCCTTGCCATGCCCACACAGAACTCACAGGCAATACTCCTGATTAAACAACTTATTAGGGAAGTAACAGGTTATAATTCAGGTCTAGGATTAGTTCTTTGATCAGAGTAGCCTATATTCTAGTGTTACAAAGTTCATTGTTGTTGTGTGCTGTCTAGTCAGAATCAATCCATAGCTGACCCTCTAGGAGATTTTCAGAGGCAGAGCTCACATGAGAAGAGATTGCCCATCCTCCTCTCAAGGAGCATCTGGTAGATTCGAACCACATGCCTTTGGGATTACGGCGCAGATTCATACCGCTGCAACACGAAGCTCTGTGTTCTTGTATATCATCAAGTCAGAACCAACCCATAGCTGACCCTCTGGTAGGTTTTCAGAGGCAGTTAATTGCATGGGAAGAGATTGCTCATCTTTCTCCCACGGAGCAGCTGGTGGATTCAAACCATGTGGATTGCAGTGTGGCTTCTTACTAGGCCACCAGAGCTCCCTACAGAGCTCTTTGCTGTTGTTGTTGTTATGTGCTGTTGGGCACTACCTATTAATAAGAACATTAGCAGTACCCCACTCTGCCAGTCAGCCTTAACCCTGAGGTACTCAGCTCTCTCACTTTTATGGATTGGCTTTATCAACAAGTGTCTGCAGACACTCTCTTCTTCCAAATAACCTTCATCTGGCCATGAGGTACTCATCTTTCCTGCTCTGTGGACCATGTGTCATCATTTCCTTCCATTGTCTGTCACCATTATAGTTCTTTCTTTTTCAGTCGTCTGGGTCTAGGAGGTTCTCAGCACAGGGATCTCAGATCTAAAGGATGCACTCCACTCTTAGCCCTTCTTTCTTGGTGATAGTGAGATCCCCCTTTGCTTTAGGATTGGTGGTCTCTTTTAAGCCTAGAAGGGCAGCAAAACTGACCAGTGCCTTCACTGGGGTTCCTGTCACCTTTTTTTCATGGTCTTACCGCCACAAGCATGCCATGATTCTTATTTTGCATTTTTAGAAAGCTACCCAATGCTTCTCAGCCTTTTGGCTAAGGTCAAGTGTGTAGAAAGCTATCTAATCCCCTTGGTGGGCCATAAACCTCATTTTCATAGTGATTTGATTATAAGACCATGGTGGGAAAGGCTATATGAAAGTCATCTACTGCACTCCCCTTGTCCTGTGTCCTAAGCCGATGGCATACTGTGTGCTGTCCTCCTGATCCTAAGTGCAAGATCAGAGCTTAAGCCTAGAGGAGCCACTGGACATGGCCACCGGCAGGTCACCAGCATCTGGAGCCCCAGAACACCTGAGCTGGGGGCTCCCACAGGCCACACAGGGGTCAAGCCTACCCACTCCTCAAGCCCCTCCGGTGCAGGGTGTGCATGAAGGACTTGAGTGCCTGCCAGCTGCCCTTGCTAGGAAGGGCTGTCTGTTCTTCTGAGATTACATCCTTCCGACTATCTTGGCGTTACAACGTCCTTTCTTTTATAAAATGATGGATGGAAGCTCTTTTTAAAAAAACATCCTTAGCAAAATAAAATCTTGGCAAACCTCAAATTTCACTGGCCAAAGAAACCCCAGAGCCCAAGCCCAGGCCTTGGTTGACTTCAGAACAGTTCCTCTGGCGCAGCATTCCTGGCCTAGGAGGGCAGTGGCACTGGGAGCCCAAGGGTGGACAAGACCTCGGTGGGCAGAGAGCGGGTGTAGCCAGGGAGCAGGGGATGGGGCACTCCCAAACCAGGCACCCTCGAGTCACAACCTGACAGTAACTTGCAGCTTCACAGCTCAGGTTTCCGCCTGGCCGCGCTCGTTCTCTCAGCTGGAGATCCTTCCTCCCACTTGGCGGGGAGGACAGGGGCCCTGCGTCTGCCCTGGGTGCCCATGCCTCCAACAGCCCGGGCAAGCCCAGAGAAGTGGCACAGTCAGCCTGCCATCAGTGCTTCCGTCAAGCACGCCGACCTCTGCCCTGTGGCCTCAGGTCAGCTCCAGCCTTCCCCAGACATGTCCCTGAGGATGCCAACACTGTGGCACCACCTCAGAAACCCTCTGCCCATCTCCCATGCCCCCTGGGCTGCTTCGTGTATGCTGGGCAGTATGCTGGTGGAAACAGAGGTCAGGCTGTCTCTTGCCATTAGTGTGCACCAGTTATAATCAAATCAGCTCTGACTCAGAGAGACCCGTGTGTCTTAGAGTAGATCTGTGCTTTCCTGGGGCTTTAAGTGATTGATTTTTCAGAAGGAGCTCACCAGGCCTTTCTTTCGAGGCACCTCTGAATGGATTCAAACATGTGACCTTTCAGTTAGCAGCTGAGTCCCTTGGGGCCTTTTAATGTGATGGAGTCATGGGCAGATAGAGCTGTGGGTTCTAGGGAGTTGCTCTGACAGAGACATGGAGAATCCAGGGGAGACAGAACTATGGGGTGAAGGGGGTGTGCCTCTCGGAGGAAATGATCCTAAAGGTGAATCGCACAGATGACCTGGGGTTACCACATGAGTATGTATGTGGAGAGCTTTTCCCAGGAGCGTGGGGAGCAGGTGTAAAGGCGAGAAGCAGGAGGGGGTGCTGGGCAGGGAGAAGGTGGCGATTGAAAGAGTGGACTATACGTGGGGATGGAGGGCGGGGGGCAGGCCAGAGCTGACGTGGGAGTGGTATTGTTTGTACTTCCAAGGGTGGGAGCTGTAGCCTTTGGTCTTGGGGTGCCTTCGAGGTTTATAAGGAGGGAGGTGATGTCTGCTGGCTGGCACACTAAGCGCTCGCTCTGTATCCATGACTGAATGACAACAGTGTCAGGGTCCAGGCGTCCTGTGCGGGCGGACTCCTGTGGTGACGTGAAGAGGCAAAAGGGGTTCACATCAGGCAGCAGCCTGAGTGACCACAGTGTTTGGCTCTAAGTGATATGCTGACTAAGAAACAGAGACAAGGCGTGTATCCTACAGGAGTGCATGCAGGGTCCCCACTTTAACAAGGGTCACAGAGGAGCAGCAGGCGGTGTAGACAGAGGGAATTCACCCATAAACGCCCCTGTAGACAGCTCCTCCTCTAGGTGCTCAGGATAACCCAGGCCACATCTTCACTCAGAAACAGCCGTAGTCCAGCATCTTCCCAGTGTCCCAGGAAGACAGTCTCAAAGCTCGGGCCCCCCTCAGCTCCATGCTACAGGTGGAGCGCAGGCTTCCCAGCCTCCCTTCCTGCCTCGTCCTTCCTCTCCTGTCTTCTTCCACTCTTTCTTCCTCTCTCTCTTTTACTGCCTCCCAGAGGGACAGAATGAACTACTGTTACAACTTCTTATGCTAACAGCCTCCAAACCTAATCCTCGCTGTCTTACTGTAACAGACTACAAAATTAGGAAGATAATTGGCAGGGGAAAAAAATCCCTTTACTTGGGCTGCCCTTCCACAGAACTGTCCAGGTGGCCTGGGTCGGTCCCCAAGACTCACCTCCACTGTCTACACAGTTGGGACCCCACATGCTTCAGGTCTGCCCACGTTAGCCATCCCGCAGCACCTGCACGCCTAGAAGGAAGCCTGGCCCAGCCACCAGGCAGTGTCACCTTAGCAGGTAAACTAAACTGCACAGGTGTGGACTTACTCCGGCTTACTAGCCTGTGAGCGATCTTAGAGATTCTTACAGCATGAAGATTCTGCCGCGTGATATACCTGGCATCTGCCTGTCTCTCAACCCCACAGCACCTTCCCACAGGAATCAACACCTCTCTTTAGCTTTTCAGCCCCTGACCAGGACAGAGTACCCAGTAAACAAGTCCGTGTGAAACCGTTCCCCACAGATTAGTAAATAACTAGTATGAATAAGCCAGTGTGTATCTTGCTGATTGGATGGACTTCCCCGGGACCAGTGAGAAAGAATGGCTTTCAAAAGTGACATGCTGGTTCAAATCCACCAGATGCTCTGCTGGAGAAGGAGGGGCAATCTCTTCCTGCACCAGCTGGATCCAATTTGATGGTCCACACACACACATACACACACACACATTAATTTTTTTTTTAAGTGAGATGCATCAGACATTAAACTCAGGGAAGAAATGTGGAGGATTCTTCCTAAATGCTCAGAAGTCGGGGTCTGGCCGTGAACTTGGCTTTACCATGAGCTGGCTGTGACCTTGAGCCATGAACCCACTGGTGACCTTGGTGTCATCTTTATGGGCATCTGCTGGTCAGCAAGTTTCTACTCTGTACCTTGGCAGAACCTAGCTGCTTATAAAATCCCAGTGCCCAGGCCACACCCCAGGCCCCCTGAATCACTGCCTCAGGCCCGGACTCCTTCAGGGCTTAAGGTGAGGACCACTGTGCCAGACCTTCTGCTTCGGCCTTTCACATAGGTTAAGATCCTTCTCACAACAATGTTACCTGGTTTTATGAATGAGAAGCTGAGGCCTGGAAAGTTATAATAACTCGTTCATGATCGTCAGGGTTTTCTCTCAACCCTACGAGCACGCTTTTTGTCCCTTTGCAAGGCCGACTTTGTGCAGGCGCCACCCAATGTGAGTGAGCAAGTGGGTGACCAGGTGGAGTGGATCAGAGAGAACAGGGAAGAGAAGGGACTTGCTGACAGAGAAGACAGCCCATCCTTGCTCTTTGGACTAAGTGCTGCACTGCTAACCAACAGGTCGGCAGTTTGAACCCACCAGTAGTAGCTTTGTGGGGAAAAGATGGGCCAGTCTGCTCCCCTGAAGATTTACAGCCTTGAGAACCCGATGTCCCAGTTCTAAGGTTGCTGAGAGAGCTCTGGTGGCATAGTGGCAAGAAACTGTGCTGCAATCCTGAAGGCATGTGGTTCGAGGCCACCAGCTGCCCTGTGGGAGAAGGCTGGGCAGTCTCCTCCCATGCCATGAACTGCCTCTGAAAACCCGCTGGAGGGTCAGCTATGGGTCAGTCCCAACTCTACAGTACACAAAAACAACAACAAGGTTGCTAAAGTCAGGTCAACTTGATGATAGTGCATTTGGTTTTCATTGTTTGAACAAGACTGACTTTTCTGTTTTGACCTCACCTACGAGGATAGAATTAACCTCAGTGCCCACTCCTCAGTGGCGGGTCCTTTGTGTGAACCTGGGTGTTGCTCCACAGACCGTCTCAGGGCACTGGGGCCCACAGGACGCAGCATAACATGTCAGGATTCAGGAGCTTTATTCCCACTCGGCTCCGTCCGCTCCAGGCCAATGACCTCATCTTCCTGTGTCTCAGTTTCCTTGTTTCCGTGATGGGGGCGACAGTAGATTGTTACGAGTGGTGCTCGGCACACAGCAAACTGGCCGCTGTCCAGTTAGTTCCCATTCTCGGTGGCCCACACGTGACAGTGTAGAACTGAGGTTTCACTGGCTGGTCTTTCAGAAGTAGATCACCAGGCCTTTCTTCCTAGGTACTTCTGGGTAGATACAACCCACCAACCTCTCTATTAGCAGCCCAACATGTTAACCATGTGTTCCACCCCAGGATCCCGGCACATAGTGAAGCTTCCACCAACTCAGTCGCTCTAATCATTCCTGTAGTACTGTGCTCAGTGCTGAGCAGAGGCTAGATGGGACAGAAGACCATCTGAAGTGACCAGGTCAATGGTTTCTCCTCATCCTAACCTGCTCTGCAGCCACACAGCCCAAACTCCTGGGCACAGAGTCTAGGCCTGACGCCCTGAGGGCTCTCCTCTCAGGACAAGGCAGCTCGACCCTGCAGTTTCCCTCCTCATCCCCACTGGCCCTCCTTCCCCCCTGAGGTGGTCGTCAGCACCTCCACCTTCCATGTCAACTGTCATCCAAACCTGCTGCATGGGCCTGGGAGATGGGCCCCCCAGCGCTGCAGTCAGTCTGGTCCCTGACCCTGTCACTCAGACTGTGTTCTATTGGTTGGGGACCACAGCCCATCCATATGGCTCAGTGTGCAGCCTGAAAGGGGGCCCCAGGGCCTCCCCCATTGAGGCAGAGGTGGGGCTGGGGTCGGGTTGATGCCTTTCACAGGCTCTGGGAGCAGCTGTGAGAGGTGCAGGCCGGAGGCAGATGACTGGGACCCACCCCTGCGTGCGGTGTCTGAGGGGTGGGCAGGGGAGGGGTGCAGGCAGAACCGATGGTGGTCACATGAGTTTGCATCTTAAGTAGCAAAAGGGAGAGAAGGGAAAGATGGAAGGAGGGAGAGAGGGGAGGGCCCTGTCATTCTCAGAAGAGACGAATGAGGCGCTTCTCCCAGTAATGACGTGTCTGCAGGTGGGTCGTCCCCCCAATGCTGTGCTGCCGTTCCTCAGCCTTCGCTTCCTCCACATGGGGTCCAAGCACAAACCAGATATTGTCACAAGGGGCCATGTCTGGGGGGGGGGGGGGGGTGTCTCTGCTCCTGGTCTCCTAGGGCTCCTCTCCTGGTTGGGGTCTTCCCCCTCCTGGAAAGTGAGTAGATAGCAGGGTGTGCACACACGGGTGCATGTGTCTATGCATGTGCAAATGTGTTCACGTGCATACATGTACCTGTGTGTACCGGTGGGTTCAAACTGCCGACCTGTTGGTTAGCAGTGCAGCACTTAGTCCAAAGAGCAAGGATGGGCTGTCTTCTCTGTCAGCAAGTGTGTGTGCATATGCATGCATGTGTGTATATCTGTGTCTCTGTGTGTGCATATGTGTATATATACCTGAAAGCATGTGTGCTTATACGTGCATGTGTATATGGATGTGCACACGTGCATATGTATCTCTGTGTATGTGTGTATACAAACGTGTGTGTGTGTCTGTCTGTCTGGGTGTACTAAAAGTGTGTGTGTGCCTTTGCACATACATGTGTGTGTTGGTGTGTCATGCGACACATTATACATTCTGTCCCCCAAACAGCACACGTCTGGCCACGTGCTGTCTGCTCCTCTTACACTGGCTGATGTACTGTCTGGATGACCAGCTCCAGACTCTAAACAGTGTTTTCCCAGCCCCAGCCCCGCCCCCGCTCCCCTCACACCGATCCCCCTTGTGCCCTGTGTGGGCCTGGCCTGAGCAGAGGGGCGTGGCTCAAGCTGGGGGGCCTGGCAGGCCTGTCACTTGAGTATCTGTCTTTACCATCTCCTGAAAGTGGCCTGGAGAGGGGTGAGGTTGGAGCACACACGTCTAGTGGGCACATCTTGTGCTGTACGGAGTAGATGACTCTTCTGACCTGGAGCCAGGAGCTGCTTCTTTTCAAAACTCCAAGTGACAGCTCCCACAGGGGACAATCCGCCGTGGCTGACCACCTGACCTTTAAGTGGGTGGTGGAGGAAGCAAAATTTAATTGGGGGGTTGGGGACAAGGTGGAGCCCTTTCCAGGAAGGACAGAAGGAATCTGGTCACAGTAGTGGCCAAAACTGGGACCCTGCTTTGAGCCTAGAGCCTTCATCTGGGTCTCCATTAAAACACAGCTCTGGTCCTGATAAGGTGCAAACACCACTACTTCTGGCCTGGATTTGGGGTACTTGTACTTGGGGTCCTACTCTGACCCAAACTCTTTAGGGGATTTTGACCGGAAACCATCTCATGTCACTGACCTCATTTCCCTCTCCTGTAAAGAAATAAACCAAAGCAGGGGAAGGTCTTTGTATCCTATTACTCCAACTCCCTGGGCCGACCCAGGACCACACCTGGGGCACCTTGCCCCTGTCCCAGCACACCTGCCTTGCCGGGGAGGCTGGGGAGCTGATCGAGGTCAGGGGGCAGAGTGAGCAGCCAGGAGGCACAGCAGCTTTGTAGATAAGATTCCTAAGTCAAGACAGAACACAGACTCGCCACTATCCCCATAAATCCCCCAATGCTGAAGCCCAAAGGTCACCCTTGGGGCAGTGAGCAATGTTGAGGGAAACACTAACATTCTTTAGAGGATGAGATGGACTTGCCCAGCGGTTCAGACCATCACCTGTGAGGAAGGCTAGATAGACGCAGCCAAAGAAATCCTGTGTCCACCTCCCACCAAAGCCCTGCAGGCGAGAGAGAGAGAGAGCGAGCGAGTGCACACGCTGAGCACAGGGCATGTTGGCAGAGGGTGCGTTTTGTGCATGGCAGGAGTAGGGATGTAGAGTGAGTACTGCGAGACATGTAGACCCACAGCACACACATGGGCTTGTCCAGGCTGCTGACCCTCTCCTCTGCAGGTCACTTTGAGCCCACCAATACTCCTGCATCTCCTCCTCATCAGGGAGTACTGAACACAATTCGTTTTCTTTGGATTTGGGGAGTAGATTTGCTACTGTGGTCAAAGGCATGAGTTCACATCCCAGCTTTACCGTTTACTAGTCTTGTGTATTGAAGGCATTTCTTAATCTAAACCTCAGCTTCCTCACTGAGAGGATGAGGAATCACAATAAATTATCTAGAATTGTGGATCAGCTCCACAGTCAACACTCTTGGCACCAGCAGTCAGGAAATAAAAAAGCGTATCGCGATGGGAAAGTCTGCTACTAGGGACCTCTCTAAGTACTCAGCAGCAACGGTGTCTCTCTGGAGACTAAGGTGCACCTGATACAGGCCATGGTCTTTGCAATCGCTTGTTATGCATCAGAGAGTTGGACAATGACTAGGGAGGACAGAAGGAGAGTTGATGCCTTTGAGCTGTGGTGCTGGAGAAGAGTACTGAATGTACCATGGACTGCCAGGAAAGCAAACAGATTCATCTTGGAGAGGATTAAACCAAGCTACTCCTTGGATGCAAGGATTCTGGGGCTTCGTCTGACATACTTTGGACATGTTGCCAGGAGGGACTGGACATGTTACCAGGAGGGACGGGTCCTTGGAGAGGGACATCGTGCTTGGGAGGGTGGAGGGATGGTGCAGGAGGGGAAGACCCTCTATGAGATGGATTGATTCGGTGACTGGGGTAATCGGGATGGGTGTGTCAGAGGCAATACGGTTGGCGCAGGATAGAGCAGGGTTTAGGGCTGTTGTGCATAGGGTCGCTATGAGTTGCAAACGACTCGATGGCACAAAACAACAACAACAACAAGGGAGTACAACACTGGTAGTTTATAATTAGACCTTGCTTGGGATAATCACGAAAGGAGTTGCTATTTTGGCTTGACTCACCAAGGATGTACCAGTGCTGGGGGTCTATCCCTGTGTGTAGCTGTGGGGAGCATAACTGAGGCACGTACAATGTTCATGGATTGGAAGCCTCATTTCTGTTCTAATGTCAGTTCTTCCCAGATATATCTCAAGAGTGAATACCATCCCAATCATAAACCCAGCAGACCTTTGGATAGAATTGACAGGTCAATTCTCGAAAGTATATGGGAATGCATAGGATTTCAGAATATCCCTATGAGTCTTGAAACAGAAGAATCAAGTTAAAAGAGTAAATTAAGGGCTGGTTTTTGCATTCAGCAAGTTGAAGGTTCTGGGGGAGATGACTAGACAGCACAGTAAGGGTTACGCTTATCACCCAGGAGTGGGTGCAGGGTAGGAAGATTAGAAACTGGAGACTGACCACCCGACATGGAAAGCCAGCATGACTTTGGGCAAAGTGCCTTGAACTGCTCAATGTTCCAGGTTTTTCCTCTGTAAAAACAGGGCTGATTACAGTGCTGCTAACCGAAGGCTATTGTAGGGATTGGATGAGCTAATATCCCAGTAAGATATGTTTCACCAAAAGCACACAAAAGTCAACATTGTTTGCTTGCATTGAGTTAATCCTAATCTGGCAGAAAAATAAGACATTTACCCATCGCTGTAGCTGGTGAAGGCTCTGCAGATGGTACAGGCAGTAATTAATCCCAGAAGACTCCAGATGAGTGAGAGGGCCATCAAATGAGTTGGCAACAGAGTATGTAAAGAAGAACTGGTGTTTTAAAAAAGAAATAAAATAAAAACCAGTAAACCACAGCCAATGAGTCAATCTCAACTCACAGTGAATCTATAGAATCGTGCACAACTGCCCAGTAGAGTTTCCAAAGCTGTAAAGCTTTATAGAAGCAGCCTCCTGCGTCATTTTCCTCTAGGGCAGCTAGTAGATTCGAACTGCTGGCCTTTTTGGTTAGCAGCTGGCTGCTTTAGCCACTGTGCCACCAGGGACCCTTAGGATCAGGTTTAGTTGACGTGTATTGAATGCCCTCAGCTTTCCTAGATGCTGGGAGGGGGTAGAAAGGGAATGAGAACAGAGGTCCTACCCCAAGGACATTGTGGTCCTGTGAACGCTGGAGCTGGCGAGGACCCGAGGCTCTGGGTCCAGCCCCTCCTTTCCTGAAATCCAGACTGGGGAAGTGGCTCACCCCAGGTCACTTGGCCAAAGGTTAAATATAGAGGAAGCTGCAAGTAGAGGGACGTGTGGACAAAGCCCCAATATAAGGGGTTGCTGCGGGCTCCTGAGAAGCAGGCTGTTCTGGAGACCAAGTTCAAGGGGGCGTAGTGGGCAGGGGACGGCCATCAGGCATGAGTCACCAAGGGGCAGGCTGCCAAGCCCAACAGGACGCCCCACAGAGCCCTTTGGCCTGGGCCCAGCTCAGCAAACCCCCCTCTACATTCCACCCCCCCGGAAACACGTACCCCACCAGGCCTGGAGACATTTCCTGAAAGACCAAGAACGCACCAGGAGCCGCCTCAACTGGCCAGAGAGAGCCTCAGGGCCTGGCGACCCGGTCTCTCAAAGGAGACGTGAGAGGAGAGGACGTGACCGGCAGCCTTCATTCTCAGATGCCGGAGATTTCAGAGGAATGGAGCCAACTCTAGCTCTGAAGTTCCCACTTCAGACCCCGCCCGGCTGGAGCCAAGGGCGCCTCCAGTCACCACTCTGGAAATCAGAGAGACACGTCACAGGCCACGTCTGTGCGCGGGGACACGTCCTGGTGGCTTGTATGAATGGCCTTCCTCCGGGTGCCTCCAAATATGGCTTTTCTCAGGAGGCCTCAAAGACACACCTCTGGCCGCAACCCTCAGTCCTCTTCTCGCCTGGGCCCCCCACCTGTCAGCTGCTCACGTCGGCTGCTCAGGAATGTCACGTCTGTCTCTGAGGTTATGAGCAGACCCGAAGGAGGAAGATGGGCTCAAGCCAAGAGAGGGGGTGACACCAGGCCCCCATGTCCACAGATGACTTCGCACATCTCCTGGGTCACTGGCAGGTCAGACTGTGGAACCACAGTGATTTGTGGACAAATGAGGAAACTGAGGCCTGAAAGAGTATTAGGCCCAGACTCTACAGGAAGGTGGAGGCCTAGCAGCGTCCAGGATCCTGATCTCCTTAGACTGGTGCTCTTTCACACCATTTCTTATTGTTGTCGGGTGCCATCGAGTTGAACATGACTCGTAGCGACCCTAAGAACTAAAGATCCAAACCCTGTTTGGTCCTGCACCATCCTCACACCTCCTAACATACAAGAGCCCGTTGCAGCAATCTCTGTGTCAGTCCACCTAGTTGAGGGTCTTCCCCTCCTTTGCTGACCCCCCACCCCTTCCAGCATCATGTCCTTCTGCTCATAATTTCGTTTAGAAGAGAAAGATAGGGGCTCTGTGGTGCAGTGGTTAAAGCACGTGTCCATTAGTCCACCCACAGCTGTTCAGCGAGAAGGCTGTGGCAGTCTGTATCTGCAAAGGCTGGAAGCCCTATGGGGGAGTTTGCTTCATCTTACAAGGTCACTATGAGTAGAGAGTAGAATTCGAATCCACAGCAGGGGATACAAGAGAAAGACCTGTTCTAAGGACAGGTATGTAGTAGATTGATTAGAGACTCAGAAACAAGAAGAGAAAGGTCATATCCCAATGTCAGGCTTTTGGCCACACTGCTTGACACTAGGAACTGGCCCTACTGATGTCCTAGGACGTCCAGGGATGGATATGAGGGGACCCAGAGAATCATACAGTGCTGATACAATCCCTGCATTGTGCTGAGCTTTCCCCCCTCCCCTGGCAGCTGGTCACCGTCCTACACAAAGAGAAACAGCAATGAAATGACCCTGAGGCAGGTACCCTGCAGTGTGGAGGGACAGCACAGTGCCAGCAGGTGGGGGCAGGCTGGCGGCTGTCTCTTCCGGTCTTCCTCCATGCCCATGAGGTACGCATCACCCCTGACCTAGCTGAGCCTGTTGGCTTCCCGTCCATTTCCCTCAACTTCCCAGGAGCCCTCTTATCACCCAGGATACTGAGTCCCTTAAGCACTGGCTTTTACTCCCTCGGCTTCTTAATCTCTTCGTTCCTCTCTAATTAAACTCCAGGCAACTTGGTTCTTCAGCCTTGCACATATGTTTATTAACTTGCTGGGTGTGGTAATTAAAAAAAAAAAAGTGCTCAGCTTCTAACCAAAAAGTGGACGGTTTGAGTGCTCTCGGAGGTGCCTTGTAAGAAAGGCCTGGTCACCTGCTTCTGGAATAACAGCCACTGAAAACTTCAGGGAGCACAGTTCTACACAGACACACCCGGGATCACTGTGTTAGAGTTGACTAGCCAGCAGCTGCTTTGGTGTGTTTTTTGGAATGACAGGAACTTGCCTGCAAGAATACAGCAGTCTGCGCTGCAATACCGAAGGCGTGAGGTTCAAATCCAACAGATGCTCTACTAGAGAAGGAGGGGAAATCTCCTCCTGTGCCAGTCAGATCTGATTCAAAGGTACACAACAAGGGAAATAAAACAAAGATTAAAAAAAATAGAAAAGAAAAGCAGGATAGAATTCAGCAGTAAGACAGACAGACAAAAGGAATGGAGAAGGGATGACACCATCTGACTTGCATTTGAACAGGTTCACTCGGGCTGCAGGTGGCGGCAAAGGCAGGAAGACCGTCTTTAGTTTTCTTGTGAGTTGGGGTGAGGGAGGGCTCCATTAGGGTGGAGAGATAGGTCTGAATCTGAACCTATTTTGAAAGGACTGCTGACAACTTCGTCAGTGGATTGGTGTGGAGTGGCAAAGAATATAGTGTCAAAGACAACCTCAGTGGCTGGCAGAGTGGGGGTGCACTTCTGAGATAGGGTCCCAGCAGGATCTGGAGGGTTCCATTAGGAGCTCAGACTGGGACACATCATGTTGAAGAGACAGTAGATGTGATGCAGACATGATCAGGGGACAACTGGAGGCTGCTGGCCAAGGGGATGGTCTGGAAACAGGCAAACCTCACGGGGTCCTGAGCTAAAGTTCAAAGCCACGATGAGAGTGTTCCCTGCCCTTGAACCGCCTTAACTCACCATGACTCATTGACAACTGGAACAAAGCATTGTTCAGTCCTGAGCCATCCATCCCCGTTTGAATCCATTCCAGAACCATTGTATGTGTGACCTTGAAACTCATTTAACAGCTTGAACATTCATCTACCTTGAGCGATGTTCTGTTCTGATCCACAGGATGGTCACTGCTGATATTCAGAAGTCAGGTCACCCTACCTTTCTTCCTAGTCCTACTCTGAAAGCTGCCCACCATGAGTGACTCTGCGGGTGTTTAAAATACCTATTGCAGAGCTTCCTGCATCATAGCAACATGCAAGCCACCCCAGTAGACAAACGAACAGATGGGTGCTCAGTGATAAACAGGTTGCTTGCTTTAGAACAGAACTTTTTTTTTTTTTGGTCCAGAGCTAGGAATGGGTGGCCGATGACCGATGCTGTCACTAACCCGCCTCCCCTGTGTCATAGCAGGCCAACTCAGGACAGAGGCCGCAGCCTCAGCATCCTCTCTAGGAGCCTCTCAGGCTGGCACAAGCCAGGACACGTGCGACACGATACATTATTCATTTTATACAACGAGACAGAATCGAAGAGGGCCAGTCGACAGCCCCATCCCCTCTGAACCTCTTGGCATTTCATATGGGGAAAATGGTGTCGTTTTAGCATTTCATTCTTTGGTGAGGCTTAAATTTCAGCTTCCGGAAAACTGACCTGGGAGCATGGGAGAGGCACCTCGGGCTATCTTTGCCCCCTGAGGCTTTATATAACTCAGACCTTTTCCTCATAGCCATTTACAACTAGGGCTTCGGGATTGTGGTGCCAATGAGATTAAGTCTTTAGCGCCCACTGTATTTTGTGCTCTGTATGTCTGACAGAATGTTTCCTGCCTCCATGGCAATGGCTCTGTCAACAGAATGCCTGAGAGGGAATGGCATGCTGGGTGCCTGCAGCCTCCAGCGGGCCGCCTGCTGCCCTCGTCCCCTTGTGCTTTGTAATAATAATTAGCCAGACTGAAGTTCATTTCCACTTATCTGCTTTTCCCCCTAAAAATTGCTCTCAGCTACTTCTCTGAGGTCACTGCGTCAGTGCCCACACCAGGAAAAAGAAATAGTTCAAAGTGTCTGCCCAGCTGGATCTTACTAGATTTGAAGGCGGTTGTCTCCAGCCGGGGAAATCTGGTGACCTAGTAAAGAGTTGTGCTGCCAGCCCAAAGGCGTGTGGTTCAAACCCACAAGGTTCTCCTAAGGAGAAAGATAGGCAATCTCTGAAAACCCTCTGTGAGCTGTGATTTGGTTTTGACTTTGATGGCAATGAGCGGTCGAGCTTGTCTAGAGCCTGGCTTCCAGGGAAATGAGAAAGTCTTTTGGAAAGACCCTAATTCCCAAAGTCTGAGTGGTACAAACATTAGTTGACATGTTTGGCTGCTAACCAAAAAGTGGGAAGATTCAGTTCTCTTAAAGATGCTCAGAAGAAAAGACTGGTGATAGAATATTTAAAAAGTCAACTCTTGAAAATTCAGTGGGGCAGAGTTCTGTTCTGATGCACAGGGAGTCACCATCCGTCAGGGTCAACTCCCACGGCAACTGGTGCTGATACCCGAGGGCTTTGTGGTGAGCCCAGTCTTGTCCACACTGTACCATCAGCAGGCTCCTCCACATTGAGTTGGGGGTGTCTTCAGCCCCTTTGACTTCTCGTTACTCTATAGTGGATTCCATTCCCATCGTTGTCTCTCCAGAGAAGTGGTACATGCACCACTCGGGATTCTTTGGGTCTGCTAACTAGGAGCCCACATGGTAGCTTTTAACACCCCACGAAATCGTTGCGCATCCACCCACTTTGCTTATCCCACTCTGCCTCCAGCTGAGGAGGCAGTGGTCGTTCAGTGGTAGAATTTTAACCTTGCATGCAGGAGACCCAGGTTCAGTTCTCAGCTGATACATACGTCACATTGCTGTGACACATTGCTGTTTTCCACATTGCTGTGCTTTTGAACAGCTTTCAGAGGAGCTTCCAGACTTAGACAGTCCAGGAAGAAAGGGCTGGTGGTTTACATCTGAGCATCAGCGAGTGAAAACGCTGTGAATCTCAATGGCTGAGTCCACAGGCAGCTGTGGTGATGGCTCAGGACCAGGCTGACTTTTGTTACATCGTGCATAAAGTTTTGAAGTCTGTAGGGCTCTCAGCTCCCTGCTTCCTGTCCCTTCTTGCCTAAAGATATGCAGGCAGTATCATGCACATATTTTGCTGTTCCTTCAACAAATTTTCTCTACCAGCCAGACACAAAGCTGCAGACCAGGATGAGCTTCTGAACTGTCTTTAATCACCCTGGGCAAAGACTCAGCAAGCCTTCCGGCACTGCTACATACAAAGAAGGGGTGATGATGGCAGAGCCAGGGACCCAGAAGCTAAAAAGTTCAGCCAGACTCCCGCTCAGCAAATCGAGGTCCCCAAGTTGGGGGAAGGTGTTGGAGCCAGGAAGAGGTGGTCTGTGACTGGTGCTTCCTTAACATCACAGCCAATGCAGGCAGCTCTGGGGGGGAGCAAGGGGCTTGACCTTTTACAAGCTAACTGCTTGGGGGGGGGGTGTAGAGGAAAAAACTTGGAAACAAAGGAAAGTCTGGGGACATTCTTCCCAGAATAGCTTTAAAAATAGGACAGCCTTTCAAACTACCTAGGATGATTGAAAGCAGGTGGGACTGAACCAGATGCCCTGTGGAGAAGCCTGTCAGGCTGGGATATGTCGACACTCTGTAGGTTTTCCTGACAGTTCGTCAGATCCGGAGGTTCTGCCCTCAGAGTCCTTGTTTGCCTTGCTTTAGAGTCAGCACTTGATAGATAGTGGACCTGCAGATATCTGTGGGTGGGTGGATGGATGGGTGGATGGATGGGTGGATGGATGCGTGGATGGATGGATGGGTGGATGGATGGGTGGGTGGATGGGTGGGTGGATGGGTGGGTGGATGGATGGATGGATGCGTGGATGGATGCGTGGATGGATGGATGGATGGATGCGTGGATGGGTGGATGGATGG